>NC_090451.1:72499014-72799014 GCF_031143425.1 Pleurodeles waltl | reverse complement strand
GTGGGCGGAAATCGTATCTTGTGGACTGTGGTATGGTATGGTCAGGAAACAATTGTTCAGTGTGACCTAAATCTGAGGGAACCTCCTGCAGCACACTGTTGTTCTGTTTTTTATCACTGTGCGTAGTGTTGCTGAAATTGTCTTCAGTCGTAGGGTGGTCACCACTTTTTATTTCATCAGAGGGTACGAGTAGGGGTACTTTCTTAAAGTGGGATGCATGTATCCAATTCTTAGCTCCCTCGACTTTAACTGCCGTTCGAGTAGCAAGGAGGACCTGTCGCGGACCTTTCCATCGAGGTTCGAGACTCTTTTTCCGCTGGAAATTCTTTGTGAGGACCCAGTCTCCAGGTAGTATCTTGTGGCCTGGATCAGTGGATACAGATGGAAGTGCTTCACGCACCTGTTGGTGAATAGAACGCAAAGAATTAGTGAGTTCATTTAAATAGTCCATCAAAACAGAATGTTCTAGTTCTGAGTACTTGTGAGGTCGAGGGACCCCCCAGACATTTGCTGGCCTACCCATCACTATCTCATGGGGTGACAACCCTGATCTAGAGTGAGGCGTCATCCTGACAGACATTAAAGCCAGGGGCAACGCGTCCGGCCACCGTATACCGCGTTCTGCGCATATTTTTGACATCTTCAATTTAAGTGTGCCATTATATTTTTCAACTAGTCCTGCTGACTGGGGGTGGTTAGCTGCATGAAACCTCTAGCGGAGGCCCAACCCTTCACACACCCTTTTCATCACCTGCCCTACAAAATTACTCCCATTATCTGACCAGACACACCTTGGGACCCCAAACCGTGGGAAGAACTCCTTCAGAAGTACCTTTGCAGTGGTAAGGGCAGTATTATCTTTAGTAGGGTAAGCTTCTACCCACTTACTAAACATACAGACCACAACTAGGACATATTTCAAGATATTACACCTTTCCATCTCAATATAATCCATTTGTAGTACTTCAAAGGGATACGTTGGTGGGGAAAAATGCCTAGCGGGGACTGAGGCACCCTTCCCTATGTTATGTTGCAAACAAATCATGCAGGATTGAACCAGTTGGTCAGCTACTCTTCTGATATTTTTATTAGACCAAACCGGATCAAGCAAATCACAGATGCTTTTCGCACTAACGTGTGCAGGACCATGGGCCATAGTCACTACTGGCAGCACGAATGCATCGGGTAACATCTATCTTTCCCTCTGTGACAGATCTGTCCAGCACAGCGTATTTTCATCTAACTTGGCCTTCCCTTCTTCCCATTCCTTTCTCTCCTGTTCAGTTGCCTCATCCTGTATCTTCCTGACACTCTCTACCGTGTTCCCAAATATTTCATGGGGACGAACCTTCTCTGTACTATCTACCACATACATGTGTCCTGTCTTTGCGTACGCTGTATCTTTTGCTGTCTGATCGGCTAGGGCATTGCCCCGTCCAGTTTCATCCTTCACCTTTTTGTGTGCACTACACTTCATGATAGCCATTGTTTTGGGCAACGCCAGGGCAGAAAGTAAGTTAGTTATAAGGGTCCCATGTTGAATACGTGTCCCATGTGAAGTGAGGAATCCTCGTTCTGCCCACAAGCGACCAAAATTGTGTGCTACGCCAAATGCATACTGCCTGTATGTGTAAACATTCACATTAAGTCCTTTACTTAACTCACAGGCTCGTGTTAGAGCTATTAATTCTGCGGCCTGAGCAGAGTTATGTGGTATTCTAGCTGTTTCAACTACAGTGGTAGCTGTTGTAACTGCATAGGCTGCAGAGGTAGTGCCATCGGGTAGCTTGATGCATGAGCCATCTACGTATAATATGCCATCAGGGTCTCTCAGTGGAGTGTCCTGTAAGTCCACTCTCCCTTTTGTTTCATCCTCGGTCCGGAGAATGCAGTCATGTATGTCATCATAAGAATCTTCTGTTTTTTCAGTAATTGGCAATAGAGTGGCAGGATTGAGCGTGTTGCACCTTTTTAATGTTATATGACTAGCTAAAAGTGTCAGTTCATAAGTAGTTAATCGTGCATTAGTAAGATGCTGTGTTTTTGTTTTGTTTAATAGTGCGTCAACGGTGTGTGGGACCAACAGGGTGAGGGGTGAATGTATGACTATCCCGGCCAACTGGCGCACTGCGACCGCTGCAGCGGCTACTGCCCGTAGACAGCTCGGGAGTGCACGGGCCACTGGATCCAGTAGGGCCGAAAAATAAGCACAGGGGCGTTGTTTTCCGCCATGCTCTTGGGTTAACACTGATAGTGAACATCCATTTCTCTCGCTCACATTTAAATGAAAATCTTTACGATAATCAGGCGTACCCAGTACAGGTGCTGTGCAGAGTGTATTTTTCAATTAATCAAAACCAGACTGAAAATCATCATTCCATTCAATCTTTTCAGGACAATCTTTGTGGGTGAGATGCAAAAATGGTTTTATCAAAAGAGAATAATTAGGAATCCATTGACGACAGAAGGAGGTAATACCTATAAAGGCCCTAACGTCTCTCTGTGTCCTTGGAACCGGTATGTCTCGTATAGCTTGTATTCTTTCAGCCATCAACGTACATCCCTCCTTAGACAGGAGGTGTCCTAGGTATATAACCTCCTGTCTACAATATTGCAATTTGGAGAGGGAGACCTTATGGTGATGGTGTGCTAAATGTTTCAATAAGGCTACAGTGGCGGTCAGAAGACCGCCGGCCGGCCCAGTGGGACAGCCCCTCCAACAATGAAGCCGGCTCGGAATGGAGCTGGCGGAGTTGAAGGGGTGCGATGGGTGCAGTGGCACCCGTCGCGATTTTCACTGTCTGCTAAGCAGACAGTGAAAATCTTTGTGGGGCCCCCAGGGGCCCCACGGCACCCGTTCCCGCCATCCTGGTTCCGGCGGTGGACACCGCCAGAAACAGGCCGGCGGTAAGGGGGTCGGAATCCCCATGGCGGTGCTGCAAGCAGCGCCGCCATGGCGGGTTCCCTGGGCCAGCGGGAAACCGGCGGGAAACCGCCGGCTCCCCTTTTCCGACCGCAGCTTTACCGCCGCGGTCAGAATCGCCCAGGAAGCACCGCCAGCCTGTTGGCGGTGCTTCCGCTGCACTCCGCCATGGCGGTCATGGACCGCCAAGGTCAGAATGACCCCCAGTATCTGTTTTACAATTTTGTTCTGAAGTGGATGCTATTAAAAGGTCATCCACATATTGAACCAGCGTCGAGGAGCAAGGAAAAACAAGGGCATCTAATTGACCCTTGAGGGCCTGGCTAAAAATGCTAGGCGATTCAGTATAGCCTTGTGGAGCGCGACAGAACCGGAAACTGCGACCACCCAGTGAAAACCCAAAGATGTGTCTACTATCTGGATGAATGGGAATGCTAAAGAATGCATTCTTAAGATCGATAACAGAGAACCAAGTAGCGGAGGCAGGTATCATTGTTAATAATGTTGTAATGTCAGGAACAACAGGGAACTGGGGTATTACAATCTTATTGACCGCCCGTAAATCAATAACAAATCGGAGTCCTGCAGACGCAGTGCCATCAGATAATTTTTTATGAACAGGAAGGACAGGACTGTTACAATCATTACCACGCGTTTCTTCAATGACACCCAAATCAATCAACTGGGTCACAATATTTTTTAGTTGTTGTTCAGTGTGTTGGGATAATTTGTATTGGGGAAGACGAGGCAATTTGGCATTGGCTTTCAAGCGTATGACATACAGTGGTATGTCCAGACATCCAACATCGCCCTTATGTGTGGCCCATAAAATGTCTGGCAAATCTCGAAGTTCGGGTGGAAGTGGTTTTGACAAAAATTGTGACGGGGAAATATTTGGACCTAGAGTGACATGAACTCCATCCGGAGAGCAATAAATGGTGGCGTACAATTTCTTTAATAAGTCCAAACCCAATAAATTCTCACTACAGGCCGAAGTAAGAATGAGAGGGGAGCTAATGGTGTAAGGACCTATAGCAACATGCAGCGGCTGGGAGACGGGGTTAGCCACCGGAACACCAGAAAAACCCATTACGTTAATATTGCCAGACAAAGGGACCCCTTGGCCCTCTTCCTGTTTAACAGAACTTTTGGTGGCCCCAGTATCTACCAAAAAAACATGTGGAGTACCGTCTAATTGTACCTCAACGTGAGGGCCATTCTGCCTAACAGGAGTAGAAACTGGTCCCACCCCCCTCTGTCGAAGACTGTCCTAGTCAAAGGAGGACCCCTGACCTTCATACGCATCATAGTCGTCATTCAAATATTGACGCTGGGATGAAGCATCAAAAAAATTCGGGCAGGGGGTACTGTGGGACCGTGAAGGGGCCTGCTGGCGGGGTCTGTCTGCAGGACCAGACCTACTGCGTGGTCTGCAGTCCTGTTGCGGTGGGGGCATGGGGCGGCCTGTGGAGTTGTCCTTATTGGGGCAGTCATTCTTCCAGTGGCCCTCCTGCTTGCAATAGGCGCACTGATTGTAGGAGAGGGAAGAACGGGGAGGGCGTTGGGACTGCCTTCTGTCATTGGGAGGTCCTTGTGACCTTGATCTGGACTGCTGTTGATGGGGCTGAGGGTAGGCCTGCTGAAATAACACCTTTGTTTTCAACTCCTTCGTTTTTTTCTCGTTCTTTTCTTGTTCTTCTATCTCCCTGTTCTCATAATATTGGGCCATTGTCAATATTCCAGTGGCAGTAGAGACTGGCCACGTACTTTCACACAATTTCAATTTTCCCTTTATGTCTGGTAATAAATTGTCCACGGATTTGTCAACAAAGAGTCTTATCCCCCCTTCAGTAGTCATGTCTTGGCCGCTGTAATCAGAAAAGACACCCTCAAATCTTGTATAAAAGTCTGAAACACCCTCGTCCTTTTTCTGTTTGCAGGCGGCCAATTTATCCCAATTTATCCTGTGTGGTGCAAGTATGGTCTTCAATAAATCCAAAATACGCAGTGGGAGAGCCAATATAAGTGAGTCTGGTTTCGCTCCCCCAACCCTGTCTATTTCTGCTGCTTGCAATTGGTCCCATGTGCCCCCTAGTTCAGCATGGTCGTGCCTCCGTATTTTTGTCCATACTTCCTGCGGGACTACTGCTGCATTAACATGTCAATACCGGACAACGTCATAGTACATGATTCAAGAATTTGTTGCAATTCTTTATTATATCCTGCAGGGTTCTTACGGGTCAGGTAAGGCAGCTTTTAGGGTATATGTTTCAGATCTTTTCCATGGGGTGTGTACCGACATTTGTTGAAAATGCCCTGCGGTAATAACTTGGTCAGCGTCACCCGTCACCGGTTCTCGCCAAACCGGCGGAACCTCTCTCATGGGAAACATGGATGCCCTTATAGAAGGGCTACATGTCCACAGGCGGTCCCTATATACAAGAAGAGTAACAACATAATCATGTAGACCAGAACCAAACGGCAGCCCAGTAGAGGTGCGTTTTCGGAGGTCCACCAATCCCGGGGGAGCTGAGGAACCATCATCCTCATATTCTTGTATTATAATGTTGCACATAAGGGTGGCTGCATGTAACTGAACTAAACTATCCCATTGTTTCATAGTGTGGACAATGTCCCTGACCCCATATTCATTCCAATTAGTCATCCACCTCCGTGTCATTTCTTCAATGACATCTTCCTCTTGTGAATTAGAGAACAAATGTCCGCGCAGGGTGCACTTTCGCAGGGTCATGGGGTGGGGGGTATGTGTGGTGTCTAAACAGGAGTCAGGGTTGAGCCAAACAGGGGCTAGTCGAGGGGTGGGTACAGTCGGGCGGGGTGTATCCTCTATAGGTCTGGTGACAGGAGGGGTGGTGGTGGGTGGCGGAGCACTCGCCTGAGATCCAACCGGGGGTGGCACAATAGGGTCACCTGGTGCAGGTTGAGGATGTAGTGTAGGATATATTGGTGGAGTATATAACAGGGGCTTATCTAACATATCGTTTAAAAGGGGGTCTTCCTCTTGTGGCTTATCCACTACTGTCCTGGAAGGGTAACACTTATCAGTTTGTAAGTGAAGCCTTCGGTCATGTTCTAAAATTTTCTGTTGATGTACAGCTACGTCAGAGTCATATACCTTTTCAGTCACCGTCCTGGTCTTATGTCTCTGTAATTCTTTCTCTGCCTTCCTACGTATTTGGTCTGCTTCTTTCTGCCAAGTCCGTAGTGAATCAAACATCCCTGGTCTACTTTTTGTCACAAACAAACGTTCCTGCAAATAGTCTAATTTATCAAATGTCCCGTGAATAGGCCATTGTAAATCAGAACTACCTTTGGTTCTTTTTCTCTATATATCAGACCAAATAATCGGACCTATGCCATATTTAACATATATATCATAATTCGGAGTCCCGGCCGGAGGAGCGGGGCATGTTTCCTCCAGGCGGGAGTCCCTACTGCAAAGACAACAACACAATTTCCTGAAACAACTGAACGCGGGCATTCTTCCAGTATATTTTTTAAAAAAAATCTTACATCAGTGGTTTGAATATACCAAATAAGTGGCAAATATGCCTTTTGCTTCCTATATACTTAAATTACAACTGAGGTCAGTCTTACCACTGACGTCGGTCTTTGCAAAGAGCGATAGAAACCGTACAATACTCACAGACCTATTTTTAGACAGTAATCTTTCAACTCCCGTCCTTACCTGACACTTCTGTTATAGTCCAACAGTTGGGGACTCCAGTAGTTCACGGAAAACAGAGACCCGAATTCAGACAGCGCCAGGAGAAGTCGAGCCGGCTGGAAGACACACAGTGGAGATCCGCAGGTCCACGACAGAGAACGAAGCTCAGAATCTGGTGTGGGGCGCCTCCCTTGGAAATCCAATCGTGAGTCCTCCGTCACCTGGTCGGTCCCCTGGATGCCTGACTCGGGTCCCTGTTCGGGCGCCAACTGAGGAACCAGGAAAGATTTGACCCCCACCCGGGGTCTCCTTCCCAGCGGTGGAGGGACACCCTTTATGTCCTCAGGGTCAATTTAGCAGAGAGTTCACAAATCAGACGGAGTCACCAACTGGAGGAATAAAGAGAAGTTTATTACATGGATTATAGCTCGAGCTAATACAGAGTCTCAGGACAGTCAAGTGACTATCCTACGGAGGCTGCCCCTTCATTCTGGGGCACCCAACCTTATATACACACAAAACTGCTTAGTCAGAGGACAACTCCACCCCTATCGTATTCAAGGTCCTCTGCGGTCTTCAGAATATTTCAGGGATACACGTGTGGTGGGAGAAGGTACAGATGCAGCTGGCAGGAGGTGGCAACGACCTGTACAAACTTGTTCTGGCAGTTATTGATTAAGCACGACAATTCTCTGAACTGTAATTGGAAAAAGTAATATGGCAGCGATAAGCAGATTGCAGCCCAAGGCTGCGAGCACAAGGTCAATCATCAAAGTTCACTATAACAAAAAAATTAACGGAGCACTCCTTAAGTAATTAATTTGAAATCCTAACTGTATATATGGAATCAAAACATAGGGGGTGATTCAGACCTTGGCGGACGCCGTCCGCCAAGGTTCCGCCGCCGAATGACCACACCGCGGTCAAAAGACCGCGGCGGCCATTCAGACATTTCTGCTGGGCCGGCGGGCGCTCTCCAAAAGAGCGCCCGCCGGCCCAGCAGAAATGCCCCTGCAACGAGGACGCCGGCTCAGAATTGAGCCGGCGTAGTTGCAGGGGTGCGACGGGTGCAGTTGCACCCGTCGCGTATTTCAGTGTCTGCAAAGCAGACACTGAAATACTTTGCGGGGCCCTCTTACGGGGGCCCCTGCAGTGCCCATGCCATTGGCATGGGCACTGCAGGGGCCCCCAGGGGCCCCGCGGCACCCCCTACCGCCATCCTGTTCATGGCGGGTTTCCCGCCATGAACTGGATGGCGGTAGGGGGTGTCTGAATCCCCATGGCGGCGGAGCGCGCCCCGCCGCCATGGAGGATTCATTGGGGCAGCGGTAAACCGGCGGGAGACCGCCGGTTTACCCTTTCTGACCGCGGCTGAACCGCCGCGGTCAGAATGCCCTCGGGAGCACCGCCAGCCTGTTGGCGGTGCTCCCGTGGTCGGTGACCCTGGCGGTCACCGGCCGCCAGGGTCAGAATGACCCCCATAGTGTCACAGAATGTCATAAATGCTCATAAAGTGATAGATGAGGATAACATAAATGTGTGATGGTTCCAAGACTAGGCTGTGTCAGTTATTGATTTTAATACAAAAGTTACCAAAATATGAAGCAATAACTATAAAACAAACAAAAAAAGGTACATAAATATCACAAAAATATCACAAACACATCAAATAAAAACATACATGCCACACATTTAACATAAACAATCTAATCCAATTAGAGACAGAAGTTCTTCCAAAAGGAGCTTAAAGTCCAGACACCAAAAATCCCAATCAGTTCATAGGAAGTGGTGTACAATGTCCAATCAATTGACTTTGGGCAGTGAGAGTTCTTGTCCTCCAGTGTAAGCAGATTGATTTGCAAATTTCCGATCACATTCAGCCGACACGTGTTTCGTCCTGTGAAGGACTTTATCAAGGCTGACAAAAACAAATCATATCACTCTTTGTAATCACTTGTTTTATATTACTACTTCAAATAATCTCAACCAAAGTCTTAAAGTCAAAGTCTATGATCAATTTCCCTGAGAACCACCACATGCAAGTGAAATTGTTAAAACCAAAAACAAGTGCAATTATCGTGACTCCTATATCAAATTGCCACAGTTATCCCATCAAACACATGTGTATTAGGGACAAACCGAAATCAACATTCCAAGTCTTACACACTATTATTTCTATTGTATTCCAAGAGATATAATCATATCATTTTAGTAACCAAAGAAAGAAATAACAACTGTATTATATTCATGCAGGTTAGTATTGCTAACTTAAACCTAGAGAGTGAATGTCATAAGTGTCTAAGAGATCAGAGACTCAAAATGATCACATGAGTCATATATAACATAGCCCAGTAACCCAGTTTCCAGCTCCAAGGTGGTGAGGGATTATTGAATAATGTACCTTATCTTCCTGTGCTCAATACTGTATATACTATTCCAGTAATGGTTACCCAATTGAATGCCGAAAAACTGTGCATCTGTAAAAGAGCATAGTAGATCTCCAATGTACAATAGACCAAATCACATGTACTGAGCACACATTGGTCAACCTAAGTACTACACCAACCTGTGTTCAATTGTCTCTAGTCAAAACATTCCCAGTTGGATATGTTAGGTTGTGATAGTATAATCAAGATGTGGCTTCCACAGCTAATTCAAAAATTCAAGCATTGCTTTTATCTGCAACATATTATGAAATGAAAAAGTTTGTAAACAGTAGCAGAACATTAACCTCCTGAAAGTAAGTACAGCCACAGCAACTAATTCCCAATCGTTACAAATATCCAACAAGTACACACATGTATGCTAAATGAACCCCATATCTGTGAAGCATTATCCAAATGTCTCTTACCCTGTTACTTCCGAATCCGACCGTAATTAAGCCCCCTTCCGCATCGCTATCGAGAAACCGATTGACTATCGGACTTGTCCTTTTATGTTTGATAAACATAGAAGTAGGACACCGATATGTGTACGCCTTCTGTTGTTCTTCTGACTAGCCAAATGGCCGTAATTGAACAGCGGCCGCAATCTTGAAATTTCAACCGCATTGATATACAAATACCACACCAAAACGCTCACCAATTTGACAGAGACACGTTGAAAACCTGCAAAGTACCCAAAAAGAAGGGAAATCAGTTATATAAGCTAACAATGACATTAGCCCAACTACTCCATTATTCATGTACTCCTGATTTGAACAACCGAGTTTATGCACGTACCCACGGTTGGTTCAACAATACAAGCGCCATCTTAGGGGAATTCACAATATGCTTACTGGTGTACTAGTTCTCAAATACAGAGCGCACCTCTCTTAAATTAGAGGGAGGTGCAACCTGTATATTTACACTGATAAGCAAAGTGTTGATCTAAATGCAGATCCACCTTTGTATATAGAGTCCTATATGATGTAAAATATCAGCTTACGAAATTACCATTCTGAAAAACAAGAACCCAAACCGATAAAGTTGAGACTTGTTATGGTAGAACATTACCACAAAATGGGAAATGAAGTAGAGCTATATGTAATTAGTTATTTCCTTATACTTTACTCCATATATCTATAGAAATCCCAAGACCCCGGCGCACACCAAGAAAACACAAACTGAACTATCTTATGTACTGCTTTTTGTGTGCTTGTGAAAAGTTATATCAATGCAGTCAAACTTGTTAACCTATGTTATTCGTGCAACGGGCAAGTAGTCTTATAATTGTGCACATTAGTAGATGTAATGGTGTGTCATGCAATTTATAGGTACACTATACTACAATATGTAGTGCACATCCCCAGATCCAATAACGGAGCAAGGATATCCTCAATGTTTTTACAAGAGCATGTGAAATCATAAAAAATGATACATTTCGTGATCTACATTCATCAAACTTCAGGAGGTTTGTTGAGCACATGGCATCATAATAAAGATAAACAGATGCCTAGCAGCTATGGTGTATGATTAACTTTATGTACATTTTCTCAACTCTGGCCCTCATTATGACATTGGCGGTAAGTACCGCTTACCACCATGCTGACTGCCGCCAACATACCGCTGCCGCAGCGGATTACCACCAACCATATAATGACCCACACATAGCAATCTGTCACTTTACAGCCACACACAAGTCCGCCAGCCCAAAGGTCATGATAAACTGGCGGTAGCAGAACCCACACCGTTACGCCAACAGAACAACGCCTACAGCATTATGACCCACAAATCACCACTGCAGACATTCAATGGCGCTAAACCATTGGTGGTACATAGCGCTGCGCTCCAAATACACACAACCTAACAAAACAACACCACATTGGACAATTCAAACTACACACACCTGACACGCACACCCACCCCACACCCACACACCCACACCACTATAAAACACACACCCACATTACCCACAACCCTCTACGATTAAAAACAAATGCCACAAGAGAGATAGCAAGACCACAGACAAGAGCACAGCCACACACCACCATCACCTATACACCATCCACGCACCTTACATCACACACCCCAACACATCACCCCACACACCCTCACCCACACCACTCACACTACATCTGTGGCACCACAACGACACCCCAGGTTCTCAGAGGAGGAGCTAAGGGTCATGGTGGAGGAAATCATCCGGGTAGAGCCACAGCTATTCGGATCACAGGTGCAGCAGACATCCATTGCAAGGAAGATGGAGCTATGGTAGAGAATCGTGGGCAGAGTCAACGCCGTGGGACAGCACCCCAGAACAAGAGATGACATCAGGAAGAGGTGGAGCGACCTACGGGAGAAGGTGCGTCCCACAGCAGCAAGACACCAACTAGCTGTAGAGAGGACTGTCAGTGGACCCCCACCTCCTCCCCCACAACTAACAACATGGGAGGAGCAAGTCTTGGCAATCATGCATCCTGAGGGCCTGGCAGGAGTAGGAGGAGGACTGGACTCTGGTAAGTCAAATCTCTATTACTATCACCCCCCCTACCTGCATGCCATCATAAAACCCCACCCTTACCCTCACTCCCATCACTCCACCACCTCTCATCACTCCGCCACCTCACACACACCCCAACATCACAACCCACCCCTCCCAATCCCAAGCCCTGCATGTAACACCAATGCACGGACCCCCATCACAGATCTGCATGGACACCCATCACTAAAGCATGCACAATAGAGAGAATCACCTAGCCCACAAAATAACTACTCACACAAGGCAAAGCTGACAGGGCAATAACAACCATAGAGGGCAACAAACCCATGCACAAGATGACACACACAGAAACAAACAATAACACTGCAATTACATCCCCACAGGTCCCCCACCCAACGTCACCGGAGAGGAGGTGCTAGCAACATCCAATCCCCCCCAGAAGAGGCCCACAGTGATGACAGCAGCTCTGGAAGCCTGGATTAGGATGATCAACCTGGCCCATTAGGGATCTACGGACAGTCAGTTACCCAGGCACAGTCACATACTACCATAGAGCCTCCCCCCTCAGGAAACACCAGCACAGTACCCACCCAGCGGACCCATACCTCTATCACCAGGACACATCAATCAGCAGTGTGTCCAGCACTACAGGGACCCCAGGCCACCCAACAAACACAGGAAGATCAGGGACCTGCTGTGTGACAGGGGGAGGTCAGGCCCAGGGAACCGACTCTCCAGGAGGCACTCCTGGGAGCATACCACCATTCCCAGGAGACGATGGGCCAGATACTGGACAAGTTGCAGGAGACCCAGTGGCTGCAGGAGGGACAGTACCTGGGGTAAGGGAGGACTTGAAGGAAGTCCACACCACCCTGGTCACCATTGCAGGGGTGCTGGCAGACATGATCAACACCATGAGGAAGGCAGTGGCACACCAGTGGGCCCCTGACACTAGCCAAACCGATGAACAGCCTTCCACACCTCCGCTGCCGCTAGTGCACAGGAGGCCCCGCCTCAGGAACAACAGGCCACCAGCACCCCACCCACTGCAGAAGGAGAACCACCCTGCAAATGGTCCCTGCGATCCAGGCCGAAGCCAGAGACTATTGCCAAGACCCCCGCCAGGAAATAAGACTCTCCTTATTGTCACCCTTGTGTCCCACTCTGTCACACTGTCCACCTTGAACTGCCATTGCTTCACTTTCTATGCCCCCTTGGACAATGCACCTGTGATACAAATAGACTGGACTCTAACCTTGACTTTCCTCCACCGTCACCCCAGCCCATTGCACATCCCCCTCTACGTATTAGCACTTAAATAAACACCATTTGAATAAATACAAGTATGGAGTCTGTCAAATGATTGAACTATGTATTTGTTTAACAAGCTTTAAACACTGCAATACAACTGTACAGTAATGTATACATAGGAATGACCTGTAGTCAACACAGCAGGAGCGATAGTGGGGCACAAATATCTGCATATAGAGATGCCAAAGAGTACAGTAAGTGGCCATAGAGGTGGGAAAATCAGCCTGCCAGTGACAATGTCAAACACAAAACTGTCAATGTAAAGTGAAATTACAGTGTCTTACCTGTGTGTCATTGGAAGTATTGTCGTATTATAGAACTTCTGTTGTCTTCATCCTCTGTCTCCTCATCTTCACTGTCCACAGGGTCCACTGTGGTCACACGCCCATCTCCAGCCTCATCCTCCTGCAGAAAAGGCACCTGGCGACGCATTGTGCATGCCACGATGATCTGGCACACCTTCTTGGGTGAGTAGTACAGGGATCCACCTGTTAGATGGAGGCAACGAAACCTGGGCTTCAGGAGGCCGAATGTCCTTTCTATTATTATTCTTGTTCGCCCATGTGCCTCATTGTAACGTTCCTCTGCCCTTGTCCTGGGATTCCTCACAGGGGTCAGTAGCCATGAGAGGTTGGGGGTAACCAGAGTCACCTGAAAATATCAAGAGACAACTGTTGGACACACACTAACCCTTAGGGCCCACACCATACCCATACACCAACACCTACTGGCTGGGAACCAGGGCTCACCTATTAGCCACACCTGGTACCTCTGGAGTTGAGCCATCACATATGGGATGCTGCTATTCCTCAGGATAAAGGCATCATGCACAGACCCAGAATACTTTGCATTGACATGAGAGATGTACTGGTCTGCCAGGCACACTATCTGCACATTCATGGAGTGAACGCTTTTTCGATTTCTGAACACCTGTTCATTTCTCGGGGGGGTAAATTCAATATGTGTACCATCTTTTGCCCCAATAATGTTGGGGATATGTCCCATTGCATAGAAATCTGCTTTCACTGTGGCCAAATCCTCCACCTGGGGGAAAACGATGTAGCTGTGCATATGTTTAATCAGGGCAGACAACACTCTGGTCAGCACTATTGAGAACGTTGGCTGAGACTTTCCTGCTGCCAAGCCCACTGTCACTTGGAAGGAGCCAGTTGCCAGGAAATGGAGCGCTGATAGCACTTGCACGAGAGGGGGAATCCCGGTTGGCTGACAGATAGCAGATATCAGGTCAGGTTCCAATTGGGCACACATCTCTGTGATTGAGGCCCTTTCCAGTCTATAGGTGAGGATAATGTGCCTGTCCTCCATTGTTGCCAAGTCCACCAGGGGCCTATACATGGGGGGATGTCTCCATCTCCTATTCATCCGCAGCGGTTGCAATCTAGGGGGCAAACGGTGAGCAGATGGTCAGTATTCCATTTTTCCAAACACTACACTGCACTGCATGTTGTGACTGTAACAGTATATAGTTAGATAGGCCCAAATGGTGCCTATGTGTACTGTGACGCAGTTAAGTGCCATGGCCTGCCCCCCCCTGAAATGTCGTCCGCCTGCCCTGTATGGAGGGACAGGTGGAAATGAGGTAATTCCGTTGACTTTGTGTGCCGTTATGGGAGGCGGTCGAGAACCACCGTGCAACTCCTCATTGGATACCATTGGGCCAAATGGGTTACAGTGGCCAATGGTGATGTACGCCGGGGGTGACGGTATGCACTGCTGTGGACGTGACCGCTACTTTCTATCTGTTCAGTCCCTTGCTACCTGACCTTCAACAGGAGAGGACCTACACTGCAAGTGCTGCTGTGACCTGTGTCTGTAACAGACCATGGCTCGTGTCCCTGGGGAAAGGGCCCCTGCCTTCACCGCTGCGGAGTCGGAGAGACTAGTGGATGGGGTCCTGCTCTATGGGCCTCCAGACCAACAGGTGAGTATACTGTGAGAACGATGCATGGGGCATGAATGCATGGAGTGCTGTGTGTGAGGGCCTCGTGTGGGGGGGGTTGGTGGAAGGGCCCTGGGCAGCGTGCTGCATGTATGGTGGGCAATGTCTGTGCGTAAGGGGATGTGAGGGCTATGGTGGGCCATGAGTGTAACAGGCAGGATGGTCTGGCTGATACCTTTTCCTATGTGTATTTCTCTGCAGGTCAGCGCCCATCAGAAAAGGGCATTTGGTGTGCCATCGCCAAGGAAGTGCGAACCCTGGGGGTCTACGGCAGGCGGAGCACCCAGTCGGAAACAGTGGGAGGACCTGTAACGCTGGGCACGGAAGACGGCATAGGCCCAGCTGGGGATGGCCTCCCAAGGAGGAAGGGGTGCCCGTCGAACCCTGACCCCCTGATGGCCCTCATACTGGCGGTGGCCCATCCAGAGCTGGATGGGCGCTTGGGGGCATCACAGCAGCCACAAGGAGGTGAGTACGGTGCCCCAATATACTACTTGCGCGTGGTGGGGTGGCATCTGGGTGGGGGATGTGGGCTTGTGGGTGCCCTTAGGCCAGGCCAGACATTGCAGGGTAGGGCCCATGTTGGGCAGGGTCTGATGTACACCTCCTCCAACCAAGCTAGTAGGCATCCACCACTAGGCAAGGGCCGCTGGGCCTCGGCTATACTGCAATTGGCGTTAGGTATCCCTGTCCATGGGCTGGTGAAAAGCATTGTGACTGTTAGTGCATTGCCTAGTGCGTAGGGCTGTTCCCTGTGTGTATGTGTCGTGTACGCCAACGGTGGTGTTGTTGCCGCCATTGAGCAAGGGTATCCTTTGCCTCTCCCCCCCTTTTTTTTGTCACCCTGTCATCATCTGGCGGAGGAGCAGAGGCACCAGCGACAGGGAGAGCTGCATCCCACAGGGCCCAGGAGGCCGAATCCACCGACGGTGAGGGCACCAGTGGGACGGAGGGCGAGGGGAGCACCACAGCGAAGACTGGAGGAGAAAGTTCTGACAGTGATACCTCCTCCGATGGAAACTCCCTGGTGGTGGCAGACACCTCTGTGCCCACTCTGTGCCACCCCAACTACAGGTACCGCCACCACCCCTGTGCCAGCACCCCCTCAGCGTGTTTCCAGTTCCCGCTTACCCAGGAGGGTGGGCATCTCCTTCACCCCAGGCACCTCAGGCCCTGCCCCAGTTAGCCCTGCTGCCCTGAGTGAGGAGGCTATTGACCTCCTGCGATCCATCTCTGTTGGGCAGTCAACCATTGTGAATGCCATCCAGGGGCTGGCAGGCTATTTGCAACAAACAAATGCATTCTTGGAGGGCATTCACTCTAGAAATGGTGGCCCAACAGAGATCAATCCAGGCTCTGCCCTCCTCCCTGATGTCAGCCATTTTCCCTGTTTCTAGCCTCCCCCCTCCAACTTCCTCTGCCCAATCCCATTCCCCTCAACCCTAACCTATCCCAAGCACACAGGCAGACCAGCATGCACCCAGGACAACACACAGGAGTGGTTCCGGCAAACACAAGCATCACACATCATCCCACAGGCACCCACACAAACACCATACAGAACCAGACATACCAACATCCACTGCCTCCACTGTGTCCCCCTCCTCCTCCTCGTCTACCTCCCTCCCAGTTGCGTCTACACTCACACCTGCATGCACTACATCCTCATCCACTACCACCATCACGCCTATCACTACACGCCCTTCACTGGCAGTCGCCACCCCCACATTCATGCACAGATCCCCTGTGTCCTCTCCCACTGTGTCTGTGCATCCTCCTCCCAAAGTACACAGACACAAGCACTCAGACACCTAACAGCCACCCACCTCACAACAGCATCTAGCCCATGCACCTGCACCCAAACACAGCAGACAGACACCTCCTACACCCACTTCCTCTTCCTCTACTCCCAAACCTTCACCCTCTTCCCACCCCAATGTCCCTAAGCAGCTTTTCCTCTCCACCCTTGACCTCTTCCCTACCACTCCCCCGCCCCATCCTTCTCGTCGGGCCAGGGTGGTCAGAACCCAGGTGAGCACCTCAGCCACCCAGTCCACGGCTACAGTAGTGTCTACAGCTACTGCAGGTGGGAGAGGATCCCGGGTACCAGGCAGCAACACGACAGGGTGCCTGCACCAGGTACATCAAGGAAGGGCAAGGAGGAACCACCAGCTGCGACAGGGAAGGGCAAGGGGCAATCCCCGGATGCTGACAGGAAGGGTAAGGGGCCTACACCAGCAGGCAGGCAGGACAGGAGGCCTGGTGCTGGGACTCATTCTGAGCCCCCACCACCAACCATGGTGGTTCAGCTGTCCGAAGCTGCAGGGGAAGGACTGGAGCCTCCCCCCACCACTGCCAGCACTGCCACCAGCACCGCCACAGCACCACTGCCAGCAGCAGCAGCCCCAGTGGGCAGCCATCCGAGGCTGCAGGGGATGGGCTGGAGCCTCCCCCCACCACTGCCAGCACTGCCACCAGCACCGCCACTACTACCACTGAGCAGCAATCATCGCCAACAGACAGTGTGTAGTCCTGCCTCCATGGACTGTTGTGCGTCCTTGCTCCAGCAAATCCTGTGGGTCTGACACCCAGGTGAGAGACTGTGACCTTGCACTCCCCAATATCTGCATCACAGGGTACAATGCCCCATCCAGAACCAATGGAAGCAGCCATCCACTCACTGCATCCTTCCCAGGATGAAGCACACTGGGCACAAGGCCCCCTCCAGAACCAGTGGAAGAAGTCACGCACTCACCGCATCCTTCCCAGGATGAAGCACACTGGGCACAAGGCCCCCTCCAGAACCAGTGGAAGAAGCCACGCACTCACCGCATCCTTCCCAGGATGAAGTACACTGGGCACAAGGTCCCCTCCTGAACCAATGGAAGCAGCCATCCACTCACTGCATCCTTCCCAGGATGAAGCACACTGGGCACAAGGCCTCCTCCAGAACCAGTGGAAGAAGCCAAGCACTCACTGCATCCTTCCCAGGATGAACTACACTGGGCACAAGGTCCCCTCCTGAACCAATGGAGAAGCCATCCACTAGAGAGACTCTGGCCTTGCACTCCCCAGGACCAAGCAGTGGGCAAACCACCCACTAGAGAGACCGTGGCCTTGCACTCCCCAGTACAGTGCACAGGGCATGTTGGCCCCTCCAGGACCAGTGGTGTTATACCATCTTCCAACTGAGGTGCCCCCCCATTCCCCGTCCCCCTTAGGTGCCTGTGTATTTTCGACCTGATGCCCCTGCAGTGTTCTCTCTGTGTTGTTGCAGGGGTGAGGTGGGGCCTTGGCCTATGTAATGTGGCCCTGTGACCCGTGGACATTGAGGACTGGGCAGTGTCCAACCATTTGTAAATATGTATATACGTTTGTATTTTGATGCACTTATCCATGTTATTTTATCGTATTACACTCACTTTCTTCCAATCATTTTATCCTTGCATTATTCCTTAGGGGTATGGGATGGATATGTAATGTGTGCTAGGCGGCAGTACTCACCGTGGTCGTCTCCGCCGGCGTTGCTGCTCATAATGCAGGAAAAAGTATACGAGCATGGGAAATATGTGCAGCTCAGGCTTCATGGTGTCGTGGTTGTTCCCTGAGTCTCCAGAGGTGAGTCCTTTGACTTCTGTGTTCTGTTTCCACTGTGCTTTTGATGTCATTGGTACCGCCCGGAAAAGTTGGCAGATAGGCCTGACGTAATACAGTGGGCGGTACATTGTCTTCCTCCTGGCTGATGGCGGTTACCGCCATGGTGCTTGTTGATACTGCCGTGGCGGTCTGTTAAAGTGGCTGTCTGTCTGAGCGGTTTTTGTCATAGTTCCATTTTTGTTACTGCCGGCCTGTTGGTGATATTACCGCCACTTTATCACCAACCGCCAGGGTTGTAATGAGGGCCTCTGTCTCTTGTTTAATCCCCCATTGATCTCTTCTGCCCCCTTTTATCTCTTTACCTTGTCTTCCCCTCATCCCCTGACCTTTCTCCACCTGGACGCACCTCCCACTCCCCTTGTCCTCTAACTCTAGGTTTCTGCTTCACTCTCACTTTGTAACTCTCTTCTTTTCTGGCCATCTTGCTGTCTCGATTCCTTATTCGCTCTTAATGTCCTCACAGCTCCTCCTTACTCTCTCCTTGTTCTCTCTTCCTCTCACCCCTCAGCTCTGCCCAGCCCCTCTCTCCCTCTCTCCTGCCAGCTTTTTTCTGTCGTTCACCTGTCCTCTCCTTTTCTCTCCTCACCTGCTCTCCCACCCTCTTATTTTCTCTCACTGGTGCCTTCTCTCTCTCTTGCCAGGTCTTCCATCGCCCGCTGCCCCCTCTTTTCACTTCCTGTTCCTGTTTGTCTGCCCCTTTGGCTCTCTGGCCCCCTCTGTCTCTCGCAGCTTTTCTTAATGCGTTCCCCCATCTCTTTCACTCCCGGTCTTTCAGTCTCCATCTCTGTGTTTCTCCCAACGATTGCATATTTCTACATCTTTTTTCTTTTAATCGTTCTTTCCGTCCCTCGCCCGCTCTCTCTGCCTCTAAACATTTCTTGCTCTGCGTTTATTTTTCTTTCTCTGTACGCTGTCTCTTTCTTGCTGCCCACCTCTCTCTTCGTCTCACTTGGCCCCCTCTTCTCCATTGTGTGCTTCCGCTCCCCCCTCCCCCTCCTGCCCCCCTCCCTCCATCTGTATGTGTCTCTCTTTGCATCATGCCCTGGAGCTGCTAGTGCAGGACTCTGGAATATTCTGCCTGGGCCCCGAGCCAAAAGGAATTCACGGGAAGCATTTCCCCCACCAGCATCAGCAAGGGGGTGGGGGGGGGAGATGAGCCCATACAGACACTAAGAAGACGGGTCACGGGGTCAAAGGGGAGCCTCTCCAGGAGAGAGGACAGGCAACAACAAATACAGATTCTTGGTTCACTTTAGGATAGCGCCTTTTTGAGCGCATAGAAGAGGGGGGTGTTTGCATGCGGGTAGACATCCGGGGAATTCCCAGCAGGCCATTCCTCTGAAAGGACAAGAAGACATACATCTTCGTAGCTGCCAAGGTTATGCCACCATGGTCCGTCTGTGCCCAGCCCCGCGGAGCCACCTCTGGGTCTTGCAGCCGCTCCAGTCACGCACCTCAAGAGCCAGACACGAGCACCCCACTGTGGGGTTACCCCACTGCTGCATCACTGGGGCAGTGCCGGCCAGAGCGTCTGAGAGAAGGCGCTACCCCCTGTCACTGTGGTGCAGTGTGACTGACTCCCACACCTGCGTCATCATAGACGCGGTGCACTGAGATGCAGTTTGACTGACTCCTGTAGTGTCGCGCCACTGACGTAACTGGTCACGGGCACTAGCATTAGTGAAGGTACGATTGAGGGGAGGCGGGTTGGCCTCCTCCTTGTGCAATGTGCGATGTTGTGGAACCGAGTCACCTGGGGAAATGTTATAAAATAAAGGCGGCCGGTAGTCGGGGTCAAGAAGGACTGGAGGCTGAAGTAAGGAGGCTGACCCGCCTCGAGCCGAATGAGCAACTATATACTGTGTCCGACATATTTATTTGGGATCTTTAGCTCCTGGAACGCCAGGGCTGTCTAGCGTCACCGGGTTAGTGAAAAGACATTACATTGTGGCGACGAGTGGTGTCCGCCCTCGCCGTGCATTGAACCCCGTGGCGGCCGGGTGTCCCTTTGGGCTGCTTGTGCCACGTGCTAGTCATGCGGTGACCCACCGCCACCATCCTAGCGGTCGTCAGCCTTCAGCACCGCACGCGTCCTCACCACGGAACTGTGAGGCCCGCACTGCAACTTGCAGTCCTGCACATGCTAAACAGGCTGCTGCCGGCCCGTAGGCCTGCCTCCAAGGCGCTACTCATTGCTCTGAGCTCGCAATAACGCAAGTCCGTCGGCTGCCGCGGGAGGTCCTTTGAAACCGGCCTGCAGATTCCACAATTTGCCACAGAAAATACAGTAAATAGTCAAAAAAAAGGGGGGGGGGGGGGGGGATAAAGACAAACAAAACACTCCCCACACACCAGCTGAAAAGAAACCAGCACTGAACTAAGCGGCCACATTAACTGCACCGCCCTGAAGCCATTCCTTGTGACAACAAACACAAAAATACGACTGCTCTAGGGAAGTAATCTTCCCATTTCTATCATAAAGGACACCCCTCGACTAACGGGCTCACTAAACCACACTAGGGTCATTTCCTGCTATGGAAGTAGAAGTCTCACACAGTTCATAGTGTCATGCGTCATCCTTGACTTCTACTCCCTTCTTCTGTAGGATCAATGCCACGAAGGAGGACTCAACCATCTAGCTCCTTCTGAGCAGAAGGGAGTTCTTGATAAATGAAAACTGGGTAAAAAGACCGGGATCGAAATTTGGAAAAATAACTTGTGTTAACCCCTAGTACTTCCTTTATTAAATGGGGAACACCGGTATTGTTAAAAACATAAGGTGAAACCACGATAATAATAATTTGTGGTACTCACTCAAGCCAACATGTTTCTGCCCATTCTTATCAGCCCTTACGGGTCTCGGGCATTCATCAGGTTATCGGATCCCTGTTCATTATGCACATTTTTGTGTCAAATAGCTATAGTGTACCCTACGAAATAGTGTGCAAGGCAACACCCAGAAAAGGTCATACCTTACTGTAGTATTCATCTATATTTAGGCACCTGTAAAAACAAAATCAGGTCACCCCAAATATATTTACATTGTTATAGAAACGCAAAACCCACTAACAAGCCCAGTGTTCATCCACAAGAATATAAATTTGCATTACAAAGAGTGACACACACTGGTAAAGTTCATGCAACAAATCTACTAGAATGCGTGTCTGGTGAACAGAATTTCTGTTAGTAGTACAATCATACCCTCTTACCCATAATTTGGGAGTAACTAGTTTCATGCTTCATGAGAGGGGTGACACCCTTTATAGTCACAGCCTAGGAAAACACAAGACTGCTCAGGAAAACGATCTTCGTTTTTTTTTTTAAACAGTTTTTTCAATAGTGTCATTGTAACTTTCGACTTTCGATTACACTACCCTCATGGATAACTCACATGAAAGATTTCCCTCCCATAAGAAGTGGGGACAGGGAGCAGAACGGGAAAAGGGTGAGATGGAAAAAAACAGTTGAAAGAGACACAGGCAAGAAAGACATAGGAAAAGAATGAAAGAAGGGTGAGGGGGACAAGAGCCCATCAAAACAAGGAGTCAGTCCCGACTCTTGTTTCTCAGTAACGCTCATGTTCCCAAATGTATTTTAAGAAATTTAAGAAGGCTAGAGTACTGATGCCAATCACTCCAAAGCCTGCATCAAAATTCACTGTCCCTGAAAGCCCCCGCAAGAAAACAGATATATCTAAGGGCCATTCTTTATGACAACACCCAGGGAAACAACTGTGACCCAGAGAATAATTGTAATCAATTCATAATGTCCACCATCCCGCCTATTGAGCCATGTATCGTGGAGGGTGCCCCATCAGCAGAAGCGCCCAGATGAAAGGACTAGGTTGAAAGAGTTCTACTATTCCTTGAAGTTACTAAAGTTGAAAATGCAGAGAAGAGAACCAGGATATTTCACCTCGGGAGCATAGATATATACAGAATCTCCAAAATGCTTGCAGAGGCTACCCCCAAAACCCACCTGGCTCCTATCACCAACCTTAACATGCACTTCAAGCCAAGACTACGAACGCTTTGTGTTCCATCAAGTCCGACAACAGGCTGAAGAGTCTATTGATCCGTTGAGACTCAAGGAACTAGCTAGCACATGTGGGTTTGCTGAAAAAAGACAGAGGAAATTCGAGAACAAATAATTCAAGAGTGTGCCTTGGCAAAGCTACGTGAAAGAATTATAGTAGAATCTGGGAGGTCCCTAGCCGACATCCTGACGATGCGGCGAATGAAGGAATTGTCCAAGGCTCGAGCATCCCATTATGGAAGCCGTCCTGCAAAGACCAATTAAAGAGGAGCCAGTCAATGTTGTTATGCGAAACCTACCAAGCCAGAATCCAAAAACACTCACCCACCACCCAGAACATGTGGATACTGTGGAGGGCCGACGCACCACCCCACAGACTGCCCAGCAAGAGGAAAACGTTGTGCAGGATGTGGCAAGGTCAATCTCTTCTTGAAAGTATGGCAGTCAAGCAAAACACGGGCAGCGAGCACCACGGTCAACGCCACCCTGAGTACACCAGATAGAATCAGTGACGTGGACGATGACTATGATGAGGAACACACGATTCACTCCATTTCTGCCATAGGTATGGCAGTTCAACCTCTGAAGTGCTTACCACGATGCCATATACTAGTGGGTGAACACCCAACCCTTGCTGTCGTGGACACAGAAGCCTCAATTAACATCATGGCCTCCGACATCTATCACCAGATGACTCCAGCCCCTGCTATCAGGCCTGCAAAAATAAAAGTCTAGGCTTATGGACAAAGCACACCTCTTGCCCTGCAAGGCCGTTTTAGGATGACCATTGCCTATGGACCCCGGTCCGTCGAGGCTCAAGTATATGTTGCGTAAAACGGCCATGGCATGCTGTTAGGGTGTCTGGCGGCCGGAGCCCTCAACATCATCACATTCACGTTTGGAGTACACCAAGAGTCTGTGTCTGACATCCTGGGGGAGTTCCCTGAAGTATTTGACGGCATTGGCTGCCTACATAACAAAGAAATACAGCCTCTCATAGACCAGTC
The DNA here is from genome assembly GCF_031143425.1 of Pleurodeles waltl. NCBI lineage: Eukaryota > Metazoa > Chordata > Amphibia > Caudata > Salamandridae > Pleurodeles > Pleurodeles waltl. The sequence continues at coordinate 72,775,513 of NC_090451.1, read as the reverse complement.
AGCATAGCCTGTAGCACTTCGACATCAATGCATCGTGTTCCATCTGAGACCCTAGGTGGAGAAGGAGTTAGACAAGCTTGAGAAGGTTGGCATCATCGAATGGGTGACTGGACCCATGCCTTGGGTATCTCCGATTGTCGTCACCCAGAAGCCCAAACAACCTGGCGAAGTGCAAATATGTGTGGACATGCACCTACCAAACGTTGCGATCAGGTGAGAGAGACATCTGACTCCCACGATAGATGACCTGATTGGCGAGCTGAGTGGAGCGTATTGGTTTTCCAAACTAGATCTGCGGTCTGGGTATCATCAACTTGTCCTTGCCTAAGAATCTCGCTACATTACTACCTTCTCCTTGCACGTGGGCCTCCAGTGCTACCAGCGACTCAACTTTGGCATATTGAGCGCTGCCGAGGTGTTCCAAAATGTGATCCAGGAACACTTGGCTGGCCTCCCGGGCGTCGTCAACATCAGCGACATCTTAGTTTATGCCTCGACTATATCCAAACACCATCTCAGGCTGAGGGGCATGCTCCAACGAATCAAGGACTCTGGCCTAACACTCCATTGCAGCAAGTGCGAGTTCCTAAAAAGGAAACTCCAGTTTTTCAGATACGTGATTTCGTCAGACGGTGTAGCCCCCGACCCTGCTAAGGACAGGATATCAAGGAAGCGCCACTCCTTACAACTGCGACTGAAGTCTGTAGCTTCTTAGAGATGGTCAACGATTGTGGATGTTTCATCAAGGATCTTTCAATATTGACCCAACTAATCTGAGATCTGACAAAAGCTTCGGAGCCCTTCTCTCGATGCCACCAAGGACGCCCTCTCAACAGACCCAATCCTCAGGTATTTCAACCCATGCAAAGAGACCATATCACTGTGGACGCAAGCCCAAATGGTTTGGGGGCGGTGCTGCTCCAAAAACAAGACAATAACGAGTGGTCACCGATTGCCTTTGCCAGCAGGTCTCTGACAGACACGGAGTAAAGGTACACGCAAATTGAAAAGGCCATTGCGGTACACTGGGGCTGCAGACACTTTCATCTTTATGTATATGGAAACCCTTTTACGGAAACCACAAATCACATGCCCCTCATCAAGCTATTCAATGGAACAGCCTCAAAACCACCCCCACAGATAGAGAAGTGGCTGCTTCAATTGCAGGAATATAATTGCTGTCTCGAATATCGACCAGGATCCAACAACCCAGATGACTTCTTGTCTCAACACCCCTGAGCAGCCACCGTGAAAGAGGTAGATGAGGCTCATGAAGTAGAAGAGTACATGAGATATATAGCTGGCCAGTCTAGACTGCTGCCTCTCTCCACTGAGACCATACTCCAAATAACCTGCCAATACAAGTGCCTCCAGAAGGCCTTAAAAGATATGCAGATGAACCAGTGGCATGCCGTGAAGAAGCAGTAGTCACTACTCACCACCAAAGCCAAACGAGTAATGAAGAGCCTATATCACGTCCAACAGGAACTATCTGTTGACCCAAGCGAGTGTTTACTAAGAGGAAATCTGCTGGTTATTCCTTCCTCTCTCAGTCAAGAAAATCATGGCTACCCATGGTCTGATCTCCGAGTTGAAGACAGACAACAAGCCCCCTTTTCAAAGTCATGAACCGTCATCCTATTTCAAGTTGACAGGTATAACACATAGAAAGATCACTCCTTGCTGGCCTCAAGCGAACAGGGAGGTGAAGCGATTAAAGAAAACTTTAAATAAAGTTGTCCGAATAGCTTCCGCTTGCCACCAGGCCCCTGAACTGGCCATATACTCATTTTTGAGGGACTACCGCCAAACCTCGCACTTCACTACCAACCGAGCACCAGGTCACCTTTCCATGGGGCGTGTAACTGCAGACTCTATCCCCCACCATTGCCTCTGGAAGCCTGATCCAGTAAATGATTGACAGGAGCACCAGAAGAGATTAGATGCAAACCTAAAAGCCAGCCGCCGCTGGCGCTCCAAAGTCTCTGATCTGCATGTCAGAGATTTGGTACTCCTCAAGGACCAGTCCCCGGGAAGCAGGTTCCGGTTGCCATTCGAACGACACCCCTGGACCATCGTTCGCCGGCATGGCACCATTGTTGTGGCCAGGAGGGGAACGGCCACCATCACCCAGAATATATCCATGTTCAAAAGGTTTCACCCCAGCTCTTGCCCGCCAAAGGCAGATTTCGACTTCTTGTTCCCCAAGACTGATAAAGACTCATTACCCGACACCAGCTACGTCCTACCAATGACATCTTCATCTCCTCCATCTGAATCCTGCCAAGCCCTGGGGAATGATGGCCACCCACCAGACGCCGGCAACCGGCGGGTAGACGATCTCACAGATCGGTCCACACGTACCAAGTATGGACTACGGGGCACTGCTAAGCCTTCCCAGAGACTGCGGGATCATCTGATGTGAGGCAAAATGCAACTGTTTGGTTATATATGTTATGTGCCTGTTTTAATGATGTTTCATTTGTTTTGGGTCAGTCACTGCTGCAGATAATGCAGAGTGCTGTCAGACTACCCGGCCCTGCACACTCACACTGTCACTGCCCTGCTGCAGTTCATTGACAGTGCAGTTTTGTGTGTCTGTAAGCAGGGCTTACATACTGACACATTGACCTGGGCCACTGGATGTATGCGGCAGAAGAGGACCAAATTATGCTGCAGGTTTGACTATATTATGCGGCAATAAAAGCCAATACGGCATACTGCAGCATATTTCATGATATCATATTGTTGCTTTTACTCATGTCCTGACAGGTGATCAGCTAGTCTTTGTGAAAGGCCTCCACTGCTCAGCAACGAGTGTTGCTTCGTTTTTAGTAACTTTTGATCCGTTTGAGCTAGAAACACCTTTTTTGTTGAAATCTAGAGATTATGCAGCAGATGGTGGATTATGTGGAAAATTCGTCAAATCGATAATTTTGCAGAAAACGCTGCAGTTCAGAATGGCATCATACAATTATGTAATAACAATAATTCCATGGCCTGACTATGACTCCTCGGCCGCAGTCAGTGTGTTTGTGAGCAGTCACAATGACACTGTCACTCTCACGTTATTTGCACGTATTGTGCAGTGCTCTCTGGTGTGCACGTGAGCAGTCTTTGGCCTTCGCTCTGTCATTGTGACTGCAGTGTGACTCTCTTGCCTGCTGCATTTAGTGTGTAGTGGAGTCTGCTGTGCCCAGGGGCAGTCACAGGCCCTACACACTGACATGAGACTCCCCCACTTTCTGCAGTCCGGGAAGGGGGTGTGTGTGCTGGGTTTATGATCAGGCTCTGGCCCTGTACACTGACACCCCTCCATTCTGCAGGCAGTGGTAGGGGTGTCTGCCTTGCCCATGGGCAGACACTGGCCCTGTACATTGAATCCCCTCCCCCGCACTCCATGCTGCAGTCCGTGTGGATGGTTACTTCTGTGGTCATGGGCAGGCCCCGGCCCTGTACACCGACATCCCCCATTCCAAGCTGTTGGTAGTATCTGCTGTGCCCATGGGCAGGCTCTGTAGACTGCCCCCTCCCCCCCATGCTGCAGTCCGTGCTGGTGGTGTCTGCCATACCCATGGGCAGGCCCTGTACACTGATCCCCTCCTCCATGCTGCAGGCCATACGACTGGTGTGTGTCGTGCCCATGGGCAGTCCCTGGCCCAGTACACTGCTACTGAAACTTCGCCCAACTCCTCCAATTGCTGAGTCTGAGCGGTGTCCACCATGCCCATGGGCAGTTCTAGGTCCTGTACACTTACCCCCCCCACCCCCCACCCCCCGTGCTGCAGTTCGTGCGGGTGCAGTCTGCCGGGCCCATGGGCAGGCCCTGCACTCTAACAACCCCCCCCCCCCATGCTGGAGTATATGCGGGTGCTGTCGCCGGGCCCATGGGCAGGCCCTGCACACTACCCCCCCCCCCCCCCTCATCTCCCCATGCTGGAGTATATGCGGGTAGTGTCTGCTGGGCCCACGGGCAGGCCCCGGCCCTGTACACCGACATCCCCCATTCCAAGCTGTTGGTAGTATCTGCTGTGCCCATGGGCAGGCTCTGTACACTGCCCCCTCCCCCCCATGCTGCAGTCCGTGCTGGTGGTGTCTGCCATACCCATGGGCAGGCCCTGTACACTGATCCCCTCCTCCATGCTGCAGGCCATACGACTGGTGTGTGTCGTGCCCATGGGCAGTCCCTGGCCCAGTACACTGCCACTGAAACTTCGCCCAACTCCTCCAATTGCTGAGTCTGAGCGGTGTCCACCATGCCCATGGGCAGTTCTAGGTCCTGTACACTTACCCCCCCCACCCCCCACCCCCCGTGCTGCAGTTCGTGCGGGTGCCGTCTGCCGGGCCCATGGGCAGGCCCTGCACTCTAACAACCCCCCCCCCATGCTGGAGTATATGCGGGTGCTGTCGCCGGGCCCATGGGCAGGCCCTGCACACTACCCCCCCCCCCCCTCATCTCCCCATGCTGGAGTATATGCGGGTAGTGTCTGCTGGGCCCACGGGCAGGCCCCGGCCCTGCACACTGACACCGGGCCTGCACGCGGGTGAAGCTGACACGGCCCCCACGGCAGCAGGGAGCGGGGTGACTCAGCAGCGCTCCGCGAGCAGCGCTGTCACGAACATAGTTCCATGGTGAGTTATGCACTTACTGGGGCAGGATAACATCTCCACTCGGAGCACAAACACCCCAGAAACATACTCACTCGCCGCACAGCTCGACAAGCTGTGTCTTGAACTGGGGTGTGGATGACACACAAACATGGCCCAAAGGACAATGCCTGCCCAGGGCGTCCCTCTGTGGAGTGCACCTTGTGGTTTTTGTTATTTAGCTTATTTTATGCAGCGCTCATCATTGCTTGTCCGTTGTTGGGGCTTCTAGGAATTAGAAGCGAAAGGGAAAATTCGACCCAGGGTGCCAAGGGGAGCTGCATCGTTTGTGCCCTGTGTGTGTGTGTTGTTGTGTTCTGCAAACATGATGCTGCAAACATGTAGCTATGTTTAAACATGAAGGGCCTGATTCACACATTTCACTTACTAATATGTTTTTGTACTACAAACGGGTGTAGATTCGGGGGCGGGTGGGGGGAGTTTGGGTGTTACACCTCCCCTAATAAATGTATTTTCAGGTAAGTAGTTGGGTACAGGCACTTTCAGTCGGGTATGGTAAGGTGTCTGTCGGATTTCACAAAGATTTTTTACATAAACACAGACAAAGTTGCACACACTCTCCACATCTATGCTTTGAAAGTCTTCATAAATGTTGGTTATTTTGATAAATGTTGTGTATTCTCTCACCCCTACCAGTCCGCATTCGTCTTCCTTTCTCCTGCCCCTTTATCCGCTCGCATGTGCCCTGCTTGTGTATAATGTACTTTGACATTATGGGGGTCATTCTGACCCTGGCGGTCACCGACCGCCAGGGCCAACGACCGCGGAAGCACCGCCAACAGGCTGGCGGTGCTTCCTGGGCCATTCTGACCGCGGCGGTAAAGCCGCGGTCAGAAAAGGGCAACCAGCGGTTTCCCGCCGGTTTTCCCCTGGCCCAGGGAATCCTCCATGGCGGTGCTGCTTGCAGCGCCGCCATGGGGATTCCAACCCCCTTCCCGCCATCCCGTTCCTGGCGGTTGTTACTGCCAGGAACAGGATGGCGGGAACGGGTGTCGTGGGGCCCCTGGGGGCCCCTGCACTGCCCATGCCACTGGCATGGGTAGTGCAGGGGCCCCCTAACAGGGCCCCATAATGATTTTCAGTGTCTGCTTTGCAGACACTGAAAATCGCGACGGGTGCCACTGCACCCGTCGCACCCCAGCAACTCCGCCGGCTCCATTCGGAGCCGGCTTCATCGTTGCTGGGTCTTTCCCGCTGGGCCGGCGGGCGGCCTTTTGGCGGTCGCCCAGCGGGAAAGCCAGAATGCCCGCCGCGGTCTTTTGACCGCGGTGCGTCCCGCCGCGTTTGGAATGACCGCCTATGTGCCAGCGTGATTGTTGGAAAATCTGAAACTCAGCCCCCCCCACCACCCCAGTCTTACTGACTAAGAGCTACGCCCGACTACAAAACGTACTACAAAGTGCTATTCACAAACTAAGGGCCATATGTACGAACACATTTTCCCATAGACACAAAATGGATAAAATCCTTTAATACATCTGGCCCTAAGTGCGGAGTTTACACCAGCACATTACCTATAGTTGTGAGTGGAGTTCTCCGATCCAACTGCAGACTGCCTGTACACTTGATTATACGTGTTAATCGTAAATGTGGGAGGGACCGAAGGGAGTGGATGGAAAAAGACACAGACTTACTACAATATGGGGGTGGGATTAGCGATTAGTATGAGGGATTTAGGGAGGGTCCGGGAGGGATTAAAGGAGGGATGTTACTCACCAACACGAGTATGCCAATAGGTTTACATAGGGGCTGAACACATGTAACTTACACCTTTGTAGTCAATTTACTCACAGAGTTTGTGACTAGCAAAAAGTAAGACACTTGCTCCAAAGTGTAAATTACTCATCCTTACGACGTTTCCTGACAAGTTGTGCACAGCAGCCTGATGGCATCTTCCTTGATTCCAGTCGGTCGCCATGTTTGAGCAGCTATGCACAGGCCTCGTACCACTGTCCTATCAATAAACTCAGTGTAGTGGCCCAGACGTTTTCAGAGGTTGAAAACAGTGCTGGATGTTATGGAAGATTCTACCACATGGGCACAGATGTCTTCTGAGAACAGTAACATTTTCTCAAAAGATTGAGCAAATCTTTGTCCTTTTATCTACAAATCTGACGTGGTTAAACTGACAGATGCAGTCTGTTGTGCATGACTCCACTGGTCGTACTCAAAACATGACCTTTTACAATATTGTGGTTTCATTCTGGTAACTTTGCCCAGTGTCTGGCTTATATCTTTTTAGCATATATACCTTATTCTATTTGCAATTTAATATGTTTGTGACATTTGCATATTTTATATTATTTGCATTTGTTTAGCACTTATTGGTGACAAATGTTTTTTGGGCCCCATAGTGCTTGAAGTTACTATTGTATTTGACTGTGTTTCATATTGTTAGAGCTACACATATTGGGCATTGATGGGGAAGTTGTACAAGGCTAGTGTAATGATGATGAATGAGCCTTAATGCATAGCAGGCAGCTGAATCCTTTTATAGCCAGAAGGCTCCCAACGGTATCAGTGCGCTATACGAAACTCATATTAATTCATTCAATCATTCACTATGGATCTTCGTGGAGCAGTATATGCACTGAAGTTATCAGCAAAGGACATTGACAGTCCATTGTACAGTCTTATGCAGTGATTCATTTGTAAATAAAAACGTGCCGGTGCTCAAAGCCCTCCTCTCAAACATGCGATTGCTGCAATTAAATGTGCGAGCTCGGAATGCTGAGTCAGCGTAATCCTGAAGTCATCTTGGGCCTCAGTAATCCATTTACAGCCACTCCATGCCTCTTCAGCTCACTCTTGCAGCTTCCTGCTTTTCCCCTTTCTGACGCTTTTTTGTTTTTCTCTTCCTCCGTCTTTCTCACATGTGGCTTTTGCTCGCAGTAAATGCTTGAGGCAGAATAATAAGCGCCGGCCCTCAAAAATAAGTGCTGGTGCTCCACACCGGAAACAACAAGCACAAATTAAGCACTGGTCTTACGTGTCTCCAGTGATTAGATAATTATTCATGTTCTGCAAACTAAGATGCTTTATTGGCCTATTTATAATTAAGATACCTGTCTGTTAGAAATTGGGCTTCTGGTTGGCTAGGGTATGCACCTAAGCCAGGCAGAACCCACCACTCTAGTCAGGGCAAGGGAGCTACACACCAAAGATAACCTGTGCTCGCCCCCTGGTAGCTTGGCAGAGAGCTGACAGGCTAACCCCCAGAGGTCATGTGTAAAGCATTTGCGCAACACACTCACTTCTATACCACAAAAGAGACTCCACTCAGCATTATATAAAATATAGTATATTATACATACATCATAGATTCTTCTGACATTATTCATACATTCTGTGAGCTTTTTACAGAACCTGAAATAATGCTCACTAAACTGCAACAATTTGGCCAGAATAAAAACGATAAAAACAACATAAGAGATCGACACAAGTACCTAACTCCCAAAAATGTCACCATGAACATAGCAGAAATGACAAGCACACATGGGCACAGGAAGCTGTGCGCCCCTGTCAGCAGGGTTTTGATCATTTTTACGGAGCTTGAAGGAGACATGAACCAATAGTTGCTTTGTCACCTAGGCAACTGTCAAAACATCACAATGAGAGCAGTAAGAGGTTATGTTGCGAAACATCATCAAATGGCATTCGTTGCATATTGTGCTGGCATATTGTATGGTACTCGTCATCCTGATACGTAGGGCATGAAGAGGCCCCCGGCTGGTATCACATACATGAATCACCCAATATATCCCTGTACCTGCTGAGGCCTGATAATTGGGGGCCCAATGTAAATACTGCAGTGAAAGTCAGTATTGAAATCATGCCAGAATCACATAACATAGATGACTAGGAATGCCCCCAAATGCAGTAACTGCTGCCTGGGCACCCCGTATCTCGTTAGTACAATAATCAACCTAATAATATCCAAGAGGCGACAATTATTCAAGTCATGCGGTGCCTCAGATTATGAAGTCACTCGTACCTCAGTCCTATTGGCACTCGTACGGTACCTCGGATGCGACAATTTGCAAATCTTCATGAGCCATGACTGTGCATAAACATACCGTCAGAAGAAACATATCTCCCAGAGATAAAGCGTAGGTCCCGGGCCCCCTGCACTGCTGTTAATAGAGCTACGGTAGTTGCTTCGGGCTACCGAACACATGCACTTTTGTAGGGGTCGCAGAAGCCTCTGCACCTATATTAGGCTTTGCACGGTACTCCCAGCAAAGTTTCTCTTTCGGCAGATAGGATGGGGGGGGGGCACACATACAAGGTGAAGTTTCGACAGGGAGACCTCACTGGGGCTCCCGTATATCCACTAGCTGAGGACGGCTATGATGGGAGTTGTTGGAACTGCCCGAATCCGAAAGTGTGGGCGTCCTGGTTACAAGACCTACAGCTTGGTTCCCGTCCTGGTGGTTTGATGCTGGTGGATGTCATAGGATCGGGGACCCCTATAAAGGCGATCCCACGCCTTACTTTGGGTCTGTGGTCAGTGGCGGCTCCTCCACCATAGCGAGGGGTCGCCCTCACAGCATCAACCGATGCAAATCCTTTAACAATGAAAGGATAATAAACTAACTTTATTATCCTTTCGTTGTTAAAGGGCCGAGACATTGGGGATGACGAGTACTGAGGGGAGTGCACTGTGCACCCCCTTCAGTGTGCATGTGTGTTTGGCCGGCAGTCTCGGGCTGGCCAAACATGCACACTGTGCTCTCACCAGCCCGGCACTGTGTTGCCGGGCTGGAGAGAGCAGGCATAGGCTTCCAGTCTGCCTGGGAGTGCTTTGGCTGGGAGTTCCCAGCCAATCCTAATGCTGCTCTGAGCAGCATCAGAATTGGCCAAAGGGCAGGTTGGGAGCCAGTGCCTGTCTGCTGCTGAGGTGACGGAGGAGCGGTGGTGCAGCGTGCAGTCTAGGTGAGTTCTTTGAGCAGTCCAGCAGTCCTTGTGGCAGAGGTTCAGTCCCAGTTCCAAACAGGCTCTAAAACATGGGGTTACAACCCCTGTACTTATACTCGAAATGCCTTTGACCTGGGGGGCACTTCAAAAGAACCTAAGAAGTGTACAACACTCCTTTTCAGCCCTGGCTCAAGACATCAGTAGGGGTTAAACAAGCTCTTTGTGTGAGGGCAGGACACAGACTATACAAATGTAAGCGCGCTTCTCCTCCCCCTCTCACAGCCCAGGGAGACCATTCAGTATGTAGATGTAATCCTGTTACACCTCCACCCTCCCTCTGTGTGATGGGTGTCTGTAAAGTATGCACAAAGCCCAGCTGTCACTCCACCCCTGACGTGGATTGGAGTCAGGCTGCAAAGCAGAAGAGTCCTAAGCACAGTGAAATGCCCACTTTCTAAAAATGGCATTTCCACAAAAGTAATAAAAAATCTACCTACACCAATAAGCAGGATTTCCCACTACCATACCAAAAATGTCCACGCTACTCCTCACAGATCAGAAATGACCACTTAGACATATATAAGAGAATTCCCAATGCAAAATGTGAGAGGAGCAGCACTCACAGTAGTGAAAAACGGAATAGGTTGGTTGTCACTACTAGGACATGTAATACATAAAAATAAATGTCCTACTTTTTACATAAACACCACCCTGCTAATACGGCTGTCTAGGGCCTACATTAGGGGTGAATTCAGTGTAGTAAAAAGGGAGTTTAGGCCTTGGCAAGTAGTTTGACTTGCCAAGACAGTGTGGCAGTAAACTGTGCACGCAGGCCCTGCAGTGCAGGCCTGAGACAAGTTTGAAAGATTACATTTGTGGGTGACACAATCAGCACTGCATGCCCATTAGTGGCATTTAATTTATAGGCCCTGGTAATATGGTATAGCACTTTACAAGGGATTTACAGGTAAATTAAAGAAGCTAAATAGATGCAACCCAGTTATACCACATTTTAGGGGAGAGAGCTCTTGTACTTTAGCACTGATCAGCAGCAGTAAAGTGCCCAGAGTCCTAAAGCCAAAATAAATAGGGTCAGAAAAACAGGAGGAGAAAGGCAAAAAGTTTGGGGATAACCCTGGAGGAAGGGCAATTTCCAACACTGTCTTTTAGTAATTGTGTTTTATAATTTACACTGCCTTAGCACCAACCACTCCCAGTGCTCTATAGCAATTTGTTTTGCTATATTTATTTATTTGTGTTTTTTATAAAGCGCTCAAGAGACCTTTGCCCCAGTGTGCTTTGATGCACTTGTAGTGCTACAGAAACAAAGAAACGTGAACAGTGGTCATGCTCTTGAGGGTGATGCCAGCAGTATCCAAGGACTGTGTAGAGTATTCAAGCAGATTGTGCTGGAGTGGCATTCTGGTGTGATCTAGATGCCACAATGTCTCCTTGATTTGTGTCTAAAGACAGGATTGGGTGTTGGACATGTACATAAAAGTCCAAAACTCTACCACAAACTTTGGAGGACCTAAGCACTTCTTTGTCATTCATTTCACCAAGATAGCTCTAAAGTCACCCTGTTACTCACATCACCAAGATGGTGGTAAATTCCACCTGCACTACTGTGGCAGCACCTTCTCTAGTCCTCGCGAGGCTGACGAGCATCCGAGATGCACTCAAACTAAACATAGCCACCCAGAAGTACAAGGAGGCCTCTTTACTATTTCTTTCCACTCACAGGGGTTTCACCTGGTGGGTCCCATGTCACGATTCTCACATCCCTTTGTACAAGGCTCACTGTGGAGGTTTCTAAACTAGAATACATCTTTAGCTTCAGGAAAACCCCAGGTTACCTTCTTCGATTCCTCTTTTCATTCAGAAACATTTTGGACTAGTAGAATAGGAAACAATGACTCTTGAGATATCATTGGGCAGAGACAGTGGGGTGAACAGATTCTACAACTAAGGGTAAAGCTCATTATTTTCTTGTGCAGCTGTTATTAACAGGGCCAGGCTGTTCACAAGACTCTCAAAGTTGCCAGTGGCCTGCACCATCGAAATTATGTGGCAGGAAAAGACCAAATTTTGCTGCAGAGTTGTCGTGGCTAGAAAAGGCACATTATGCGGCGTAATGTGGCAAAATTTGTGCAAGTATTTACTTCATTATTTTGTCATTTTTACCCATGTTAACACTGTCTTAGCAAAGGTTTTACCTCATTAGTACCACTTTAAAACCCAAGTACAGCAATAAGCTACTGAAAGGTGACCATTTGATCCAATGGAGCTAGAAACACATTTTTTTGTTAAAGTTGGAACATTATGCAGCAGATGATGGATTATGTGGCAAATGCATCAAATCCATAAATATTTGGAAAATGCAGTGGCTGCAAATTTGCATAATTCCAGTGGCCCTGCCTGAGACTGCCTTGCATCTCACTACAGTGCTAGCTGCTCTCATTGCATGTTTGGTTGCTCTCAGACAGCACCGATTTCCCGACAAAGACCCTGATTTAGGAGGGCCTAGCGCCACTTTAGCACCGCCTTCGTGTCATTTTTTTGGCACTAAGGTGGCCTTTTCCCCGCGCCATATTTACAAAGTGGTGCAATGCATGCATTGTGCCACTTTCTAACCCTTTGCGCTACACTATGCCAGGCATAATGTATGCAAAGGAGGCATTCCCCTGTTAGGGGAGGGCTGCACCTGCTCAGAGCAGGCATTAAAATGGGGCACACCATTGTTTACTATGGGCCCCTATGTAATGCCAAAATTTAGACGCTAACCCTGAACAGTGCATCAATAGCGTCAGAAATTCTGAAGCTATTGCTCCCTACCCTATGCCATGGTGCTCTGTATTTTAAATATGGCACACACATGGTGGCAGTAGGGGGGTGCAAGGGGCCACAAGAAAAGTGGCACTACATGTAATGTAGCGCCACTTTTCATAAATCTTGCCCTTAGTTACTAGGGCATCTGCTAAGCTGATGCACATGGAGTGCACAGCGGGCTTCTGATTACCTCACTCTAGATCATAACCACCTAAAACAGTTGTCAATGCTATAAGACATGTAGCCAAAAAAGAGATTGGATCACTACTTACACAAGTAATCCTATTAAATGTTCTACCCCTTTGCAGGCGGCCAGGTTCCCCTCCATTGTTTCGGGATTGCTTTCAGCTATTTAATAGATTTGGTTTATATCATAAGTTTATTAGGTCTTGCCTACAGGCAGATTTCAGCTGTCTTTCCAAAGACCTGTTGAGAACATACTTATATTTACAGTGACCTTTCGGTCTGTCCATTGCATACTATTGGTTGGTTTTCTTGTCATTTGCTAACTTCTTATTCAATAGCTTTCCTTCCTCTTTTTGTGTTTGTCCCTACACTGAAGCATAGCTCCTTTATGATCCTTTTCATTGGATAACTTGTATTCTTCCACTCTTTTCTTTCAGAGAACTACGTTCATTTCTGCCCTCCATGGTGTATGCATGCATTTTCTTGCTCTCTTACTCAAATGCTGATTCCTTCTTGAACTCTCTGCTCCCCCACCCTCATCTCCAGTGCTTCTCCTTCCCCTTTTCGTTTAGCTTTTTATTTTATTTTTCAAATGCTCAAGCTCATATGTTGCTTCTTAATTACATGTTGCTTACCACCTCTTGCTCTGCTGTTGGGTAGCTTCCCACGGCCACCCGCCACCTACTACTCCAATGTCTACCCACTCCACGCCAAAGAGGTCTTAATCAAAAACTTTTTTCTTTTTTTGGAGGGCCAGGCATCTATAATTTGCTATCAGGCTGCTGCTTTTTCTGTGACTTTAAGATCCCTAGCTTGAGATAGTGTGATAAACAAAGTCTGAGAGAGCAGTGAGATGTTGCATATCTCTGCTGTTTGAAGGCCGGGTGAGTACATTATCTTTACCCAAGTGACTGCTCTAAAGCCTTATCCACAAAGATTTGCCTAACCCAAGGGATTACTGTAGGAAGTTGGCTCTGCATATACTATCTCAAAGTGAGAGATAGTGTGCACAGAATCCAAGGGTTCCCCTTAGACGTTGATAGTGGCAAAATTAGATAATACTAATGCTCTATTTTGTGGTAGTGTGGTCGAGCAGTAGGCTTATCAGAGGATAGTGTTAAGCATTTGTTGTACACACACAGGCAGTAAATGAGGAACACACACTCAAATACTTAACTCCAGGCCAATAGGATTTTATATAGAAAAATATATTTTCTTACTTTATTTTTAGAACCACAAGATTCAAATTTGAGGTAAGTCCATAAAATGCAAGGTACTTCTCATAGGTAAGTATAGAACTTTGATTTAAAACAGTAGTACACACAGTTTGGTTAAAATGGTAAATAGCTATTTTAAAAGTGGACACATTGCAAAAATCAACAGTTCCTGGGGGAGGTAAGTTTTGGTTAGTTTCTCAGGTAAGTAAAGCACTTACACAGTCAGTCTCCTGGGCATAGGCAGCCCACCGTTAGGTGTTCAAGGCAACCCCAAAGCCACAGTACCAGCAACACAGGGCCAGTCAGGTGCAGAGGTCAAAGGAGGGCCCAAAACACATCGGCGCCTATGGAGAAGAAGGGGTGCTCCGGTTCAAGTCTGCCAGCAGGTAAGTACCTGCGTCCTCAGACCAGGGGGGTTTTGTAGAGCACTGGGGGGGACACACACAAGCACACAAAACACAGCCTCAGCGGCACAGGGGCGGCCGGGTGCAGTGTGCAAAGTAGGCATTGGGTTTGCTATTGAAAACAATGGAGGGACCCGGGGGTCACTCTGGCGTTGCAGGCAGGCTTCTCGGGCCAGCCACCAACTGGGCTAGGATGAGGGCCACCTGCTGGTCATTCCTGCACTGGTAGGTGGTTCCTCTCGGTCTTGGGGGCTGCAGATGCAGTGCTTGGTCCAGGCGTCGGGCTCCTTTGTTACCAGGCAATAGCGGTCAGGGGGAGCCTCTGGATCCTCTATGCAGGCGTCGCTGTGGGGATGCAGGGAGATCGACTCAGGGTGTCCACGTCATTGAAGTCATCTGGGAGTCCTCTCTGCAGTGTTGGTTGTCCAGGACTTGAGCCGGGGGGGTCTGGTGCAGAGTGGGAAGACTCACGCTTCTGGCAGGAAGTGAGAGTCTCTTTAAAGTTGCTTCTTTGTTGCAATTTTGTTGCTGTTTCTGGACAGAGCCGCTGTCCTCAGGAGGTTCTTGGTCCTTTAGGTGCAGGGCAGTCCTCTGAGTCCTCAGAGGTCGCTGGTCCCGCTGGATGCGTCCCTGTGCAGGTTCTTTGAGTCTGGAGACAGGTAGGTAGGACTGGGGCCAAGTTAGTTTTCGTCTCCCTCGTCTCTGCGGGGTTTCAGGTCAGCAGTCCTTCTTCTTATTGTAGGTTGCATGAATCTGATTTCCTGGGTTCAGGGTAGCCCCTAAATACTGAATTTAGGGGTGTGTTTAGGTCTGGAGGGCAGTAGCTGATGTCTACTGCCCTGGAGGGTGGCTACACCCTCTTTGTGCCTCCTCCCTGTGGGGAGGGGGGCACATCCCTAATCCTATTGGGGGAATCCTCCAAACTCAAGATGGAGGATTTCTAAAGGCAGGGGTCACCTCAGCTGAGGACACCTTAGGGGCTGTTCTGACTGGTAGGTGACTCCTCCTTGTTTTCTCATTATCCCCTCCAGACTTGCCGCCAAAAGTGGGGCTGTGTCCGGAGGAGTGGGCATCTCCACTAGCTGGGATGCCCTGTGGTGCTGTAACAACAGGCATGAGCCTTTGAGGCTCACCGCCAGGTGTTACAGTTCCTGCAGGGGGAGGTGAGAAGCACCTCCACCCAGTTCAGGCTTTGTTCCTGGCAACATAGTAACAAAGGCACTCGCCCCATGTGGCCAGAAACTCATCTGGTTGTGGTAGGCTGGCAGGAAGTGGTCAGCCTAACACTAGAAGTGGGACTGGCATGCAGGGGGCATCTCTAAGATGCCCTCTATGTGCATTTTGCAATAAATCCCACACTGGCATCAGTGTGCATTTATTGTACTGGGAATTTTGATACCAAACTTCTCAGATTTCAATGTAGCCATTATGGAACTGTGAAGTTTGTAATTGACAGGCTCCCAGACCATATACTCTTATGGCTACCCTGCACTTACAATGTCTAAGGTTTGGCTTAGACACTGTAGGGGCATAGTGCTCATGCAACTGTGCCCTCACCTGTGGGGTAGTGCACCCTGCCTTAGGGCTGTAAGGCCTGCTAGAGGGGTGACTTACCTATGCCACAGGCGGTGGGTTGAGGGCATGGCACTCTGAGAGGAGTGCCATGTCGACTTAGTCATTTTCTCCCCACCAACACACACAAGCTGTGAGGCAGTGTGCATGTGCTGAGTGAGGGGTCCCCAGGGTGGCATAAGACATGCTGCAGCCCTTAGAGGCCTTCCCTGGCATCAGGGCCCTTGGTATGAGGGGTACCAGTTACAAGGGACTTATCTGGGTGCCAGGGCTGTGCCAGTTGTGGGCACAAAGGTAGGAGTTTAGGGAAAGAACACTGGTGCTGGGGCCTGGTTAGCAGGGTCCCAGCACACTTTCAAATCATAACTTAGCATCAGCAAAGGCAAAAAGTTAGGGGGTAACCATGCCAAGGAAGGCATTTCCTTACAATCACTGTGTGAGCGTGAAAGATATGTAACTTCAGCTTTCATACATGAAACTTTAACATGTTTTAGGATCTGTGGAAAGGAGGAGCTGCTCAGCTGCCCGAAACTTATGTTTGTATAATTTGTTTAACTTGAGTGATAGCCCTGTTCCCCAAAATCAGAGCCTAGGGGCCTGGCAGACCTGACGGATATTCCATGCACCGTATTACAATTGAAAATGGATATACGGCCTAATTTAGAGTTTGGCAGATGGGTTACTCCATTACAAAGGTGCAGGATATCCTGTCCTTCATATTACCATTTTCATAGGATATAATGGTAACATAATAAAGTGGGTGGGATATAATGCGGTGGAAGATGGAACCTGGTAAGAAAGCTCAAAACCGGCCATCTATGATGAAGGGAGGGGCAGGGTAAGAAGAACATGAGAGTGAGAGGGCTTTCAGATTTGAATGTCCCCGGTAGGGTAAACTGGTGCATACCTCTACTCTAAGCGCCACACTGCTTGTGAAACTGGTATCCTGATTCTAACATGCTCAGTGGCCTCACCCTATCTCGATCAATATATGATCTAGAAACTGTTCTGTGACGTGAATAGCTTTACGAAGCCTGCCCTCAGAGCTGGCAGAGCACCACTGCCCTTGCTCCCACTTAGTCACAAAAAATAGTGGTGGCGTTCTAATGAGTTTCCAGAATCATTAGTTGACCAGACCTTTTTTTCATGCCAGAGTCAACTGCAGTCGACTGACCCTATTCTTGCAAAACTCTGCTTTGTTTTGAACCCCAGGCCCTGGTGTTGACATTCCTTGTGCATGTTGCGTGCATGCATGAACGAGGAGGTGTAGCTCATCCGTGGCAGTAGGACTCCGTATATGGTGTGTCAGGATACGGTGGCCAGAGGGATCCATTTTTGGATAGCCCCTTGTTTAGCAGGGCACAAAATGGAGAGTAGGTACAGCTTGACAGACTGTGGAATTGTACTGACTGTGTTCCACTGACCGGAGGCCAAGTCTGAAGTGAGGGGAGATGAAGACGGGGCACACCTTCGACATTCAATGATGTCCTTGTTAGCAAAAGGCTGCTGGTTAGTTTGTCCAGACTCTGTTCAGTAGATGAGATGCATGAGCTGTGGGACACCGGTTTATGTTGTTAAAGGTGAAGACGTTTCAAGGCAGGATGTGTCCTCCTGTCTGTCCCTGATTACTGCTTCAGGAAGGATGATGAGAGCCCGCTGTAGGGGTGTCACACTTCGAGGAGCCCTTCTGGGGGATAGTCCATTTTGAAGCCAGCATCTTTGCCACCTGCTGGCACAGACATCACCTTGTACATAGGCTGTGCCTGGGAGGCAGCAAGAAAATGATATTTGAAAGATAGCCAACCCCAAACTGCTTCCTACGCCTTAGAGAGTGGATCCACAACCACTGTCTGGAAATGAGAAAGTGGGACCCAGACTTGTGATGGATGAAGGGCAGAGTTAGAAGGGCAGGTGAGACAGAGTAGCTACAATTAAAGCAGGGAGGGGGTGTGGAGAGGAGAAGAGACAGAGGACCAGCCATGAATGGAGGAAAGGGGACGTAAGGAAGGAGAGACGGACTATCTGTAAGGAATAGAAGGACAGGGTAAAAGGGGAGGAGCGACAGAGCATCTATAGCAGGTGGGAGGTCAGGTAAGAAGGGGAGGGGCGACGGAGCATCTGTAGCACGCGGGAGGCCGGGTAAGAAGGGGAGGAGCGACAGAGCATCTATAGAACGTGGGAGGTCAGGTAAGAAGGGGAGGAGCGACAGAGCATCTATAGCACGTGGGAGGTCAGGTAAGAAGGGGAGGGGCGACGGAGCATCTGTAACACATGGGAGGCCGGGTAAGAAAGGGAGGGGCGACAGACTGTCTGTGGTGAAAGGAGGGACGGGATCAGACAGGGAGAAGACAAAGTGCTTCTAATGAATGGAAGGACAGGGTAAGAAGCGGAGGAGAGACAGCGCATCAGTGATGAGTGCAGGGACTGCGTAAGCAGGGGAGAGAGACAGAGCCTGTGATGAAAGGAGAGACAGGGTAAGCAGGGGAGGAGAGACAGAGCCTGTGATGAAAGGAGGGACAGGGTAAGCAGGGGAGGAGAGACAGAGCCTGTGATGAAAGGATGGACAGAGTAAGAAAGGGAGGAGATACAGAGCCTGTGATTAAATGGTGGACAGAGTAAGCAAGGGAGACAGACAGATAGACAGGGTAAGCAGGGGAGACAGACAGATGGACAGGGTAAGCAGGGGAGGAGATACAGAGCCTGTGATTAAATGATGGACAGAGTAAGCAAGGGAGACAGACAGATGGACAAGGTAAGCAGGGGAGGAGAGACAGAGCCTGTGATGAAAGGAGAGACAGGGTAAGCAGGGGAGGGGAGACAGATTGACAGGGTAAGCAGGGGAGGAGAGACAGAGCCTGCGATGAAAGGAGAGACAGGGTAAGAAAGGGAGGAGATACAGAGCCTGTGATGAAATGATGGACAGGGTAAGCAGGGGAGGAGAAACAGATGGACAGGGTAAGCAGAGGAGAGCCGGAGCCTGTGATGAAAGGAGAGACAGGGTAAGTAGGGGAGGAGAGACAGAGCCTGTGATGAAATGATGGATAGGGTAAGCAGTGGGGGAGAGACAGGGGACCGGGTAAGCAGGGAAGGAGAGACATATGTACAGGGTAAGCCGAGGAGGACACACAGAGCCTGTGATGAAAAGAGAGACAGAGTAAGCAGGGGGGGAGAGAGACAGAGCCTGTGATGAAAGGATGGACAGGGTAAGCAGGGGAGGCGAGACAGATGGACAGGGTAAGCATGGAGGAGAGACAGAGCCTGTGATGAAAGGAGAGACAGGTTATGCAGGGGAGGAGAGACAAATGGATAGGGTAAGCAGGGAGGAGAGACAGAGCATGTGATGAAAGGAGAGACAGGGTAAGCA
This sequence comes from Pleurodeles waltl, assembly GCF_031143425.1. NCBI lineage: Eukaryota > Metazoa > Chordata > Amphibia > Caudata > Salamandridae > Pleurodeles > Pleurodeles waltl. The sequence continues at coordinate 72,756,356 of NC_090451.1, read as the reverse complement.
GGGGAGGAGAGACAGAGCCTTGATGAAAGGATGGACAGGTCAATCAGGGGAGGAGAGACAGATGGACAGGGTAAGCAGGGGAAGAGAGACAGCGCTTTGATGAAATGATGGACAGGGTAAGCAGGGGAGGAGAGACAGATGAACAGGGTAAGCAGGGGAAGAGAGACAGAGCTTTGATGAAAGGATGGACAGAGTAAGCAGGGTAGGAGAGACGGAGCCTGTGATGAAAGGATGGACAGGGTAAGCAGGGGAGGAGAGACAGATGGACTGGGTAAGAAGGGGAGGAGAGACAGAGCCTGTGGTGAAAGGATGGACAGGGTAAGCAGGAGAGGAGGGACAGAGCCTGTGATGAAAGGAGAGACGGGGTAAGAAGGGTAATGCGAGACAGAGAGCCTGGGATGAAAGGAGAGACAGGTTAAGAAGGGTAATGAGAGACAGAGCATGTGATGAAAGGATGGACGGGGTAAGAAGGGTAATGAGAGACAGAGAGCCTGGGATGAAAGGAGGGACGGGGTAAGAAGGCTAATGAGAGACAGAGAGCCTGGGATGAAAGGAGGGACAGAGTAAGAATGATGAAAGGAGGGACAGAGTAAGAATGATTAAAAGAGGGACAGGGTAAGAAGAAGAATGAGAGACAGGGAGCCTGGGATGAAAGGAGGGTCGGGGTAAGAATGATGAAAGGAGGGACAGAGTAAGAATGATTAAAAGAGGGACAGGGTAAGAAGGGTAATGAGAGACAGGGAGCCTGGGATGAAAGGAGGGACAGAGTAAGAAGGGCAATGAGAGGCAGAGAGTATGTGGAGAAAGGAGGGACAGGTTAAGAATGATGAAAGGAGGGACAGAGTAAGAATGATGAAAGGAGGGACGGGGTAAGAATGATAATGAGAGACAGTGAGCCTGGGATGAAAAGAGGGACGGGGTAAGAATGGTAATGAGAGACAGGGAGCCTGGGGTGAAAGGAGGGACAGAGTAAGAGTGATAAGAGGAGGGACGGGGTAAGATGGGTAATGAGAGACAGAGAGTCTGTGATGAAAGGAGGGACAGAGTAAGAAGGGCAATGAGAGGCAGAGAGTCTGTGATGAAAGGAGGGACAGGGGAAGAATGATGAAAGGAGGGACAGAGTAAGAATGATGAAAGGAGGGACCGGGTAAGAAGGATAATGAGAGCCAGGGAGCCTGTGATGAAAGGAGGGACGGGGTAAGAATGGTAATGAGAGACAGGGAGCCTGGGATGAAAGGAGGGACGGTGTTGGGGCTGTGTCGCCGATGTCAGCCGGCAGCAGGGGCAGTGGATGCTCAGACAGCTCTCCGAGGGAGCCGAGTGTGAGGGGGGCTGTGAGAGCCGCCAGCCGCGACCCTCTGTGAAGAAAAAGTGAAGTGAGACTCCAGGCATCTGGGCGGAAAAAACAGGTGCAGGAGGCCGTGCTGAGGAGGGGGCGGTGATTGGTCGCCCCGGCCAGAGCATGGGGGATTCTCAGACTTGCAGAGAAAAACTGCAACATGATACCCTGTGGGCAAAAAAACTGAGAGTGTTTCCAGATGTATGTGGAGGCAGAAAGCACAAGGAGCAAAATATTCCAAGAGGAAGCCCTGGTAGCTTGGGAAGGGGGAGGGGTAGGGCCATGCGTGCATGTAAGGCAGCTTGGGGGAGTTTCACCCAGAGATGGACTGACCTGCAGGGAAACATGGGGGATGCATCTGAAGGACAGGGAGGGCTGGGGCGTAGTCGTGCACATGGCAGGGGATTTGTGCTCTGGTTTAAAGGGACAACGGGGGCTTTCCAGGCGGGCTGGGGGCTGTGAAAGGCTGGAAGGTCTGGGGTAGAAGCAGCCTCATCTGAAGTAACATATGGGCTGGCCTGTAGAGATGCCATGGGATTTACTGAGGGCCCAATAGAAGTGAACGGCCAGCGCGGATGGGACAGAAGTACTCACTGGCTGTCAAATGTCACAGGAGACAATGACGGGTTGTATAAGGTCGGTAGGGCTGGGACGGAGCAGCCAGTCAGCTCGCCCTTGCATGTAGTGAAATCAAGAGATTTACTCAGCCTTGCACCGAACCTCCATGAAATCTCACCACCAAACTAAAAAAACACGACCAGAATCACCATAAACTCCCATTTTGTGTCACTAAAAGTAAACTGGTGGCTGGTTGTCCACTCCAGTTCCTTCTTGATGTGAGATCCTTGTTACCAGGCCTGTATGAGGTCACCCGGTTCATCTGGAATTCCTTAAGTTTACTCTTTTTATCCTTTCTGGTCCAGGGTCACCTGCTTTGGACCCTATTGGACTTCCTTGGGGGCTCTGGTTATTAAAGTCAGTAGTCGTGTATTATTCTTGTGCAAAGAATATTGAAAAGTTTCATAGAATGCTGAAGGCTTTCAGAGAGTGCCGAAACGTGTTGGGAAGCGTGAAGTGTTGTTGACTATCAAGGAATTCTGAACAGCATTCCGGAACTCTTAAGGGTTTTAGGGAGCACTTGAAAATCAGGAAGCTCTATAGAGTATCTATCATGGTGTACCGATGAGTAAAAAGGAGAGGAGAAGAGTTTCAAGACGTTCAGAGAGTATAGAAGAGTTTCTGGATGTAGTAAAAAGTATTGAGGAATGTTTGATATTTTCACAGAAAGCTGAAGATCCACAAGGAATGTTAAAGAGTATAAAGGAGTGCAGGAAAACTTCTAGGAGTGCTGAAGAGTAATAGTGGTTGCTTAAGAGAGTCAGTGAGTGTGCAAGTTTCCTAGAGTGCTGAAAAGCTTCAAGGAGACCTGGTGATTGCCCCGAGTGTCCGTAAACACACAGGAGTTTCCTAAAGTGCTGAAGAGCTTCAAGGAGGCCTGATGAGTACTGATGATTGCTGGGAGTGTCAGTGAGCATACACGAGCTTCCTAGAATCATGAGGAGCTTCAATGAGGTCTGATGAGTACCCGTGATTGCTAGGAGTATCAGTGCACATATAGGAGTTTCCTAAAGAGGTGAAGAGCTTCAAGTAGACCTGATGAGTACAGGTGATTTGTGGAAGTGGCAATAAACATACTGGAGCTTCCTAAAGTCCTGAAGAACTTCAAGGAATCCTAAAGAGTACTGGGGATTGCTGGGAATGTCATTGAACATATGCAAGCTTCCTAGAGTGTTGAAAAGCTTCAAGGACACTTAATGAGTGCTGATGATTGCTCGGGTGTCAGTGGACATGCAAGAGTTTCCTAGAGTGCTGAAGCTTCATGGAGTCCTAAAGAGTACTGGGGATTGCTGGGAATGTCATTGAACACATGCAAACTTCCCAGAGTGCGGAAGAGCTTCAAGAACACTTGATGAGTGTTGGTAATTGCTCTGAGTGTCAGGGAACATACAAGTTTCCTAGAGTGCGGAAGCTTCAAGGAGGCCTGATGAATACTGGTGATTGCTGGGAGTTTCAGTGAACATACTGGACTTTCCTAGAGTGCCGGGGAGCTCAAGGAGGCCTGGTGAGTACTGGTGATTACTGGGAGTGTCAGTGAACACACAGGAGTTTCGTAAAGTGCTGAAGAGCTTCAAAGAGGCCTGATGAGTAGTGATGACTGCTGTTAGTGGTAGTGAATGTAAAAAAGTACTCCAGACCTTCAAGGAGGCATGAAGAGTACTGGAGATTGGTCAAGTGTATTGATGAATTTACAAGAGCTTAGTAGAGTGTTGAAGAGCTTCAAGGAGTGCTGGAGAGTATGGGTGATTGCACCAAAGTGTCAGTCAAATTAGAAATTCCAAGAGTTTTATAGAGTACTGAAGAGTCCTAAGGAATCCTGAAGAGCACTGGTGAATGCTTAGAGTAGTGGACGTACACGTGTTCTGAGTCCTGCTGATCAATGGCAAGGAGTGCCGAAGAGAATTCAGGAATACTGATGAATTCCAGGGAATATTAAAAACACCAGTTAGCCATAGAGAGGATGTATCAAGATGTACTAATGAGCAACAAGGAATTCAGAATACTTTTGAGTCTTGCTAAAGAGTTTCAAGGACTGCCAAAGAGTATTCACGAATGTTGAAGAATTCCAGAGAGCATTAAAAACATAATTTAGCTCTAGAGAGTATGTATCAAGATGTACCAACGAGTAACACGGATCGCAGATGAGCTTTGAGGTCTGCTGAAGAATTTCAGGTAATACTAAGGATTTTCAAGGATTTTGGGAGAGTTTCATGGAGTATTCAGAAACATCAGAGATCTCCGAGAGTATCACCATGTACTGATGAGTAACAAGGAGTGCGGAGGTCTGTTGAGTCCAGTCGGCGAATTTCAGTAAATACTGGAGGATATGGCTGCGTCCTGTAGGATATTAAAGAAGGGATGTGAGCATCACAGAGTGCTGAACATTATAGGGTTTGCGGAGAGCAGGAATCATTTCTAAGAACGCCAATCAACAGATGAGAGGCTCAATAGATGTGAGATTTAAACTCTGGGTGCATTAAGTTTTTATGCCACTAGTGAAATGGGGCAACGCTCGTGGTTTTCGTGCTCCATGAAGCTGCACAGATTTAAACATGTTCAGTATGTTCTTCTGAAGTTGTTCCTCCCACGGAATTGTAGTTGGTCATATATACGGCATGCAGCGTGTCGAGAAACGTACTGCAGCTCTTTGCTGAGTCAAGGGACGATTTTCTGTATGAATCAGAGGTTGCCATTGAAGACCGGAGTCTGATTAAGTGTGTAGAGATGTGTGTGAAAGGGGAGAGAGAATATGAATCCTACCAACTTTCGCACGAATGAAAACATGACTTACCTAAGATGGCACAACTTGGCAAGCGAGGAAGCTGTCATTAAAGCGGGGGCCTCCCTCACTGGTGGGAAATAATTTAGCTAAGAAATGAGCAGAACTAGTGATAGGTTGACGGTGTCTCTGCAGAACCAATTTGAGAGGCATAACCTCGACCCCCTGTTAGTTCTGGCTACTTAAATGCAAGGTATATAATTTATGGCCAGGAGGGCTCCCGCAGATATGTGGGTCAGGCCCTGGCAGGCCAGGTGCTTTATGGCTGGCATTGTTATTGTAAGGCAGTCCTGTCTGTCAACTCTGTGCATTGTACGGATGATTCAGAAGGTGTTATCTCACCTCTCCCCCCCTTCTCCTGTCACCCCGCCCTCCCCGCCTTGATCCCGGGCCCATCAATTCGCACAGAAGCCCGAGATAGTCATCGGACTTAGCAACCGTCTGGCTATTGGAGCGGGCGCTGCGGCCTGCTCTGACTAAGCAGAGCCCCTCCATCACATGGCGGGGCCTCCCCCGCCCTGGCCCGCCCTCCTCCTCCAAACACCCCTGCCAGGCCTCTCCGGCACACCCAGCACCCTTCCCTGTGTCAGGGAGGCCTGCAGCGGCAAGCCGCGGACGGGTCACCCACGCAATCAGTCTTGGGAGAGGTGAGTAAGGCCTCTCACCCCGGGGGCAGAGAGGTCACCGGCCCTCCACCCCACAGGAAACCAACCGGAAGGAACCCTGCAGCCCACAGTAATAGTGCTCACCGGCCTTCCATCCCACAGGAAACTGTAAGGAACCCTGCAGCCCACAGTAATAGGGGCCACCTGCCCTCCACCCCACAGGAAACCGGAAGGAACCCTGCAGCCCACTGTAATAGTGCTCACCAGCCCTCCACCCCACAGGGAACCGGAAGGAACCCTGCAGCCCATGGGCGGAGGGCTCACCAGCCCTCTACCCCACAAGGAACCGGAAGGAACCATGCAGTCCACTGTACTAGTGCTCACCAGCCCTCCACCCCACGGGAAACTGGAATCAACCCCACGGGAAAAGGACCCACCAACTCTCTACCCCACAAGGAACCGGAAGCAACCCTGCAGCTCCCGGGCAGAGGGCTTACTAGCCCCCCACCCCACAGGAAACAAGAAGGAACCCTGCAGCCCAGAGTAATAGACCTCACCAGTCTTCCTCCCCACAGGAAACTGGAATCAACCCCACGGGAAGAGGGCGCATCAGCCCTCTACCCCCAAGGAATCGGAAGGAACCCTGCAGCCCACAGGCAGAGGGGCCACCAGCCCTCCTCTTCTAAAGGAAACTAGAAGGAATCCTGCAACCCACAGTAATAGGGCTCACCAGCCCTCCACGCCACAGGAAACCGAAGGGAACCCTGCAGCCCACAGTAATAGGGGCCACCTGCCCTCCACCCCACAGGAAACCGGAAGGAACCCTGCAGCCCATTTTAATAGTTCTCACCAGTCTTCCACCCCACAGGAAACTGGAATCAACCCCAAGGGAAGAGGGCCCACCAGCCCTCTAGCCTACAGGGAACCGAAAGGAACCTAGCAGCCCATGGGCAGAGGGCTCACCAGCCCTCTACCCCACAAGGAACCAGAAGGAACCAAGCAAGCCCACTGTAATAGTGCTCACCAGCCCTCCACCCCACAGGAAACTGGAATCAACCCCATAGGAAGAGGGCCCACCAGCCCTCTACCCCACAAGGAACCGGAAGCAACCCTGCAGCCCACGGTCAGAGGGCTTACTTGCCCTCCACCCCACAGGAAACCAGAAGGAACCCTGCAGCCCAGAGCAATAGTCCTCACCAGTCTTTCTCCCACCAGGAAACTGGAATCAACCCCACGGGAAGAGGGCCCACCAGCCCTCTACCCCACAAGGAACCGGGAGGAACCCTGCAGCACACAGGCAGAGGGGCCACCAGCCCTCCCACCCCACAGGAAACTGGAATCAACCCTACAGCCCACGGGCAAAAGGGCCCATCAGCCCTCTACCCGACAGTGACCCGGAAGGAGCCCTGCAGCCCACTGTAATAGTGCTCACCAGCCCTCCACCCCACAGGGAACCGGAAGGAACCCTGCAGCCCATGGGCGGAGGGCTCACCAGCCCTCTACCCCACAAGGAACCGGAAGGAACCATGCAGTCCACTGTACTAGTGCTCACCAGCCCTCCACCCCACGGGAAACTGGAATCAACCCCACGGGAAAAGGACCCACCAACTCTCTACCCCACAAGGAACCGGAAGCAACCCTGCAGCTCCCGGGCAGAGGGCTTACTAGCCCCCCACCCCACAGGAAACAAGAAGGAACCCTGCAGCCCAGAGTAATAGACCTCACCAGTCTTCCTCCCCACAGGAAACTGGAATCAACCCCACGGGAAGAGGGCGCATCAGCCCTCTACCCCCAAGGAATCGGAAGGAACCCTGCAGCCCACAGGCAGAGGGGCCACCAGCCCTCCTCTTCTAAAGGAAACTAGAAGGAATCCTGCAACCCACAGTAATAGGGCTCACCAGCCCTCCACGCCACAGGAAACCGAAGGGAACCCTGCAGCCCACAGTAATAGGGGCCACCTGCCCTCCACCCCACAGGAAACCGGAAGGAACCCTGCAGCCCATTTTAATAGTTCTCACCAGTCTTCCACCCCACAGGAAACTGGAATCAACCCCAAGGGAAGAGGGCCCACCAGCCCTCTAGCCTACAGGGAACCGAAAGGAACCTAGCAGCCCATGGGCAGAGGGCTCACCAGCCCTCTACCCCACAAGGAACCAGAAGGAACCAAGCAAGCCCACTGTAATAGTGCTCACCAGCCCTCCACCCCACAGGAAACTGGAATCAACCCCATAGGAAGAGGGCCCACCAGCCCTCTACCCCACAAGGAACCGGAAGCAACCCTGCAGCCCACGGTCAGAGGGCTTACTTGCCCTCCACCCCACAGGAAACCAGAAGGAACCCTGCAGCCCAGAGCAATAGTCCTCACCAGTCTTTCTCACACCAGGAAACTGGAATCAACCCCACGGGAAGAGGGCCCACCAGCCCTCTACCCCACAAGGAACCGGGAGGAACCCTGCAGCACACAGGCAGAGGGGCCACCAGCCCTCCCACCCCACAGGAAACTGGAATCAACCCTACAGCCCACGGGCAAAAGGGCCCATCAGCCCTCTACCCGACAGTGACCCGGAAGGAGCCCTGCAGCCCATGGGCAGAGGGCCCACCAGCACTCCTCCCCTAAAGGAATCCGGAAGGAATCCTGCAACCCACAGTAATAGGGCTCATCAGCCCTCCACTCCACAGGAAACCGGAGGGAACCCTGCAGCCCACAATAATAGGGGCCACCTGCCCTCCACCCCTCAGGAGAGCGGAAGGAACCCTGCAGCCCACAGTAATAGTGGCCACCAGCCCTCCACCCCACAGGACACTGGAAGGAACCCTACAGCCCACAGTAATAGAGGCCACCTGACTTTCACCCCACAGGAAATCGGAAGAAACCCTGCAGTCCACAATAATAAAGGGCACCTGCCCTCCAACCCACAGGAAACCGGAAGGAATCCCCAGCCCACAGTAATAAGGAGCACCAGGCTCCACCCCACAGGAAACTGGAAGGAACCCTGTGGCCCGTGGGCAGAGGGCCATGAGCCCTCCACCCCACAGGATACCGGAAGGAACCCTGCAACCCACAATAATAGGGGCCACCGGCCCTCCGCCCCACAGGAAACCAGTAGAAACCCAGCAGTCCATTGGCAGGGATTCACCATCCCTCCACCCCACAGGAATTCGGAAGGAACCCTGTAGCCCACATAAATAGGGGCCACCTGCCGTTCACCCCACAGGAAACCGGAAGAAACCCTGCAGCCCACAATAATAAGGGCCACCTGCCCTCCACCCCACAGGAAACCAGATGGAACCCCTCAGCCCACAGGCAAAGAAGCACCAGGCCTCCACCCCAATGGAAACTGGAAGGAACCCTGCAGCCCACAGACAGAGAGCCACAAGCCCTCCATCCTACAGGAAACTGGAGGGAACCCCGCAGTCCACTGGCAGAGGAGCACCAACCCTCCACCCCACAGGAAACCGGAAGGAACCCTGGAACCCACTGGCAGAGGGTCCAGCAGCCCTCCACCCCACAGGAAACATGGAGGAACCCTGCAGCTTACACTTCTTCCTTATGAGCAAAGGGGCACTCAACTCCCCCCACCACCCCCACGAACACAGGAAACGAGAACAACCCCTGTAGTTCACCAGCCGCCCCTAAGGGCGATCAGTCCTGTCAAGTTTCTCAGGTCCATGTGTGAAGTGCTGCTCCAGGCCAGGTTTTTACTTCTGGAAATTGTAAACTTTTTATTTCATTATAAAACAAGTCTACAAGTTCCAAAATTCTAAGGAAACAAGCACTTGCAATGTAATGGGTCTCGCATTTGCTCGAGTGTAGGAGGTTGGCTCTGTATATTCTATTTCAAAGTAAGAAATATTGTGCACAAAGTCCAAGGGTTCCCCTTAGAGGTAAGATAGTGGCTAAAGTAGATAATTCTAATGCTCTATTTTGTGGCAGTGTGGTTGAGCAGTAGGCTTATCAGAGGGTAGTGTTAAGCATTTGTTGTACACCCACAGGCAATAAATGAGGAACACACACTCAAAGATTTCCTCCAGGGTTTATTTTAAGAACCACAGGTTCAAGATTTACATCAACCACTTTAAATGAAAGGTACTTCACTTAGATACTTTAGGAACTTTGAATGAAAACAATATCATGTACAGTCTTTGTAAAAATGGCAATAAGCTATTTTCAAAGTGGACACAGTGAAAAAATCACCAGTTCCTGGGGGAGGTAAGTAAAGGTTAGATTAGGAGGTAAGTAAAACACTTACAAGTCTCAGTTCTGGGGTATAGGCAGCCCACCGTTGGGGGTTCAAGGCAACCCCAAAGTTACCACACCAGCAGCTCAGGGCCGGTCAGGTGCAGAGGTCAAAGAGGTGCCCAAAACACAAAAGCGCCTATGGAGAACATGGGGTGCTCCGGTTCCAGTCTGCCAGCAGGTAAGTACCTGCATCCTCGGGGGCAGACCAGGGGGGTTTTGTAGAGCACTGGGGGGGACACGGGTAGGCACACAAAACACACCCTCAGCAGCACAGGGGCGGCCGGGTTCAGTGTGCAAAGCAGGCATCGGGCTTCAGGTAGGAAACAATGGAGGGACCCGGGGGTCACTCTAGCGGTGCAGGCAGGCACAGGGGGGGCTTCCCGGGACAGCCACCACCTCGGCAAGGTAGAGGGTCGCCTGGAAGTCACTACTGTGTTGAAGTTAGGTTTCTTCAGGTCCTGGGGGCTGCGGGTGCAGTGTTGGTTCCAGGCGTCAGGTCCCTTGTTACAGGCAGTCGCGGTTAGTGGGAGCCTCTGGATTCTCTCTGCAGGCGTCGCTGTGGGGGCTCAGGGGGGTCGTCTCTGGTTACTCACGGGCTCGCAGTCGCCAGAGAGTCCTCCCTGAGGTGTTTGTTCTCTGGATCTCGAGCCGGGGGTGTCGGGTGCAGATTGAGAAGTCTCACGCTTCTGGCTGGAAATGTGCCGTCTTTGGAAGTTGCTTCTTTGTTGCAAAGAAGTAGCGGGTTTTGAACAGGGCCGCTGTTCACGGGCATTTCTTGGTCCTTTAGTCCAGTGCAGTCCTCTGACGCTTCAGAGGTCGCTGGTCCCTGTCGGATGCGTCGCTGGAGCAGGTTTTCGAAGTTGGAGACAGGCCGGTAGGGCTGGGGCCAAAGCAGTTGTCGTCTTCCTACTTCTATGCAGGCTTGTAGGTCAGCAGTCCTTCTTGTTTCTTCAGGTTGCAGGAATCTCTTTTCCTGGGATCTGGGGAGCCCCTAAATACTGAATTTAGGGGTGTGTTTAGGTCTGGGAGGGCAGTAGCCAATGGCTACTGTCCTTGAGGGTGGCTACACCCTCTTTGTGCCTCCCCCCGGTGGGGAGGGATGCACATCCCTAATCCTACTGGGGGAATCCTCCAAACTCAAGATGGAGGATTTCTCAAGGCAGGGGTCACCTCAGCTCAGGACACCTTAGGGGCTGTCCTGACTGGTGGGTGACTCCTCCTTGTTTTTCTCATTATCTCGTCCAGCCTTGCCACCAAAAGTGGGGGCAGTGGCCGGAGGGGCAGGCATCTCCACTAGCTGGGATGCCATGGGGTGATGTAACAAAAGGGGTGAGCCTTTGAGGCTCACCGCCAGGTGTTACAGTTCCTGCAGGGGAGGTGAGAAGCACCTCCACCCAGTACAGGCTTTGTTCCTGGCCACAGAGTGACAAAGGCACTCTCCCCATGTGGCCAGCAACATGTCTGGTGTGTGGCAGGCTGGCAGAAACTGGTCAGCCTACACTAGAAGTCTGGTAGGTATTCAGGGGGCATCTCTAAGATACCCTCTGGGTGTATGTTACAATAAATTGCACACTGGCATCAGTGTGCATTTATTGTGCTGAGAAGTTTGATACCAAACTTCCCAGTTTTCAGTGTAGCCATTATGGAACTGTGGAGTTCGTGTTTGACAAACTCCCAGACAATATACTTTTATGGCTACCCTGCACTTACAATGTCTAAGGTTTTGCTTAGACACTGTAGGGGCATAGTGCTCATGCACATATGCCCTCACCTGTGGTATAGTGCACCCTGCCTTAGGGCTGTAAGGCCTGCTAGAGGGGTGACTTACCTATGTCACAGGCAGTGTGAGGTTTGCATGGCACTCTGAGGGGAGTGTCATGTCGACTTAGTCTTTTTCTCCCCATCAGCACACACAAGCTGGCAAGCAGTGTGTATGTGCTGAGAGAGGGGTCCTCAGGGTGGCATAAGACATGCTGCAGCCCTTAGAGACCTTCCCTGGCATCAGGACCCTTGGTACCAGGGGTACCAGTTACAAGGGACTTACCTGAGTGCCAGGGCTGTGCCAATTGTGGAGACAAAGGTACAGTTTAGGGAAAGAACACTGGTGCTGGGGCCCGGTTAGCAGGCCTCAGCACACTTTCAAATCATAAATTAGCATCAGCAAAGGCAAAAAGTTAGGGGGTAACCATGCCAAGGAGGCATTTCCTTACATCGAGTTGTAGCTGTTAACGTTGTAAACTCCTAACTGGACTTTTGTTGCCACATTAATAGAAAATGAAAAGTAAAACAGTTTCACATAAGCAAGCCGCTTCACAGCGCCACGGCCGCCTTGAGCAACAGCGTGAAGAGACACACAATAGGAAAAAGAAGTTCGCTCGCAAACTTATCGGCAAAAGTGCAATTACCCATGTAACAGGGACGATGGCCAAGGTGGTAACAAAACCTCCCCAAGGAGGGACAAACATAAACCATTTACTAATGTTATCAAAAGCTTTTTGAAAGGCAAGCCCATGAACGAGTGGTAGTGATGGGCGTGATGTGGGCGCTGTTAACAGACCAGATATATACCAACACATCTGAAAAGCAGTGCTTGCACGCTGCTATGCTCAACCTAAAATACGGGACTGGAACAGCACATCACGCGTGTACCTTGGAAATTTGGCAGCTATGGGCAATTAACTAGCGTCCTTGCCCCTCAGGAGAAGAGAAGGAACCCCTGCAGCCCATCACCCCACCTCAATAGATGGAGGTGCCATTCAGCCCCTCGCTCCCCTTAGGAAAGAAAAGGCCCTATGGTAACCAGATGACCTGTGCCATGTCAGTGCATTCTGGGAGTTGTAGTCTTGGTTCATTTAATTGGACCAAAATACCTGATAACAACGATATCTGGAAAGAAAAAGAAAGCCTTCGGGTGACCAGATGACTCGTTCCATAGCAGTGCATTCTGGGAGTTGTAATCTTGGTACATTTTAATTTAGCCAATAGGACCCAAGGACCTAATAACAATGATATGTAATTTCAAAGTTCTGGAGTGAAAAAGTAGTGTCCCAGTGACAGAGAGTCATTTGGTCACCCTATGTAGCCAACTTCTACGCACAGCCTTCATCCTCCCTCTTAGGAAAATATCCAGCTGGCCACCCTTCACATCCATGTACAGAGGGACATAACCCTGTAAGGACCCCTGCAGCCAACTCTGCTGTGCCCTGTGAAGAAAGGCATAACCCCTAATAGCTGTACCCCTCCTTAGCATATATATACTTTTTTTATTCATGGGTTTTTATATAGCGCAGACTATTCGACCGCAAGGGGAGTCAGGACACTTTACCAGTACAATAGAGATTATCCAACATTTCTTTTGTTACTCATATAGTATATAGCATTGGTCTCCAAACTTTTTAATGCTGCGCCCCCCCAGTTGAAAAATACAAATCATTGGGCCCCACCTTCAGAATTTTCCACAAATATTTTATAAAGATGGTAATGTTTAAATATGTCTGAATGTGTTTAAACATTGTAGTTAAGACTTGTTGCCATTTTAAAAATGCAATAACATGATTCTGCTTAAAACAAAACACTGTTATCTGTGAAATGCTTCTTTTGGTCAGAACCTGGCGCCCCCCCCTGGGATCACTTGAGGCCCCCCAGTTTGAAGACCCCTGGTATATAGCATATATATAAATGTCAATATATATATATACATTGGTGTGTCAGAGAAGGCTGCTGCCATCCTTCTACCCCACGTACAGAAGTACCATCACCCCCCACTCTTTAGGAAGAAGATACTTCTAATCCCCACTCTTCAACGCCTGGACATAGGGGTACAAACCTGTGCCCCCACCCTCAGATAAAGGGGAAGCTACCCCTGCATCCTCTCTCTTCCCTATGGGCAGATGAGCTGTGTGAGGCAGCAGCCCCCAGAATGAAAAGTGACTCCTGAAGTCGATTTTCCCGGGGGGGCAGAGAAGTAATGCCCCATCGCCCCTAGGAAACAGCAAATAAAGTCCCTGCAGCCTCTGCAGGGGCATAGCTTGGGGAAGGGGGCGGGGTTTGTAGTGTTACACCCTCCTAATAAATGTATTTTCTGGCAAATAGTTGGGTACAGGTGCTTTCAGTCACGTGTGGCGAGGTGCCTGTCGGATTTCACCAGGAATTTTTACATAAGCACTGACAAACACATACACGCACTCTCTTCCTCTCTGCTTTGAAAGTCTTCAAAATGTTGGTTATTTTACAAAATATTGGGCCTGATTTAAGAAAAGTGATGCTGCATCCAATGTAGCGCCACTTTTCTTGCACCCCTTAGTGCCCCCCTACCGCCACCATGTGTGCACCATATTTAATATACAGCACTCCATGGCACAGGGTAGGGGCAATAGCGTCTGATGTACTGTGTAGGATTAGCTCCAACATTTTGGTGCTAATCCTACACAGTACAAAGGGGCCATTGAAAGCAATAGTGTGCCCCCTTTTAACTCCTGCTCTGTGCAGGCATTAAAATTAGCTGCAGAAAATGACGCAGTGGATTCTCTTAAATTCCACTGCACATTTTTACAGTCACCCTAACGGGGGAATGCCCCCTTTACATATATTATGCATGGCGCAGGCATAATGTGGCGCAAGGGTTTACAAAGTGATGCAATGCATGCACTTCACCACTTGGTAAACATGGAGTGGCGATTTTTGCCTTGTTGGACCACATTTGCGTAAAAAAATGACACTAAAGTGACGCATGGAGGCGCTAGGCTCTCTTAAATCTAGGCCATTAAATCTTGTGTTTTCTCTCAGTACCCTGGCCAATCCACATTCATCTTCCTTTCCACTGCCCCCTTTGCTCCCCTCATATGCCCTGGCTGTCCCATTTGTTGACAAATCTTAAGCTTAACACCCCCCTCCCCCCCCCCCAGTTTTACTGACCAAGCTATGCCCCTGCATTATAGACTGTCACTGGCCAGAAGGTCCAGTACCCTCTGTGGTTTGTCCCCTACCCACAGAGGATGTGCACAACCTAGGGCCAGGGGCCCTGGTGTGGAGATAAGTCTTGCTCTGATACCTATGGGCAGGAAAGAGCACCATGCTTACCTCACTTCCTGCAATTACCAATACCCCTCCCCTCTCAGGCAGCTCAATATCACCCCCACCTCCAACGAGGCATGACTTACGTTCTTCCCAGCAGTTCTGATCCGTTCTTTTCCCGGGGGGGCTTTTGTCCCATTCTCCAACTGTTCCCTCCCTCACCACGTCACTCCCTCCCTTCCATTAGCACTGTCGCTTATTGGGTATTTCGGAATAAGAAAAATACCATAAAGTATACAGGCACAGAATAGGTATAAACAAACCAAACACTAAAACAAGCCCCACAACCTTTTGAAAAAGACCTAAGGAACAATTCATTATTACATAAAATCATACTGAGTTGCAGCACTTTGAATCCCCAAGCTACAAATAAAAAGTGTGATGAGCCATAAATATACAAAGGGGAAGTAGGCATTTTGCTTTACACTCTGTTGGCAAACCTTGGTTTCTCTTGAACAGCCTCTCTTGTATAGCAAGTGTCTGTATCTTCTCACCCACCACAGCTCCTGCTCTCTCTGCTTGTACCCTGATCTTCCTTCATGTCAACAGCCCCTGCTCCATTTGCTTGTTCCCTGTGCCCCCTATCTATCTCCAGGTCTTGCTGTCCCTGCTTATTCTCTTTAGCGCTCAGTCTCTTCTCCTGCTCTACCTGCATGTTCCCTGTACCTTTTGATCTCTCCAGTTCCTACTCTCTCTGTTTCTTGAGTGTATCCTTCCATCTCTCCTCCGGACCCTTCTCTGCCAGCTTGCTCCCTGTACCCTTCCATCTCTCCTCCGGACCCTTCTCTGCCAGCCTGTTCCCTGTACCCTTTCATCTCTCCCCCAGACCCTTCTCTGCCAGGCTGCTCCCTCTACCCTTTCATCTCTCCCCCAGACCCTTCTTTGCCAGGCTGCTTCCTATACCCTTTAATCTCTCCCCTAGACCCTTTTCTGCTAGGCTGCTCCCTGTAACCTTTCATCCCTCCTCCAGGCCCTTCTCTGCCAGCCTGCTACCCTTTCATCTCTCTGCCAGACCCTTCTCTGCCAGCCTCTTCCCTGTACCATTTTATCTCCTCTCCAGACTCTTATCTTCCAGCCTGTATCCTTCCATCTCTCCTCCATACCTTTCTCTGCAATCCTGCTACCCTTTCATCTCTCTTCCATACCCTTCCTTGACAGCCTCTTCCCTGTACCATTTCATCTCCTCCCCAGACCCTTCTCTGCCAGCCTCTTCCCTGTACCCTTCCATCTCGCCTTCAGACCCTTCTCTGCTGGCCTCTTCCCTGTACCATTTCATCTCCTCTCCAGACCCTTCTCTGCCAGCCTGTTCCCTGTATCCTTCCATCTTGCCTTCAGACCCTTCTCTGCCGGCCTCTTCCCTGTAACATTTCATCTCCTCCCAAGACCCTTCTCTGCAGACCTGTTCCCTTTCTTCTTTCCTCCAGACCCTTTTCTGCCAGGCTGCTCCCTGCGCCCATTCATCTCCTCCTTCAGACTCTTCTCTGCCAGGCTGCTTCCTCCACGCTTCCATACCTCCTTTTGACCCTTCTCTACCAGCTTGCACCATGTACCATTTCATCTCCTCTCCAGACCCTTCTCCGCAGGCCTGTTCCCTTTCATCTCTCCTCCAGACCCTTTTCTGCCAGGCTGCTCCCTGTGCCCATTCATCTCTCCTCCGGACCCTTCTTTGCCAGCCTGTTCCCTGTACCTATCTCTTCTTCAGACCCTTCTCCACGAGCCTGTTCCTTGTACCCTTTCATCTCCTCTCCATTTCCGGCTGCTCCTTATTTTCCTTGTAAACCTCCAGCTGCTTTTCATCTCTTGTTAACTCTGCCTTTTCCTTGCACCCCTTCAACTACAAATCACCTCCTTCTCCCCCTGCTTTTCTCTGTATTAATTCACGTCTTTCCAAGTGCCAGGTCCACCTGCATGTCACTGTATCTTTTCATCTCTTCTCCACATACTTCTCTACCTGCTTGTTTCCTGTACACCTTCATCTCCTCAGTTGCCAGGGTCCTTCCTGCTTGCCTCCTGCTCCCACATCCATTTTCTCCATTGCTTATGCTCACTGTGTTTGTCACCAGAGCTCCCTCCAACTTCTCAGAAGTTTCAACCATTCCCCCATTAACTGGCGAGTCTCCTATTTTGAGCTAGATTGTGGTCTACCAGTAAAATGCCATGTTATTAATCAGTATGGCCTGTATTACATAAATGAGTGGTTCATAGTGCCTGGCATAAGACCACCCAGCACTACTGCCAAGCCGTAGCGGTAGGTGGCAGCAGATAAGTGGCATCCACAGTAGGAAAGTGCCTTCTTTCTAGCATGGTTCCCCTCGCTTTTTGCCTGATGTCAGTGTGTTTAGAATGTAGTTCCCTGGGATCCTGCTAACCAGAACCCCAATCACTGTGCTCGCTCCCCTAAATGTGGTTGCTGATAACTTTTTACACCCACAATTGGCATACTGGTGCACCTATGTAAGTCCCTTGTATATGGTACTTAGTGTAAGGAAATGTCTCCTTGGCATGGTTACCCCCTGACTTTTTGCCTTTGCTGATGCTATGTTTTGAATTGAAAGTGTGCTGAGGCCTGCTAACCAGGCCCCAGCACCAGTGTTCTTTCCCTAACCTGTACTTTTGATTCCACAATTGGCACACCCTGGCATCCAGGTAAGTCCCTTGTAACTGGTACCCCTGGTACCAAGGGCCCTGATGCCAGGGAAGGTCTCTAAGGGCTGCAGCATATCTTATGCCACCCTGGGGACCCCTCACTCAGCACAGACACACTGCTTGCCAGCTTGTGTGTGCTGGTGAGAACAAAACGAGTAAGTCGACATGGCACTCCCCTCAGGGTGCCATGCCAACCTCACACTGCCTATGCAGTATAGATAAGTCACCCGTCTAGTAGGCCTTAAAGCCCTAAGGCAGGGTGCACTATACCATAGGTGAGGGCACCAGTACATGAGTACTGTGCCCCTACAGTGTCTAAGCCAAACATTAGACATTGTAAGTGCAGGGTAGCCATAAGAGTATATGGTCTGGGAGTCTGTCAAACACGGACTCCACAGCACCATAATGGCTACACTGAAAACTGGGAAGTTTGGTATCAAACTTCTCAGCACAATAAATGCACACTGATGCCAGTGTACATTTTATTGTGAAATACACCCCAGAGGGCACCTTAGAGGTGCCCCCTGAAACCTTAACCGACTATCTGTGTAGGCTGACTGGTTTTAGCAGCCTGCCACAACCGAGACATGTTGCTGGCCCCATGGGGAGAGTGCCTTTGTCACTCTGAGGCCAGTAACAAAGCCTGCACTGGGTGGAGATGCTAACACCTCCCCCAGGCAGGAGCTGTCACACCTGGCGGTGAGCCTCAAAGGCTCACCCCTTTGTGCCAGCACCGCAGGACACTCCAGCTAGTGGAGTTGCCCGCCCCCTCCGGCCACGGCCCCCACTTTTGGCGGCAAGGCCTGAGAAAATATTGAGAATAACAAGGAGGAGTCACTGGCCAGTCAGGACAGCCCCTAAGGTGTCCTGAGCTGAAGTGACTCTAACTTTTAGAAATCCTCCATCTTGCAGATGGAGGATTCCCCAATAGGATTAGGGATGTGACCCCCTCCCCTTGGGAGGAGGCACAAAGAGGGTGTACCCACCCTCAGGGCTAGTAGCCATTGGCTACTAACCCCCCAGACCTAAACACGCCCTTAAATTTAGTATTTAAGGGCTCCCCTGAACCTAAGAATTTAGATTCCTGAAACCTACAAGAAGAAGAAGACTGCTGAGCTGAAAAACCCCTGCAGAGGAAGAACAGAAGACAGCAACTGCTTTGGCCCCAGTCCTACCGGCCTGTCTCCTGCCTTCCAAAGAAACCTGCTCCAGCGACGCTTTCCAAGGGACCAGCGACCTCTGAATCCTCAGAGGACTGCCCTGCTTCGAGAAAAACAAGGAACTCCCGAGGACAGCGGCACTGCTCCAAAAGAACTGCAACTTTGTTTCAAGGAGCAGATTTAAAGACCCCTGCAACTCCCCGCAAGAAGCGTGAGACTTTCAACACTGCACCCGGCGACCCCGACTCGACTGGTGGAGAACCAACCCCTCAGGGAGGACCCTCCGGCGACTCCGAGACCGTGAGTAACCAAAGTTGTCCCCCCCTGAGCCCCCACAGCGACGCCTGCAGAGGGAATCCCGAGGCTCCCCCTGACCGCGACTGCCTGAACTCCATTTCCCGACGGCTGGAAAAGACCCTGCACCCGCAGCCCCCAGCACCTAAAGGAACGGAACTCCTGTGCAGGAGTGACCCCCAGGAGGCCCTCTCCCTTGCCCAGGTGGTGGCTAC
This sequence comes from Pleurodeles waltl, assembly GCF_031143425.1. Lineage (NCBI taxonomy): Eukaryota > Metazoa > Chordata > Amphibia > Caudata > Salamandridae > Pleurodeles > Pleurodeles waltl. The sequence goes on along the minus strand of NC_090451.1, from coordinate 72,737,387 downwards.
CCCGAGGAGCCCCCCCTTGCCTGCCTGCAACGCTGAAGAGATCCCTTGATCGCTCATTGAAAACCATTGTAAACCCGACGCATGTTTGCACACTGCACCCGGCCGCCCCCGCGCTGCTGAGGGTGTACTTTTTGTGCTGACTTGTGTCCCCCCCGGTGCCCTACAAAACCCCCCTGGTCTGCCCTCCGAAGATGCGGGTACTTACCTGCTAGCAGACCGGAACCGGGGCACCCCCTTCTCTCCATTGAAGCCTATGTGTTTTGGGCACCTCTTTGACCTCTGCACCTGACCGGCCCTGAGCTGCTGGTGTGGTAACTTTGGGGTTGCTCTGAACCCCCAACGGGGGTTCAGAGCCAACTTCCTACATTGGTGGATCAGCGGTGGGGTACAAGACTTTGCATTTGCTGGACTACTCAGCCAATACCTGATCACACGACAAATTCCAAAAATTGTCATTAGAAATTGTTTTTGCAATTTGAAATTTTTCTAAATTCTTAAAAGACCTGCTAGGGCCTTGTGTTAGATCCTGTTTAGCATTTCTTTTAGAGTTTAAAAGTTTTGTAAAAGTTTTAATTAGATTCTAGAACCAGTTGTAGATTCTTAAAAAGTATTCCAACTTTTAGAAGCAAAATGTCTAGCACAGATGTGACTGTGGTGGAACTCGACACCACACCTTACCTCCATCTTAAGATGAGGGAGCTAAGGTCACTCTGTAAAATAAAGAAAATAACAATGGGCCCCAAACCTACCAAAATACAGCTCCAGGAGCTTTTGGCAGAGTTTGAAAAGGCCAACCCCTCTGAGGGTGGCAACTCAGAGGAAGAGGATAGTGACTTGGAGGAAAATTCCCCCCTACCAGTCCTATCTAGGGAGAACAGGGTCTCTCAAACCCTGACTCCAAAAATAATAGTCAGAGATGCTGGTTCCCTCACAGGAGAGACCAACACCTCTGAAATCACTGAGGATAACTCCAGTGAAGAGGACATCCAGTTAGCCAGGATGGCCAAAAGATTGGCTTTGGAAAGACAGATCCTAGCCATAGAGAGGGAAAGACAAGAGATGGGCCTAGGACCCATCAATGGTGGCAGCAACATAAATAGGGTCAGAGATTCTCCTGACATGTTGAAAATCCCCAAAGGGATTGTAACTAAATATGAAGATGGTGATGACATCACCAAATGGTTCACAGCTTTTGAGAGAGCTTGTGTAACCAGAAAAGTGAACAAATCTCACTGGGGTGCTCTCCTTTGGGAAATGTTCACAGGAAAGTGTAGGGATAGACTCCTCACACTCTCTGGACAAGATGCAGAATCCTATGACCTAATGAAGGGTACCCTGATTGAGGGCTTTGGATTCTCCACTGAGGAGTATAGGATTAGATTCAGGGGGGCTCAAAAATCCTCAAGCCAGACCTGGGTTGACTTTGTAGACTACTCAGTAAAAACACTAGAGGGTTGGATTCAAGGCAGTGGTGTAAGTAATTATGATGGGCTGTACAATTTATTTGTGAAAGAACACCTATTAAGTAATTGTTTCAATGATAAACTGCATCAGCATCTGGTAGACCTAGGACCAATTTCTCCCCAAGAATTGGGAAAGAAGGCGGACCATTGGGTCAAGACTAGGGTGTCCAAAACTTCCACAGGGGGTGACCAAAAGAAAGGGGTCACAAAACCTCCCCAGGGGAAGGGTGGTGAGACAGCCAAAAACAAAAATAGTAAAGAGTCTTCTACAGGCCCCCAAAAACCTGCACAGGAGGGTGGGCCCAGAGCCTCTTCACAAAACAATCCTGGGTACAAGGGTAAAAACTTTGATCCCAAAAAGGCCTGGTGTCGTAGCTGTAGTCAGTCTGGACACCAAACTGGAGACAAGGCCTGTCCCAAGAAAGATACCACTTCTAACTCCACTCCAGCTAAAACTGGAATGGCCAGTCTCCAAGTGGGATCAACAGTGTGCCCAGAGCAAATCAGGTGTCACACTGAAGCTACATTAGTCTCTGAGGGTAGGGTGGATTTAGCCACACTGGCTGCCTGGCCCCCTAACATGCAAAAATACAGGCAGCAGCTCTTAATTAATGGGACAAGTGTAGAGGGCCTGAGGGATACAGGTGCCAGTGTCACTATGGTGACAGAGAAACTGGTTTCCCCTGGCCAATACCTGACTGGACAAACCTATCCAGTCACCAATGCTGACAATAAAACTAAAGTACATCCCATGGCAATGGTAACTTTAGAGTGGGGAGGGGTCAATGGCCTGAAACAGGTGGTGGTCTCCTCAAATATCCCAGTAGACTGTTTGCTTGAAAATGACCTGGAGTCCTCAGCATGGGCTGAGGTAGAACTGAAAACCCATGCAGCCATGCTGGGTATCCCTGAACTGGTGTGTGTCAAGACAAGGGCACAGTGCAAGGCACAGGGTGAAAAAGTAGAGCTGGAGTCTGGAAGAAAGGCCCAGTCTACCAAGAGAAAAGGAAAGTCAGCTGGGAAACCAGCTGCAACACAACAAGAAAAAGAGAGCCTCCCTTCTCAGGAAGAAGTTCTGCCCTCTGAGGGAACTGAGCCTATGGAGCTGGAACCTTATCAGGTTGAGCTCTTGGGCCCAGGGGGACCCTCAAGGGAGGAGTTGTGTAAGGGACAAGAAACCTGTCCCTCTCTTGAAGGCCTTAGGCAGCAAGCTGCTGAAGAGTCCAAAGGCAAGAAAAATGGAACACATAGGGTCTATTGGGAAGATGGACTCCTGTACACTGAGGCAAGAGATCCCAAACCTGGTGCCACTAGGAGAGTGGTAGTGCCTCAGGGGTTCAGAGAGTTCATTCTGACCTTAGCCCATGATATTCCCCTTGCTGGGCATTTGGGACAAACCAAGACGTGGGAGAGGTTAGTCAACCACTTCTACTGGCCCAACATGTCCCAGAAGGTTAAGGAGTTTTGCACCTCCTGTCCCACCTGTCAAGCCAGTGGTAAGACAGGTGGACATCCAAAGGCCCCCCTCATTCCACTTCCAGTGGTGGGGGTCCCCTTTGAAAGAGTGGGTGTGGACATAGTGGGTCCACTGCAACCTCCCAGCCTCAGGAAATATGTACATCCTAGTAGTAGTGGATCATGCTACTAGGTATCCTGAAGCTATTCCCCTTAGGTCGACTACTGCCCCTGCAGTAGCCAAGGCCCTCATTGGTATCTTTACCAGAGTGGGATTCCCTAAGGAGGTGGTGTCTGACAGAGGTACCAACTTCATGTCAGCATACCTAAAACACATGTGGAATGAGTGTGGAGTGACTTATAAATTCACTACACCCTATCATCCACAAACTAATGGCCTTGTTGAGAGATTCAACAAGACATTAAAGGGCATGATCATGGGGCTCCCAGAAAAACTCAAAAGGAGATGGGATGTCCTCCTGCCATGTCTGCTTTTCGCTTACAGAGAGGTGCCTCAGAAGGGAGTAGGGTTCTCACCCTTTGAACTTCTGTTTGGCCAGCCTGTGAGGGGACCACTAGCTCTTGTGAAAGAAGGCTGGGAGAGACCTCTTCATGAGCCTAAACAAGACATAGTGGACTATGTACTTGGCCTTCGCTCAAGGATGGCAGAGTACAGGGAAAAGGCAAGCAAAAACCTTGAGGCCAGCCAACAGCTCCAGAAGTGTTGGTATGACCAAAAGGCTGCACTGGTTGAATTTCAACCAGGGCAGAAAGTCTGGGTTTTGGAGCCTGTGGCTCCCAGGGCACTTCAGGACAAATGGAGTGGCCCTTACCCAGTGCTAGAGAGGAAGAGTCAGGTCACCTATCTGGTAGACCTGGGCACAAGCAGGAGCCCCAAGAGGGTGATCCATGTGAACCGCCTTAAGCTCTTCCATGACAGGGCTGATGTAAATCTGTTAATGGTAACAGATGAGGATCAGGAGGCAGAGAGTGAACCTCTCCCTGATCTTCTGTCATCAGACCCTAATGATGGCTCAGTAGATGGAGTGATCTATTCAGACACCCTCTCTAGCCAACAGCAAGCTGACTGTAGGAAGGTCCTGCAACAGTTTGCTGAGCTCTTTTCCCTAACTCCTGGTCAGACACACCTGTGTACCCATGATGTGGACACAGGAGACAGCATGCCTGTCAAAAACAAAATATTCAGACAGTCTGATCAAGTTAAGGAGAGCATCAAGGTGGAAGTCCACAAGATGCTGGAATTCGGAGTAATTGAGTACTCTGACAGCCCCTGGGCTAGCCCAGTGGTCTTAGTCCCCAAACCTCACACCAAAGATGGAAAGAGAGAGATGAGGTTTTGTGTGGACTACAGAGGACTTAACTCTGTCACCAAGACAGATGCCCATCCCATTCCTAGAGCTGATGAGCTGATTGATAAATTAGGGGCTGCCAAATTCTTAAGTACCTTTGACTTAACAGCAGGGTACTGGCAAATCAAAATGGCCCCTGGAGCAAACGAAAAGACAGCATTCTCCACACCTGATGGGCATCATCAGTTCACTGTTATGCCCTTTGGTTTAAAGAATGCCCCTGCCACCTTCCAAAGGTTGGTGAATCAAGTCTTTGCTGGCTTGGAGTCCTTTAGTGCAGTTTATCTTGACGATATTGCTGTCTTTAGCTCCAACTGGCAGGATCACCTGGTCCACCTGAAGAAGGTTTTGAACGCTCTGCAATCTGCAGGCCTCTCTATCAAGGCATCCAAATGCCAGATAGGGCAGGGAACTGTGGTTTACTTGGGACACCTTGTAGGTGGAGGCCAAGTTCAGCCACTCCAGCCCAAGATCCAGACTATTCTGGACTGGGCAGCTCCAAAAACCCAGACTCAAGTCAGGGCATTCCTTGGCTTGACTGGGTACTATAGGAGGTTTGTGAAGGGATACGGATCCATTGTGACAGCCCTCACAGAACTCACCTCCAAGAAAATGCCCAAGAAAGTAAACTGTACTGTAGAATGCCAACAGGCCTTTGACACCCTGAAACAAGCTATGTGCACAGCACCAGTTCTAAAAGCTCCAGATTACTCCAAGCAGTTCATTGTGCAGACAGATGCCTCTGAACATGGGATAGGGGCAGTTTTGTCCCAAACAAATGATGATGGCCTTGACCAGCCTGTTGCTTTCATTAGCAGGAGGTTACTCCCCAGGGAGCAGCGTTGGAGTACCATTGAGAGGGAGGCCTTTGCTGTGGTTTGGTCCCTGAAGAAGCTGAGACTATACCTCTTTGGTACTCATTTCCTAGTTCAGACTGACCACAGACCTCTCAGATGGCTGATGCAAATGAAAGGTGAAAATCCAAAACTGTTGAGGTGGTCCATCTCCCTACAGGGAATGGACTTTATAGTGGAACACAGACCTGGGACTGCTCATGCCAATGCAGATGGCCTTTCCAGGTTCTTCCACTTAGAAAATGAAGACTCTCTTGGGAAAGGTTAGTCTCATCCTCTTTCGTTTGGGGGGGGGTTGTGTAAGGAAATGCCTCCTTGGCATGGTTACCCCCTGACTTTTTGCCTTTGCTGATGCTATGTTTTGAATTGAAAGTGTGCTGAGGCCTGCTAACCAGGCCCCAGCACCAGTGTTCTTTCCCTAACCTGTACTTTTGATTCCACAATTGGCACACCCTGGCATCCAGGTAAGTCCCTTGTAACTGGTACCCCTGGTACCAAGGGCCCTGATGCCAGGGAAGGTCTCTAATGGCTGCAGCATATCTTATGCCACCCTAGGGACCCCTCACTCAGCACAGACACACTGCTTGCCAGCTTGTGTGTGCTGGTGAGAACAAAACGAGTAAGTCGACATGGCACTCCCCTCAGGGTGCCATGCCAACCTCACACTGCCTATGCAGTATAGATAAGTCACCCCTCTAGTAGGCCTTACAGCCCTAAGGCAGGGTGCACTATACCATAGGTGAGGGCACCAGTACATGAGTACTGTGCCCCTACAGTGTCTAAGCCAAACCTTAGACATTGTAAGTGCAGGGTAGCCATAAGAGTATATGGTCTGGGAGTCTGTCAAACACGGACTCCACAGCACCATAATGGCTACACTGAAAACTGGGAAGTTTGGTATCAAACTTCTCAGCACAATAAATGCACACTGATGCCAGTGTACATTTTATTGTGAAATACACCCCAGAGGGCACCTTAGAGGTGCCCCCTGAAACCTTAACCGACTATCTGTGTAGGCTGACTGGTTCCAGCAGCCTGCCACAACCGAGACATGTTGCTGGCCCCATGGGGAGAGTGCCTTTGTCACTCTGAGGCCAGTAACAAAGCCTGCACTGGGTGGAGATGCTAACACCTCCCCCAGGCAGGAGCTGTAACACCTGGCGGTGAGCCTCAAAGGCTCACCCCTTTGTGCCAGCACCGCAGGACACTCCAGCTAGTGGAGTTGCCCGCCCCCTCCGGCCACGGCCCCCACTTTTGGCGGCAAGGCCGGAGAAAATAATGAGAATAACAAGGAGGAGTCACTGGCCAGTCAGGACAGCCCCTAAGGTGTCCTGAGCTGAAGTGACTCTAACTTTTAGAAATCCTCCATCTTGCAGATGGAGGATTCCCCAATAGGATTAGGGATGTGACCCCCTCCCTTTGGGAGGAGGCACAAAGAGGGTGTACCCACCCTCAGGGCTAGTAGCCATTGGCTACTAACCCCCCAGACCTAAACACGCCCTTAAATTTAGTATTTAAGGGCTCCCCTGAACCTAAGAATTTAGATTCCTGAAACCTACAAGAAGAAGAAGACTGCTGAGCTGAAAAACCCCTGCAGAGGAAGAACAGAAGACACCAACTGCTTTGGCCCCAGTCCTACCGGCCTGTCTCCTGCCTTCCAAAGAAACCTGCTCCAGCGACGCTTTCCAAGGGACCAGCGACCTCTGAATCCTCAGAGGACTGCCCTGCTTCGAGAAAAACAAGGAACTCCCGAGGACAGCGGCACTGCTCCAAAAGAACTGCAACTTTGTTTCAAGGAGCAGATTTAAAGACCCCTGCAACTCCCCGCAAGAAGCGTGAGACTTGCAACACTGCACCCGGCGACCCCGACTCGACTGGTGGAGAACCAACCCCTCAGGGAGGACCCTCTGGCGACTCAGAGACCGTGAGTAACCAAAGTTGTCCCCCCTGAGCCCCCACAGCGACGCCTGCAGAGGGAATCCCGAGGCTCCCCCTGACCGCGACTGCCTGAACTCCATTTCCCGACGGCTGGAAAAGACCCTGCACCCGCAGCCCCCAGCACCTAAAGGAACGGAACTCCTGTGCAGGAGTGACCCCCAGGAGGCCCTCTCCCTTGCCCAGGTGGTGGCTACCCCGAGGAGCCCCCCCCTTGCCTGCCTGCAACGCTGAAGAGATCCCTTGATCTCTCATTGAAAACCATTGTAAACCCGACGCGTGTTTGCACACTGCACCCGGCCGCCCCCGCGCTGCTGAGGGTGTACTTTTTGTGCTGACTTGTGTCCCCCCCGGTGCCCTACAAAACCCCCCTGGTCTGCCCTCCGAAGACGCGGGTACTTACCTGCTAGCAGACCGGAACCGGGGCACCCCCTTCTCTCCATTGAAGCCTATGTGTTTTGGGCACCTCTTTGACCTCTGCACCTGACCGGCCCTGAGCTGCTGGTGTGGTAACTTTGGGGTTGCTCTGAACCCCCAACGGTGGGCTACCTTGGACCCAAACCTGAGACTTGTAAGTGATTTACTTACCTGACAAAACTAACAAAAACTTACCTCCCCCAGGAACTGTGAAAATTGCACTGTGTCCACTTTTAAAACAGCTTATTGTGTTTTATGTAAAAAGTATACATGCTAATGTAATGATTCAAAGTTCCTAAAGTACTTACCTGCAATACCTTTCAAATTAGATATTACATGTAGAATTTGAACCTGTGGTTCTTAAAATAAACTAAGAAAATATATTTTTCTATAACAAAACCTATTGGCTGGATTTGTCTCTGAGTGTGTGTTCCTCGTTTATTGCCTGTGTGTATGTACAACAAATGCTTAACACTACTCCTTTGATAAGCCTACTGCTCGACCACACTACCACAAAATAGAGCATTAGTATTATCTCTTTTTGCCACTATCTTACCTCTAAGGGGAACCCTTGGACTCAGTGCATACTATTCCTTACTTTGAAATAGTGCATACAGAGCCAACTTCCTACACTTAGGTACCCAGGGCATTGGTACAGCAGGGGTCCCCCATGGGCTGCAACATGTATTATGCCACCCCCTGTCCAGCCCCTCCCCTAGGGAGGTGAACAGAGCTCTGCCAGGTGGCCACTTGACTCTGCCATCTTGAAAATAAGATAGGCAGAGGCCCCTAGGAGCATCTGACTGGTTAGATCAGGTAGATGACATGCCTGACCCCCTCTGATAGGTGGGTCACTGAAGATAGAGACCAACCCCCTTTTAGGGTTACTTAAGGGCTCCCTCGTGGGTTAGTCCTCAGATTTATCGAGCACGACTCTCCAAGGATCTCTCTGCAAGACATCTTCTGCTCCTGGAGTCTGGAACTGCTGCTGGTCTTCGTTGGAACCAAACAAGTCTGCTTCTGGTGGGAAGGCTCCCATTGCAACATTGTTTCTCCGGATCCTGCAAGAATCCATCAACAGCCAAGGCTGTGCATCCTCCAGGGTCACAAGGACTCTGGTTGCACCAGGAAACACAAAGGAATCTCCTTTGGAATTAAGGAGTCACTCCCCTACAACTGCTGGCACCTCAAGGTAACGTCAACCGACTGGTGGGGTCTGCTGTCCCACAGACATTGAACAATTCTGCAACACTGGTGGTGAGTCTGTGGCCTCCGCTGGGTCCTGCTTGGCTTCTAACCAACTTGGGAAAATGTGAGCCCCTGCTTCTGTAGTTGGACTGAAACCTCTGTGCACGACACCTGTTGCATTTGCCGAGGCTTGTTGACTCTTCCTCCAGGAGATCTTCAGGCTTCAAGAAGCCACAGCCTCCAGCACTCTACAATCCGAAGATTAGACCCTGTCCTGCAACTCCTGCGACGTGCGACTTTTGTCTTGTTGGACTGGTAGGGCCTCCTTGTGACTCCCTGCGTTCAGCGCTTGTGGGTCATTTGTGTGGGAGTCAGTGACTTCTGCTGCCCTTCCTGTGTGCTGAGGGCCAGCTCTGACTTGTCTTCCTGGGTAGACTCTACTGGACCTTGCTCAACCCCATAACTTTGCAAACTCTTCTGCAATTCCTGTTTACATTTGCCAGTGCTTGTTGATGGCCTGGCTGGTCACTGACCCTCCTGCAATCCAGCGACCGTCAAGGGACAGCTTGTAGGTGACTCCTGTGATCTTCTGCAGCTCCTGGAGCCCGCAGCTGGACTTCTTCCTCCACCGACTTGCAGGAACACCACCTCTAGGAGGGTGAGTATTGCCACCTGTACCATCTGGGCACCTCCAATGATGCTGGACTATGTCTCCTTCCTTTTCAGGCCCTCTACATCCAGAATCCTTCCCTGGGTTAGACTGGCCTGTTCCACAGGTCGTGACAGCAGCTGGACAATCAGAGGTAGCCACACAATTCAGAGAGAGTCCCTTCTCCCCTCTGCATCCAGGGCCCTGGTGCTCCTGGCTTCTGGGTAGCCTGGGGTGAGGGCACACTCTATCCATCCCCTTGTCTGCTGGTTTCCTCGGGGTCCACTGGAAGGGTCCTGAATTTCACAAACTCCAACCACCGCTTTCTGTATAAATCTATGGGATAACTGGGAGGGTAATTACCTTGCACCTGGTTGCTGGGAACACTTACTGTACTCACCTCTAGTGTTTCTAACTGCCCCAGCCCCTAGTTAACTACCACATTTACCTTGGTTGGGGTCACTATCACACATTCCACTTTCTTAGTATATGGTTTGGCCCTCCCTTAGGGCCTTGTATATTTGTATGCTATTTCTGATGGTTATTTTGTATATACCTAGTGTGTAGATATCTTCAAAGGGAGATATACCAATGCCAGTTAAGTAGTATTTCTGTAATAAATCCTTTATTTTTACAACACTTGTGTGGTTCTTTCCTGTGAGTGAGTTACTGTCTGACTACTGTGGTATTGCAAGTGTTTTACATTCCTCTTGGATAAGCTTCATCTGCTTGCCTAATGCTACCCATATAGAGTTTTTGCTATGTGGACTCCTATTCACTATCCCTAAGGGTTGCCAGGCCTCAGTATAGGGTGCCGCACCATAGGTGTACACCATAAACTGATCCAGCCTCCTACATCACCCAGCAGGACTTACCTCCAGGATCAATGTGGGGTGTGATGATATCTGGCCTTCCAAAAGCTTGAGTGGCCCAAGGTACTAATGTGATAGGGGCCATTGCCTAGTGCATGAGCACACAGTTCGAAGTAGAAACAATGTCCGGGGGCACATTTTGAGGATTCCACGAAAAAGGACCTGCACAACAGCAAATCACATTACCTTCCTCATTATGTATATATTACAAAAGTTGGCTATGCTTGTTTTTGTGATAAACCATCTAGGAGTGGCCCAGATACAAGCCTCTTTTGAGGCTTGAAATGGACAACAGTTCTTCCTCTCTGCCTTGGTTTGATATTTAACTAAGGAATTGATGTTTTCTTCCTTAAGAAAATGTTTCCCTACTTCTCACCTTGTTCAACCTGTGTGTTGTAAGTTCTAAAATCTCGACTCTAGCAGTACAATTTCTCCAAGATCCCCAGTACAACCTCAAAACAGCCTCTGAACACACACTGTATTTAGCTAAGAATGTCACTGCCAATTCTCACTGTACCCAACTCAAGGGAATCAAGTGAAATGTATTTACCATACATTTACTACTTAATCTATAAAAAGAGATGCTGCTTTAACCAAGAGTTTGTTCTTTCCTAAACCTCTGACTGGCAGACCATTTTAGATTGTACTACTAAATATTGACAACAACAATATTATGGCATACTAATATCGATGGACAAGATATCAAAAGGAAAGTGCAAGTAGAAAAGTATAAATTCACTATTCGAAACTCCACATCCATGTACCTTGAAGATACATGTACAGTGTAGATACTGTAGATAAAATCTAGATTTACCTGTCAATATTTTATTTTCAATATTCTGTTTTCTGTTTTCTGTCCCATCGATATTGTTGATTCAATAGTCAGAGGGCAAATCCTTATTTCACATGTGATAGACTGTGATTTTCTACCCATAAGTCTTTAGATTACCTCATGAGATAGTATGAATTTGTATACATATGCTGACCTTATTCCATACAGGTTTGTTAATAAATATGTGATCTTTGGTGATGCCTATTTCATTTACTTTAATTAAGGAATTTTAAAGGTTTTTACTTCTCCAAAGATAGGATGGTGAGTGACATAGAAGGTGGTGACCAGTAAGTGGCCCCACACACCCAGGGAAGAGGGAGGGCCAGGGTTCAGGAGACTGCCCCCTGCAGACAGGTGAAGTTGGATATTCCGCCTGTCTTCCACAGAAGAATAACTTTCTCCTCTTGCCTGTCGGCTTCCTGTGGCAGGAAAGAATTTTGCTCAAACAATGACTAATGCACTCTCTTCTCAGTCCAGGTAGCGAGCTGTCAGAGACCCTACCTACACTGTGGACAGTTTTTTGTGTGCTTAGGTGCACTGTTTTCAAGTTGGAGGAAGAGTAAAACCTCCTTGGAGGTACCACCTATGATGATAAATGCTGGTAACTCGAATCACCTAGGTCTGTTCCTTCTACCTATCAGTTGTACCCATTCCTCACTAGACCACATTTTCCACACTTGTAGTCTGTGTTGCTTCATGTCACCAGCAGCCTGTTTTTGCTTTCCCATTTGTCCTTGTGTGCCCTTCCATCTCCTCACAGATCAACCCCTGCTCTCCATATGTGTCTTCTGTACCACTTTGTCTCCTGACCAACTCCTGCTTGACTCTGGAATCCCTCCTTCTTCCCTTCATCCCCTGTCAGTAGCGTAGTAAGGATGCCATGAGCCCTGATGCAAACAAGGACAATGGCACATCTCCCTGCTGTCGGGGTAGTAGAATACAGCACTTTTCAAAGCTCAGTGGACCCCTCAGGGCTCTGGTCTCCAGTACCAATGCACCTACAGTACCAATGGTAGCTACGCTCTGCCCCTGGTCGCCTGTGACAGTCTTATATCTCTTTGTTCCATGAACAGCTACTTCTGTTTCTGTTTCTCCCCTCCTCCCAATTGTCATCGGCGTATGCCGCTTCCCTTGCTTGTCTCTTCCATCCCTCTGTCTTCTCATCAGCGGGTGCCGGTCCTCTTGCATGCCCCCTCTACCTCTGCAGCTCCCATTACCACTCCAGCTCTTCATCACCAAGTGCTGCTCCACTTCCTTGTCTCGTTTACCTTTCCAGCTCCTCGTAGGTAAGTACTTCTCTTCTTCTTTGTCCCCGTACCTCTGCAGCTCCTGGTCCTTGTGCTTCTTTTCTTCCTCGTCCCCTTACCTCTGCAGCTCCTCATCAGTAGATGCTCCTCTTCATCCTTGCCTCCTGTACCTCTCCAGCTCTTGATCAGTAGATGCTTCTCTTCTTCCTTGTCCCGTGTACCTCTGCAGCTCCTCATCAGTAGGTGCTTCTCTCCTTCCTTGTCCTCTGTACCTCTCCAGGTCGTCAGTTGGTGCTTCTCTTCTTCCTTGTCCTCTGTACCTCTCCAGCTCCTCATCAATAGGTGCTTATCTTCTCACTTGTCCCCTTAACCTCTGCAGCTCCTCATCAATAGATGCTTCTCTTCTTCCTTGTCCCCTGTACCTCTCCAGCTTATCAGTAGATGCTTCTATTCTTCCTTGGCCCGTGTACCTCTGCAGCTCCTCATCAGTAGGTGCTTCTCTTATTCCTTGTCCCCTGTACCTCTCCAGCTTGTCAGTTGGTGCTTCTCTTCTTCCTTGCATCCTGTACCTCTGCAGCTCCTCATCAGTAGGTGCTTCTCTTCTTCCTTGTCCTCTGTACCTCTCCAGGTCGTCAGTTGGTGCTTCTCTTCTTCCTTGCCTCCTGTACCTCTCCAGCTCCTCATCAATAGGTGCTTATCTTCTCACTTGTCCCCTTAACCTCTGCAGCTCCTCATCAATAGATGCTTCTCTTCTTCCTTGTCCCCTGTACCTCTCCAGCTTATCAGCAGATGCTTCTATACTTCCTTGGCCTGTGTACCTCTGCAGCTCCTCATCAGTAGGTGATTCTCTTATTCCTTGTCCCCTGTACCTCTCCAGCTTGTCAGTTGGTGCTTCTCTTCTTCCTTGCATCCTGTACCTCTCCAGCTCCTCATCAGTAGATGCTTCTCTTCTTCCTTGGCCCGTGTACCTCTCCAGCTCCTCATCAGTAGATGCTTCTAGTCTTCCTTGTCCCCTGTACCCCTCCAGCTCCTCATCAGTAGGTGCTTCTCGTATTCCTTGTCCCCTGTACCTCTCCAGCTTGTCAGTTGGTGCTTCTCTTCTTCCTTGCGTCCTGTACCTCTCCAGCTCCTCATCAGTAGATGCTTCTCTTCTTCCTTGTCCTGTGTGCCTCTGCAGCTCCTTATCAGTAGGTGCTTCTCTTCTTCCTTGTCCCCATACCTGTCCAGCTCCTTATCAGTAGGTGCTTCTCTTCTTCCTTGTCCCCATACCTGTCCAGCTCCTTATCAGTAGGTGCTTCTCTTCTTCCTTGTCCCCATACCTGTCCAGCTCCACATCAGTAGGTGCTTCTCTTCTTCATTGTTGCTTGTACGTCTCCAGCTCCTCGTCAGTAGGTGCTTCTCTTCTTCCTTGTCCTCTGTACCTCTCCAGCTCATCAGTTGGTACTTCTCTTCGTCTTCTCCCCTGTACCTCTCCAGCTCCACATCAGTAGTTGTTTCTCTTCTTCCTTGTCCCCTGTACCTCTCAGCTCCTCGTCAGTAGGTGGTTCTACTCGTTGTGTCCTCTGAACCTCAGCAGCTTCTCATGGGTAGTTGTTTCTCTTCTTCCTTGTCCCCTGTACCTCTCCAGCTCTTCATCAGTAGGTGCTTCTCTTCTTCCTTGTCCCCTGTACCTCTCCAGCTCGTCATCAGTAGGTGTTTCTTTTCTTCCTTGTCCCCTGTACCTCTGTAGCTTCTTGTCAGTGGGTGCTTCTCTTCTTCCTTGTACCTCTCCAGCTCTTCATCAGTAGGTGTTTCTTTTCTTCCTCGTCCCCTGTACCTCTGTAGCTTCTTGTCAGTGGGTGCTTCTCCTCTTCCTTGTACCTCTCCAGCTCTTCATCAGTAGGTGTTTCTTTTCTTCCTTGTCCCCTGTACCTCTGTAGCTTCTTGTCAGTGGGTGCTTCTCTTCTTCCTTGTACCTCTCCAGCTCCTCGTCAGTAGGTGGTTCTGCTCGTCGTGTCCTCTGAACCACAGCAGCTTCTCATGGGTAGTTGTTTCTCTTCTTCCTTGTCCCCTGTACCTCTCCTGCTCATCAGCAGATACTGACCCTTGCTTGTCCCTACACCACGCTACTGCACATCACGTCCTGCTCCTGTTCTCCCCTGACCCCCTCGTGCACCGCTGAGCCCCGCTCGTGTCCTCGCGCTCCCTACACGGAGGCATCACTTCTTCTGCAATACTTATAGGGGTTTTCTGTTTTTTATTTAATGCCACCTCATTATTCAGAAACAATACAGCTATTCTGTTCAGCTTTCTATCCCGTACAACTATCAAGAAAGCTCGGTGGGTTGGGCGCCCGGTGCACGGATTCGTAGGTAACCTCGTAGGGGTAGAAAATGCTCTATAACTGCAAACTAAACCTCCAGGCCGCCTGTGCAAACGCTGCCAGCTCAGCCCTCATCCTTCGTGGGGTGACAAATATACACCTTCCCCTGGCACATTATTAACTGTTGTTATTTGAGCGCAAAGGACGAGTTCCCTTGGTAGTGTGACCGATAAATTCGAAGTTTTAGTACGTTACTGGCTGTGACGCTTCCTTAACAAGGTAGGCCGGCCCAGGGTTTTCTCGTAAATCCACTCCCTGGACTCCCGCCCTCCCTCCGCAGGGACAGCTAAACGAGGGCTTTGTGGTGTTATCGCGCCACCCCACCCCCCTGTGAACATTTTGAAAATAACACCTTTGCTGATGATTTTGCAATCCGTCCGGGGTTTTGAAGGCTCGCGGGGCGGTGGGGGCGTCGGATTAACCCTGTTTGCTCCCAGCATGGGAAACCACGGGGTATCGGGTGCGGTGTTGGCGCTGCCCATTTGTCTTCCCCTCTCTCATGTCCCTCCCCCGTTATGACCTGGCTGGTGGGTGTCATGAGAGAAGAGGGGGTGGGGGGCTGTGTTTCCATTTGTTCCCCCAGCCCACCCTACCTCTGTATTCCCTTCAGTCTCTGATGGACGTGGGCAGGTGCAGACCTGATGTGTTCAACACTCCCAACCCAAGTCATAGCACCAACAGGGAACAACTTCCGGTACAAGTGCTTTTGGTATTGCCTGACCCTCGACGCTGCCTGACTCACCCAGGCGTCCATTTTGGATTGTGTCCATGTGCAGTCTCAGCACAGCACACCGGCGAGGGAATGTATTTTCTCCTTTGACTTGCATTGAAGCAATCAAAATTTTAGGTGGGAGACAACTGAATTGTGTTTGTTGTCATGTATCTATTTTTTGGTTTATATTTTTTTACATATTGCTAACTCAAACTGAAGATATTGAAGTGCTTTACAAGAACATCAGTTACGTTACACAAGGACACATTTATTCTTATAGGCATAAGGAGGTTAAGTGATTTGCCCAGAATCACAAGATGTTGAGCTGCCCCTCAGACTCGAACCTGGTTCCCTAGTTCCATAGTCAGCAGCCCTGACCCTTGTACCACATGGTGGCCTGTATTTGTCATGTCTAGAGCGCTCAAGATTCCCAGTTTCATTGTGAATATCTCATTCAGTTCAGGTTTTTTCACTTTGCATTCCGGGACTTATAGACTACACATCCTCAGCCATTTAGCCAGCAGCACCTTACATTCTGGATCTAGTCATTTTGCCAGCCATTGCAAGAATAGGCTCCTAATTCCAAATGTGTCTAGTACTGTTGGCTAAGAAGCCTGGGTGAGGCTGGCACACATAACATGAGCCAATTGATAGCTGTAAATCTGGTACAATTTGAATGGCTTGGGGGGGAGCTGGCTACATGTCAAATGGTGGCTGACGCTTGCAACCCTGCCATGTTTCCGAGGTGCATACATAGCTAGTTTCCTGTCTAGGTTTTTTGATGCATTTTGTGACTTGTACTTTGTGACTTGCAGAAGCTACCAGTTCGCAGCAACAACCCATAGGACCTGGATACCTCCCAGAATGAGAAGCAGCGCTTTACAAATCCTATAATTGATTGATTGATTTATCACATTATAAATGCAGGACTAGTCCCGGAGTGCAAATAAAAAAACCTGGACTAAGGCAGCTAGTCAGTCATGGACTGGGGAAAGTAGGCCGCTATGCACACAACTAACTCTGCTATCTTCGCTTTTTAGCAGGCACAAGATTGTCATGAAATTTCATAATTTTCACATAGGCCTTTTTATTGCATCACGCACAACAGACTGTTTTTCTCAATCCGACCAGCATTTCATAGGAGCAAGAGCTCTATCCCTTTCTCTGTACAGCAGAGCAGATCAGCGCCTGTAACTTCTTTTCTATTTTTTCTATGTGGCCCACACTGACAAATATTTTAATCTCTATACCTCACTTACATCACAAGGACAAGCCTCAAACAGGGCGAAACACATATGTGATTTTTTAAACATCTTTGAGATGTGTGTGAGTGTTGCAGCTGAGACAGTCAGTTCTGAAGTTGAGCCAGCTATAGATTAGGGCTTTATTCCGGCCTACCTTTTGAAAACATATTGGGCCATATGTACCAACACTTTTTCCCATAGACACAGAATGGGTAAACACCTTTGCTACATCTGGCCCATAATCTCAAATGTCTCCTTTCATAAAAATATCTCATTGTACCTTAATTTGTTGGGCGAAAACCCAGACACAGCTGCAGGCGGAAAGTGCATGGAACTTGAGGTGAGGTAAGGGGGATGCATAAACCCCAGGTTTAGCCGCTTTCAACAAGTTATGTCAACCTCCTGATCAAGAAGATGAACTTTGGCTGTTCTTAACCCCTTCAGCTGACCTTCAAGATAGCTTTCTCAGCACCATCTCTCCCACGGCAGGGAGTCTGAAGGCAGGTCCTGGACAAAGGAGAGCTAACAAGAGCAAGCAGGTATTGCATTGCAGTGCAATTGCAGTTGCATTAGATTGCGCTTACTCCGGGGTGTGGAATTTTATCAAATATTTACTCGTTTAAGGGACCAAGGCCCATATTTATACTTTTTTAGCGCCGCATTTGCGTCATGTTTTGACGCAAAAGCGGCGCAAAGTTACAAAATACAATTGTATTTTGGAAGTTTGCACCGCTTTTGCGTCAAAAAGCGGCGCACATGCGGCGATAAAAAGTATAAATATGGGCCCAAATGTTTCAGAAATCTACTTGTCTTGTAAAAAAAACACTTGTCCCTTATGGGCTTGCTGCATTTCATTTGAACACTCACTCTAATTGTAAATGATTTGCATTAATGAATCATAATATGCACGTTTTAACAATTTTTATATATGGATGCGAACTTTGCCTAATGATGGGCAGTCCTCTTTCAGAGATCCATACTGCTGTAAGCTGGCAGCTAAAGAGTTTGTGCTTCAAATGTTTGGGCCTCCTAGTGCAGTGGACAAAATAAACCCAAACACTTGTTGTCCTTAATCCCCAACAATATTTCCTAGGCACGGGCTGATAGTATTTTACAACCCCTAGTTAAGCATTTAAGTAATGTAATGCAAGTATTACGGTATTCTGAAGTTTAGTGCTTAATTTATAGATTTTTGGCTAGCAAGTTTAGTCTTGTGCTATCAGTAGGAACACTTGCATGCATTACCCCAATTTGTTTGCAGTGGACACGGAGGGAGTTAGATGCCATAGCTGGCTGCAGTGTTGTTACATTAGTTTGCAAAGAGTCAAATAAGGACATGTAGTTTAGAATAGGAGTCAAATAAGGGGAAGACGATTGTAGATATCCATTGGTCATAAATAAAAGTCCTTTTTGTACTGTATAGGGGGTTGCACAATATGGAGGGAGGAAACTTGTTAAATTTCTTGCAACCTTCAGCATGTCATAATAGGAAAAAGCGAAGTATTTTCATGTTTGATCATACTTTTCTTTTTCATATTTAATTATACAAGGACTGGGCGAGAAGAAACTCTGTCGGAAGGTAATATTGACTGAGTTACACAATAAGATCTCGATAAGTTGACCAATAGCTTGATTGTTGAGCGAGCATGCTTTATTCTTGTTGTATGTCCCATTTTGTCGAAAATGTTGAGTGAGGAAATCCACAATGTTCAGGTTAGGAGCAGTGAGCTGTTAACCATTCTTCTTTATATTCCAGATGGTTGTCATTGGCTCTCTTTTGCTGAGCGGTTGTTCCATAGTTTGGCAGCAAATACAGGGAACGCAGTGCTGCTGTCTGTTTTCTTCTTGTAAGGTGAAGTGACTAATGATGGTGCAAGTCCTAGAATGGGAGTATTTGCTGATGTTTAACCATAAGAATTTAGAACCTATATCATGCATTGACTTGTTAGTGGTGCATAATACTTTGAATTAAGATCTTCCTGCAATCAGTGGAGAACCTTCAAGGCAAATGAAATGTGTGAGCATCTCGTGAGATGTATAGATGTAAAACTAATCTTGCGGTGGAATTCTGAATTCTCTTCAGTTGTCTTATGGTTGAGAGAGAAATGTCGTGGCACAGACCATTAGTAAAATGAACTCCAGAGAGATTGAGTGATGTTGTTGCTTGAACTGTTTGAAACTCCAAAATGGGGAAATGCAAGTATCTTCATAGTAACAGGGAGACAAGGGACATGGTTAGTTTGTTCACTTGTTTGTTCATTGAGAGTGCAGAGTTTATTACAATTCCAGGCTTTCATACTCCTTGTGATATGTTTGGCGGTAGTCATAGATTGTCCTGCCAGAGTGTTAATGGGGCGTAACTTTTCCAAACTCCAGAAGTGATTATTTCAGTTTTTAACGCATTTAGTTTAAAATAGTTCTTCATCATCAAATGGTCTATGACTTTGAGACAGTTTTTGAGTTTGGAGTTTTGTGTTTCTTTGGGGTTTTCCAGACTGAGTATTATTTGTGTGACATCTACATAACTGTAGCAGATAAAGTCAAAACTATAGCTTAGCTCAAGTCATACTTTCATGTATAAATTTAAGAGGAGATATGCAGCACAGCACTGCTAAGCAGAGGTAGAGGTATTTTGACATGCCTAGATGCATATTTGTCATGTTGATTTACGGTATGTTATGTTACAGAGATTTGTTTAGCGCTTTATTGCCACTACTGTGGCATGGCAGGGCTGTTGGGCTCAGGTACATTGACACCCTAGTCTTGATGATTCTGCCAGAGGCACAATTGTACTTTCTGGTAGGTTGTACAGAATCAACATTAGTTTTGGTCCAGCTAATATGCTGCTTTTACATATGTCTGGTTGTTGGTGTTGTTTGGTGAATGTAGATACAGACCTTTCTTATTTCGGGTGCATGCGGTCTGAAAGACTAATATGTGCATTTTGTGGCCTGAGGTATCTGTTAGAGGTATTTGAGATTATAGCACCTTGTTAACCACTTCTGCACAGCTTGTAATATACAATGACCACCGAACAGAACAACACCTATTCGAATGTGCAGTGCAAACTTCTTCTAAATTAAGCCCTGTTTGAAGAAGTGGGTACAAGAGAAAGTTTGGAAAATGTAAGTTCTGAGTGTTTTTAACCAGGAGGTGCTGTGCTTCAGTCTACCTATTGTAAAGGCAACTCATTACATGGGTGGGGACATTTAATTGGGAATCCTTTCTCCCGCTGTGAGCTGCACCATGCACAGGATATTTAGGGAGGATTGGATTAATCTGTGGTTCTTTGACGCCTCTTTTTGGCCACCTGGGGTGTAAGGAAATGCCTCCTTGGCATGGTTACCCCCTGACTTTTTGCCTTTGCTGATGCCAAGTTATGATTTGAAAGTGTGCTGAGGCCTGCTAACCAGGCCCCAGCACCAGTGTTCTTTCCCTAAACTGTACTTTTGCTCCACAATTGGCACACCCTGGCATCCAGGTAAGTCCCTTGTAACTGATACCCCTGGTACCAAGGGCCCTGATGCCAGGGAAGATCTCTAAGGGCTGCAGCATGTTTTATGCCACCCTGGGGATCCCTCACTCAGCACATGCACACTGCTTACCAGCTTTTGTGTGCTAGAGGGGAGAACATTACTAAGTCAACATGGCACTCCCCTCAGAGTGCCATGCCAACCTCATACTGCCTATGGCATAGATAAGTCACCCCTCTAGCAGGCCTTACAGCCCTAAGGCAGGGTGCACTATACCACAGGTGAGGGCATAGGTGCATGAGCACTATGCTCCTACAGTGTCTAAGCAAAACCTTAGATATTGTAAGTGCAGGGTAGCCATAAAAGTATATGGTCTGGGAGTCTGTCATACACGAACTCCACAGCACCATAATGGTTACACTGAAAACTGGGAAGATTGGTATGAAACTTCTCAGCACAATAAATGCACACTGTTGCCAGTGTACATTTTATTGTGAAATACACCCAGAGGGCATTCTGAAAACATACCTGACTACCAGAGGTTAGTGTTAGTAATATTTATTTTACATTAATGTACAATTTTATTTTGATTTCAAAAATATTTTATATATCTTTTTAACAATCAAATAAACTTTATTAATTTCCCTATGCTTTACCAGAGGGTGGAATCTGTCCCAGTAGCGGAGAGCTTCACACACATTTGAAAAGTTACTGGAAGTAACTTTACACACGTACATTTACTCCTAAATGTCTCTAATCCCTGGTTTCAGTGGATGAAGATATTTAAGGCTACACCTAGGTGTAAATCTACACTTGGAAAAACTGCTTAGTCCAAAAGTGTAGATTTATACCTCAGTGCAAGTGCACATTCATACGCAAGTAAATCTTCAGACATAAATTTACCTTTGTAAATAGAGTTTTGCACTTTTTGTAATTGTAATTGTAACTGTAATTGTATTTATATAGCGCTTACTACACATTAAGAAGCATCAAAGCGCTTTTTGGTGAGTAGCATGCTACTTTGAAACCCAAAAGGATAACTGCCCTATTTTGAGAGCAAAACTTGTAATCAGTGATAATTATCGCATCAATAAATTTTGTAAACATTGTGTTTTTTTTTTATCAAGATAGGGCCACCCGTAATGAGGTCAATAATGATAGAACTGCATTCCAGATATTGTTTAAGCTGCAAAACCATGGAAGTATCCCATTCGATGACCAGGTGACACAAGGCAATCATTTTTAGAATTATTTTCCCGGTCTCTAGGATCGGAGTTGGTTTTGCTCGTTGGTAATGGCTCCTGGAACGTTGTATGTTATTATTATTGGTGGACTGCTGAACTAGGATGTAATCACTGACATTCTTCAAAGTGTGAGCTAGTAAATGTTTAAAATTATCTGATATTGGAAATGGTCTGAAAAGAAACCCGCATGAGGTTTCCTTGGAGTTTGTCAGAAAGTGTTTTTTTGCAAGTGACTGAGACTGTTTGAGAGAGCAGCTGTGAGCCACCAGAGGTAGCAAGCAAGCCCCCCTCACTTCTAAGATGCAACATAGTAGAAAGTAATCAACTGCAGTGTCTAACGCCATACAGCAGTAGTCCTGTTAGGCAAGACATCCCAGCTCCATCACATCAGATGTTCCAATGATATTGTCACAATTTTTGAGAATGGCTATTTTGGTTAAGTGCCCATGGTAGAGGCCAAACTGTAACGCAAGGATTTGCATTTTAGGTCCATAGGGACCGTGTCCAATGCAAATCTTCAGGCAAGTCATGTGGTGAGTTAGCTACACTTAGGTCAGATGTATATTGTGGATATCCTGAAATGTGGGCCAGGATCTGGCCCTCTTGGTTGTACATTGAGTCGACGGAGATGTTACTGTTGAATGGCACTTGTCTAGTGCACTATTTACTATCTGTGGTCTGGGGTATGGCTTTTCAAAGATGGGTATAAATATGAATTTGGACATGGGAAACAATAGCTTTCCTCCGAAACTGTGTATGTGGTTGTGAGATTCATGGTGGGCCTGGAACTGTGACTGCTGCATATTCACAAATATTTTTGCATAAATGTATTGATGGCGTATTTAAGGGTAGCAATAGTTCTTTTTTAAAAGACTGGTTGTAAGGAAATGCCTCCTTGGCATGGTTGCCCCCTGACTTTTTGCCTTTGCTGATGCTATGTTTACAATTGAAAGTGTGCTGAGGCCTGCTAACCAGGCCCCAGCACCAGTGTTCTTTCCCTAACCTGTACTTTTGTATCCACAATTGGCAGACCCTGGCATCCAGATAAGTCCCTTGTAACTGGTACTTCTAGTACCAAGGGCCCTGATGCCAAGGAAGGTCTCTAAGGGCTGCAGCATGTCTTATGCCACCCTGGAGACCTCTCACTCAGCACAGACACACTGCTTGCCAGCTTGTGTGTGCTAGTGAGAACAAAACGAGTAAGTCGACATGGCACTCCCCTCAGGGTGCCATGCCAGCCTCTCACTGCCTATGCAGTATAGGTAAGACACCCCTCTAGCAGGCCTTACAGCCCTAAGGCAGGGTGCACTATACCATAGGTGAGGGTACCAGTGCATGAGCATGGTACCCCTACAGTGTCTAAACAAAACCTTAGACATTGTAAGTGCAGGGTAGCCATAAGAGTATATGGTCTGGGAGTCTGTCAAACACGAACTCCACAGCACCATAATGGCTACACTGAAAACTGGGAAGTTTGGTATCAAACTTCTCAGCACAATAAATGCACACTGATGCCAGTGTACATTTTATTGTAAAATACACCCCAGAGGGCACCTTAGAGGTGCCCCCTGAAACTTAACCGACTATCTGTGTAGGCTGACTAGTTCTAGCAGCCTGCCACAAACCGAGACATGTTGCTGGCCCCATGGGGAGAGTGCCTTTGTCACTCTGAGGCCAGTAACAAAGCCTGCACTGGGTGGAGATGCTAACACCTCCCCCAGGCAGGAATTGTCACACCTGGCGGTGAGCCTCAAAGGCTCACCTCCTTTGTGCCAACCCAGCAGGACACTCCAGCTAGTGGAGTTGCCCGCCCCCTCCGGCCAGGCCCCACTTTTGGCGGCAAGGCCGGAGAAGATAATGAGAAAAACAAGGAGGAGTCACTGACCAGTCAGGACAGCCCCTAAGGTGTCCTGAGCTGAGGTGACTCTAACTTTTAGAAATCCTCCATCTTGCAGATGGAGGATTCCCCCAATAGGGTTAGGATTGTGACACCCTCCCCTTGGGAGGAGGCACAAAGAGGGTGTACCCACCCTCAGGGCTAGTCGCCATTGGCTACTAACCCCCCAGACCTAAACACGCCCTTAAATTTAGTATTTAAGGGCTACCCTGAACCCTAGAAAATTAGATTCCTGCAACTACAAGAAGAAGGACTGCCTAGCTGAAAACCCCTGCAGCGGAAGACCAGAAGACGACAACTGCCTTGGCTCCAGAAACTCACCGGCCTGTCTCCTGCCTTCCAAAGATCCTGCTCCAGCGACGCCTTCCAAAGGGACCAGCGACCTCGACATCCTCTGAGGACTGCCCCTGCTTCGAAAAGACAAGAAACTCCCGAGGACAGCGGACCTGCTCCAAGAAAAGCTGCAACTTCGTTTCCAGCAGCTTTAAAGAACCCTGCAAGCTCCCCGCAAGAAGCGTGAGACTTGCAACACTGCACCCGGCGACCCCGACTCGGCTGGTGGCGATCCAACACCTCAGGAGGGACCCCAGGACTACTCTGATACTGTGAGTACCAAAACCTGTCCCCCCTGAGCCCCCACAGCGCCGCCTGCAGAGGGAATCCCGAGGCTTCCCCTGACCGCGACTCTTTGAACCTAAAGTCCCGACGCCTGGGAGAGACCCTGCACCCGCAGCCCCCAGGACCTGAAGGACCGGACTTTCACTGGAGAAGTGACCCCCAGGAGTCCCTCTCCCTTGCCCAAGTGGAGGTTTCCCCGAGGAATCCCCCCCTTGCCTGCCTGCAGCGCTGAAGAGATCCCGAGATCTCTCATAGACTAACATTGAAAACCCGACGCTTGTTTCTACACTGCACCCGTCCGCCCCCGCGCTGCTGAGGGTGAAATTTCTGTGTGGACTTGTGTCCCCCCCGGTGCCCTACAAAACCCCTCTGGTCTGCCCTCCGAAGACGCGGGTACTTACCTGCAAGCAGACCGGAACCGGGGCACCCCCTTCTCTCCATTCTAGCCTATGTGTTTTGGGCACCACTTTGAACTCTGCACCTGACCGGCCCTGAGCTGCTGGTGTGGTGACTTTGGGGTTGCTCTGAACCCCCAACGGTGGGCTACCTTGGACCAAGAACTGAACCCTGTAAGTGTCTTACTTACCTGGTAAAACTAACAAAAACTTACCTCCCCCAGGAACTGTGAAAATTGCACTAAGTGTCCACTTTTAAAACAGCTATTTGTCAATAACTTGTAAAGTATACATGCAATTTTTATGATTTGAAGTTCCTAAAGTACTTACCTGCAATACCTTTCGAATGAGATATTACATGTAGAATTTGAACCTGTGGTTCTTAAAATAAACTAAGAAAAGATATTTTTCTATATAAAAACCTATTGGCTGGATTTGTCTCTGAGTGTGTGTACCTCATTTATTGTCTTGTGTATGTACAACAAATGCTTAACACTACTCCTTGGATAAGCCTACTGCTCGACCACACTACCACAAAATAGAGCATTAGTATTATCTATTTTTACCACTATTTTACCTCTAAGGGGAACCCTTGGACTCTGTGCATGCCATTCCTTACTTTGAAATAGCACATACAGAGCCAACTTCCTACATTGGTGGATCAGCGGTGGGGTACAAGACTTTGCATTTGCTGGACTACTCAGCCAATACCTGATCACACGACAAATTCCAAAATTGTCATTAGAAATTGATTTTTGCAATTTGAAAAGTTTTCTAAATTCTTAAAAGACCTGCTAGGGCCTTGTGTTAGATCCTGTTTAGCATTTCTTTTAGAGTTTAAAAGTTTGTAAAAGTTTGAATTAGATTCTAGAACCAGTTGTAGATTCTTAAAAAGTATTCCAACTTTTAGAAGCAAAATGTCTAGCACAGATGTGACTGTGGTGGAACTCGACACCACACCTTACCTCCATCTTAAGATGAGGGAGCTAAGGTCACTCTGTAAAATAAAGAAAATAACAATGGGCCCCAAACCTACCAAAATACAGCTCCAGGAGCTTTTGGCAGAGTTTGAAAAGGCCAACCCCTCTGAGGGTGGCAACTCAGAGGAAGAGGATAGTGACTTGGAGGACAATTCCCCCCTACCAGTCCTATCTAGGGAGAACAGGGTCCCTCAAACCCTGACTCCAAAAATAATAGTCAGAGATGCTGGTTCCCTCACAGGAGAGACCAACACCTCTGAAATCACTGAGGATAACCCCAGTGAAGAGGACATCCAGTTAGCCAGGATGGCCAAAAGATTGGCTTTGGAAAGACAGATCCTAGCCATAGAGAGGGAAAGACAAGAGATGGGCCTAGGACCCATCAATGGTGGCAGCAACATAAATAGGGTCAGAGATTCTCCTGACATGTTGAAAATCCCTAAAGGGATTGTAACTAAATATGAAGATGGTGATGACATCACCAAATGGTTCACAGCTTTTGAGAGGGCTTGTGTAACCAGAAAAGTGAACAGATCTCACTGGGGTGCTCTCCTTTGGGAAATGTTCACAGGAAAGTGTAGGGATAGACTCCTCACACTCTCTGGACAAGATGCAGAATCTTATGACCTCATGAAGGGTACCCTGATTGAGGGCTTTGGATTCTCCACTGAGGAGTATAGGATTAGATTCAGGGGGGCTCAAAAATCCTCGAGCCAGACCTGGGTTGACTTTGTAGACTACTCAGTGAAAACACTAGATGGTTGGATTCAAGGCAGTGGTGTAAGTAATTATGATGGGCTGTACAATTTATTTGTGAAAGAACACCTATTGAGTAATTGTTTCAATGATAAACTGCATCAGCATCTGGTAGACCTAGGACCAATTTCTCCCCAAGAATTGGGAAAGAAGGCGGACCATTGGGTCAAGACAAGGGTGTCCAAGACTTCAACAGGGGGTGACCAAAAGAAAGGGGTCACAAAGACTCCCCAGGGGAAGGGTGATGAGACAACCAAAACTAAAAATAGTAAAGAGTCTTCTACAGGCCCCCAAAAACCTGCACAGGAGGGTGGGCCCAGAGCCTCTTCACAAAACAATGGGTACAAGGGTAAAAACTTTGATCCCAAAAAGGCCTGGTGTCATAGCTGTAAACAGCATGGACACCAAACTGGAGACAAGGCCTGTCCCAAGAAAGGTTCCACTCCAAACTCCCATCCAGGTAACACTGGTATGGCTAGTCTCCAAGTGGGATCAACAGTGTGCCCAGAGCAAATCAGGGTCCACACTGAAGCTATTCTAGTTTCTGAGGGTGGGGTGGATTTAGCCACACTAGCTGTCTGGCCGCCTAACATGCAAAAATACAGACAGCAACTCTTAATTAATGGGACTAGAATAGAGGGCCTGAGGGATACAGGTGCCAGTGTCACCATGGTGACAGAGAAACTGGTTTCCCCTGGCCAATACCTGACTGGAAAAACTTACACAGTCACCAACGCTGACAATCAGAGAAAAGTACATCCCATGGCAATGGTTACTTTAGAATGGGGAGGGGTCAATGGCCTGAAACAGGTGGTGGTCTCCTCAAATATCCCAGTGGACTGTCTGCTTGGAAATGACCTGGAGTCCTCAGCATGGGCTGAGGTAGAACTAAAAACCCATGCAGCAATGCTGGGTATCCCTGAACTGGTGTGTGTGAAAACAAGAGCACAATGCAAGGCACAGGGTGAACAAGTAGAGCTGGAGTCTGGAAGAATGGCCCAGCCTACCAAGAGAACAGGAAAGTCAGTTGGGAAACCAACTACAACACAGCAAAAGAAAGGGAACCTCTCTTCTCAGGAAGAAGTTCTGCCCTCTGAGGGAACTGAGCCTTTGGAGCTTGAACCTTATCAGGTTGAGCTCTTAGGCCCAGGGGGACCCTCAAGGGAGGAGCTGTGTAAGGGACAAGAAACCTGTCCCTCTCTTGAAGGCCTTAGGCAGCAAGCTGCTGAAGAGTCCAAAGGCAAGAAAAATGGAACGCATAGGGTCTATTGGGAAGATGGACTCCTGTACACTGAGGCCAGAGACCCCAAACCTGGTGCCACTAGGAGAGTGGTAGTGCCTCAGCTGTTCAGGAAGTTCATCCTAACATTGGCCCATGACATTCCCCTTGCTGGACATTTGGGACAAACCAAGACGTGGGAGAGGTTAGTCAACCACTTCTACTGGCCCAATATGTCCAACATGGTTAAGGAGTTTTGCCTCTCCTGCCCCACCTGTCAAGCCAGTGGTAAGACAGGTGGGCATCCAAAGGCCCCCCTCATTCCACTTCCAGTGGTGGGGGTTCCCTTTGAAAGAGTGGGTGTGGACATAGTTGGTCCACTAGAACCTCCCACAGCCTCAGGAAATATGTATATCCTGGTAGTAGTGGATCATGCTACCAGGTATCCTGAAGCTATTCCCCTTAGGTCGACTACTGCCCCTGCAGTAGCCAAGGCCCTCATTGGTATCTTTACCAGAGTGGGTTTTCCTAAGGAGGTGGTGTCTGACAGAGGTACCAACTTCATGTCAGCATACCTAAAGCACATGTGGAATGAGTGTGGAGTGACTTATAAATTCACTACACCATACCATCCACAAACTAATGGCTTGGTTGAGAGATTCAACAAGACATTAAAAGGCATGATCATGGGGCTCCCAGAAAAGCTCAAAAGGAGATGGGATGTCCTCTTGCCATGTCTGCTTTTCGCTTACAGAGAGGTGCCACAGAAGGGAGTAGGATTCTCACCCTTTGAACTTCTGTTTGGTCATCCTGTAAGGGGACCACTTGCTCTTGTTAAAGAAGGCTGGGAGAGACCTCTCCATGAGCCAAAACAAGACATAGTGGACTATGTACTTGGCCTTCGCTCTAGAATGGCAGAGTACATGGAAAAGGCAACCAAAAACCTTGAGGCCAGCCAACAGCTCCAGAAGTTTTGGTATGACCAAAAGGCTGCACTGGTTGAGTTCCAACCAGGGCAGAAAGTCTGGGTTCTGGAGCCTGTGGCTCCCAGGGCACTCCAGGACAAATGGAGTGGCCCTTACCCAGTACTGGAGAGGAAGAGTCAGGTCACCTACTTGGTGGACCTGGGCACAAGCAGGAGCCCCAAGAGGGTGATCCATGTAAACCGCCTTAAGCTCTTCCACGACAGGGCTGATGTCAATCTGTTGATGGTAACAGATGAGGATCAGGAGGCAGAGAGTGAACCTCTCCCTGATCTTCTGTCATCAGACCCAAAAGATGGTACAGTAGATGGAGTGATCTACTCAGACACCCTCTCTGGCCAACAGCAAGCTGCTTGTAGGAGAGTCCTACAACAGTTTCCTGAACTCTTCTCCTTAACCCCTGGTCAGACACACCTGTGTACCCATGATGTGGACACAGGAGACAGCATGCCTGTCAAGAACAAAATCTTTAGACAATCTGACCATGTTAAAGAAAGCATCAAGGTGGAAGTCCACAAGATGCTGGAATTGGGAGTAATTGAGCGCTCTGACAGCCCCTGGGCTAGCCCAGTGGTCTTAGTCCCCAAACCTCACACCAAAGATGGAAAGAAAGAGATGAGGTTTTGTGTGGACTACAGAGGGCTCAATTCTGTCACCAAGACAGATGCCCATCCAATTCCAAGAGCTGATGAGCTCATTGATAAATTAGGTGCTGCCAAATTTCTAAGTACCTTTGACTTGACAGCAGGGTACTGGCAAATAAAAATGGCACCTGGAGCAAAAGAAAAGACAGCATTCTCCACACCTGATGGGCATTATCAGTTTACTGTTATGCCCTTTGGTTTAAAGAATGCCCCTGCCACCTTCCAAAGGTTGGTGAATCAAGTCCTTGCTGGCTTGGAGTCCTTTAGCACAGCTTATCTTGATGATATTGCTGTCTTTAGCTCCACCTGGCAGGATCACCTGGTCCACCTGAGGAAGGTTTTGAAGGCTCTGCAATCTGCAGGCCTCTCTATCAAGGCATCCAAATGCCAGATAGGGCAGGGAACTGTGGTTTACTTGGGACACCTTGTAGGTGGAGGCCAAGTTCAGCCACTCCAACCCAAGATCCAGACTATTCTGGACTGGGTAGCTCCAAAAACCCAGACTCAAGTCAGGGCATTCCTTGGCTTGACTGGGTATTACAGGAGGTTTGTGAAGGGATATGGATCCATTGTGACAGCCCTCACTGAACTCACCTCCAAGAAAATGCCCAAGAAAGTAAACTGGACTGTGGAATGCCAACAGGCCTTTGACACCCTGAAACAGGCAATGTGCTCAGCACCAGTTCTCAAAGCTCCAGATTATTCTAAGCAGTTCATTGTGCAGACTGATGCCTCTGAACATGGGATAGGGGCAGTTTTGTCCCAAACAAATGATGATGGCCTTGACCAGCCTGTTGCTTTCATTAGCAGGAGGTTACTCCCCAGGGAGCAGCGTTGGAGTGCCATTGAGAGGGAGGCCTTTGCTGTGGTTTGGTCCCTGAAGAAGCTGAGACCATACCTCTTTGGGACTCACTTCCTAGTTCAAACTGACCACAGACCTCTCAAATGGCTGATGCAAATGAAAGGTGAAAATCCTAAACTGTTGAGGTGGTCCATCTCCCTACAGGGAATGGACTTTATAGTGGAACACAGACCTGGGACTGCCCATGCCAATGCAGATGGCCTTTCCAGGTTCTTCCACTTAGAAAATGAAGACTCTCTTGGGAAAGGTTAGTCTCATCCTCTTTCGTTTGGGGGGGGGGTTGTGTAAGGAAATGCCTCCTTGGCATGGTTGCCCCCTGACTTTTTGCCTTTGCTGATGCTATGTTTACAATTGAAAGTGTGCTGAGGCCTGCTAACCAGGCCCCAGCACCAGTGTTCTTTCCCTAACCTGTACTTTTGTATCCACAATTGGCAGACCCTGGCATCCAGATAAGTCCCTTGTAACTGGTACTTCTAGTACCAAGGGCCCTGATGCCAAGGAAGGTCTCTAAGGGCTGCAGCATGTCTTATGCCACCCTGGAGACCTCTCACTCAGCACAGACACACTGCTTGCCAGCTTGTGTGTGCTAGTGAGAACAAAACGAGTAAGTCGACATGGCACTCCGCTCAGGGTGCCATGCCAGCCTCTCACTGCCTATGCAGTATAGGTAAGACACCCCTCTAGCAGGCCTTACAGCCCTAAGGCAGGGTGCACTATACCATAGGTGAGGGTACCAGTGCATGAGCATGGTACCCCTACAGTGTCTAAACAAAACCTTAGACATTGTAAGTGCAGGGTAGCCATAAGAGTATATGGTCTGGGAGTCTGTCAAACACGAACTCCACAGCACCATAATGGCTACACTGAAAACTGGGAAGTTTGGTATCAAACTTCTCAGCACAATAAATGCACACTGATGCCAGTGTACATTTTATTGTAAAATACACCCCAGAGGGCACCTTAGAGGTGCCCCCTGAAACTTAACCGACTATCTGTGTAGGCTGACTAGTTCTAGCAGCCTGCCACAAACCGAGACATGTTGCTGGCCCCATGGGGAGAGTGCCTTTGTCACTCTGAGGCCAGTAACAAAGCCTGCACTGGGTGGAGATGCTAACACCTCCCCCAGGCAGGAATTGTCACACCTGGCGGTGAGCCTCAAAGGCTCACCTCCTTTGTGCCAACCCAGCAGGACACTCCAGCTAGTGGAGTTGCCCGCCCCCTCCGGCCAGGCCCCACTTTTGGCGGCAAGGCCGGAGAAGATAATGAGAAAAACAAGGAGGAGTCACTGACCAGTCAGGACAGCCCCTAAGGTGTCCTGAGCTGAGGTGACTCTAACTTTTAGAAATCCTCCATCTTGCAGATGGAGGATTCCCCCAATAGGGTTAGGATTGTGACACCCTCCCCTTGGGAGGAGGCACAAAGAGGGTGTACCCACCCTCAGGGCTAGTCGCCATTGGCTACTAACCCCCCAGACCTAAACACGCCCTTAAATTTAGTATTTAAGGGCTACCCTGAACCCTAGAAAATTAGATTCCTGCAACTACAAGAAGAAGGACTGCCTAGCTGAAAACCCCTGCAGCGGAAGACCAGAAGACGACAACTGCCTTGGCTCCAGAAACTCACCGGCCTGTCTCCTGCCTTCCAAAGATCCTGCTCCAGCGACGCCTTCCAAAGGGACCAGCGACCTCGACATCCTCTGAGGACTGCCCCTGCTTCGAAAAGACAAGAAACTCCCGAGGACAGCGGACCTGCTCCAAGAAAAGCTGCAACTTCGTTTCCAGCAGCTTTAAAGAACCCTGCAAGCTCCCCGCAAGAAGCGTGAGACTTGCAACACTGCACCCGGCGACCCCGACTCGGCTGGTGGCGATCCAACACCTCAGGAGGGACCCCAGGACTACTCTGATACTGTGAGTACCAAAACCTGTCCCCCCTGAGCCCCCACAGCGCCGCCTGCAGAGGGAATCCCGAGGCTTCCCCTGACCGCGACTCTTTGAACCTAAAGTCCCGACGCCTGGGAGAGACCCTGCACCCGCAGCCCCCAGGACCTGAAGGACCGGACTTTCACTGGAGAAGTGACCCCCAGGAGTCCCTCTCCCTTGCCCAAGTGGAGGTTTCCCCGAGGAATCCCCCCCTTGCCTGCCTGCAGCGCTGAAGAGATCCCGAGATCTCTCATAGACTAACATTGAAAACCCGACGCTTGTTTCTACACTGCACCCGGCCGCCCCCGCGCTGCTGAGGGTGAAATTTCTGTGTGGAGTTGTGTCCCCCCCGGTGCCCTACAAAACCCCTCTGGTCTGCCCTCCGAAGACGCGGGTACTTACCTGCAAGCAGACCGGAACCGGGGCACCCCCTTCTCTCCATTCTAGCCTATGTGTTTTGGGCACCACTTTGAACTCTGCACCTGACCGGCCCTGAGCTGCTGGTGTGGTGACTTTGGGGTTGCTCTGAACCCCCAACGGTGGGCTACCTTGGACCAAGAACTGAACCCTGTAAGTGTCTTACTTACCTGGTAAAACTAACAAAAACTTACCTCCCCCAGGAACTGTGAAAATTGCACTAAGTGTCCACTTTTAAAACAGCTATTTGTCAATAACTTGTAAAGTATACATGCAATTTTTATGATTTGAAGTTCCTAAAGTACTTACCTGCAATACCTTTCGAATGAGATATTACATGTAGAATTTGAACCTGTGGTTCTTAAAATAAACTAAGAAAAGATATTTTTCTATATAAAAACCTATTGGCTGGATTTGTCTCTGAGTGTGTGTACCTCATTTATTGTCTTGTGTATGTACAACAAATGCTTAACACTACTCCTTGGATAAGCCTACTGCTCGACCACACTACCACAAAATAGAGCATTAGTATTATCTATTTTTACCACTATTTTACCTCTAAGGGGAACCCTTGGACTCTGTGCATGCTATTCCTTACTTTGAAATAGCACATACAGAGCCAACTTCCTACACTGGTTAAGAAGATGTGATAGGACTTTAACGTCTGCAGATACTTTGGGGCTTTTACTTAGAATAATGGTCAGTGTGCGCCTAAATGTTGCTGTTCTTTTTGGTAATGGTTTTTTAGAAGAAGGACATCATAAAAAGATGATAAATCAGGATCGCTACAGCTTCAAAGCCATCCTTAAGCAACATCCCTTAGTGTGTGTTTTTTAGGAAAATTAATTGTACATTCCAGTGATTTAATCAGCCGCTGTGTCGAAAGATTTTAGGCATTATGATATCTACATTGTCTATGGAGAAAGTCAAAAAGGTAAGTTGTTCTTTTCAATAAAAAACAGTCTGGCTTATACGTCTCCTGTGCCAATCTCGTGGAATCCACAATATTGTTCTGCGTTTTCTCCTTAGGAAATTCACAGGCCCGTTTCTAGCTTGCAATGGATGGCGCTGAGCTAATCCTATACCTAGACATTCTGATGGACAAACAGATATCTGAGGTGGAAGATTTACAGCACCAGTGATGCTGCAGATGGGCTTCGCATAAAGGAGCAGCTCTCCACCTAAGACTGGAAATTTCCCAGGGTTCCCTACTGTTGTTTCGCATACACATGCGCTTGTCTGATGACGTCACAGGAAGTAACAGCAGAGGCAGCAACCACCTTAGATTTTCTCAGATATACAGTGGGAGAAGGGATGCATCTCATTCTTCTAAGCCTTGCAACATGGTTCTGCTGGTGCTAAATAAAATGGTTGTATATTCTCCTGAAGAGTCAAAATGTATCTCACTGATCATGTGTCCCGTCTCAATGGAGCATTGATGTGAGCCTATAAATCTGGATGGAGCATGTCGCTGGTCTCTGTTTGAATGCTAAACCCTATCCAATGCTTTTTGCTTCATAATTGTAATTGTAACTGCATTTATACAGCGCTTACTACCCTGACGAGGCATTGAAGCACTTTTTGGCAAGTAGCACTCTACTCTGGAACCCAAAGGATTAGTGATGGATTAGTGTAGGGGATATGAGTACAGTATTAGTATTAGTATAGGGAGGTGTGATGTAATTTGAGCGGAGGACGTTCGACAAACCACATTTTGAGTTGATTATTCATTGAAGAATATTTTTCTCCTTCCTTCTTAGGGAAGTTGCTGATGGATATATATATATATAATATATATATATATATATATATATATATAATATATATATATATATATATATATATATATATATATATATATCAAGCTGTGTCCAGGAGTACCAGGCCTATGTTGGGCTGTCAGGCTTTCTACATAATGTACATTTAGATGCAATTATTTTAACTGAAGTCATTTACAAAGTAATTTGCATGGAGCCTCCCACATGGCTTACACTCAACATCCTCTCACTAGAGTTGCTTGAGCAGAAGACAGTACACCTGACAAGTATGGGAAGTAAGAGTCTAACTCAGTAGAGTGAAGAGGGAAGCACATTAGGGAAAAAGTGTTAATCCAGAGAAGCATAAACTAAGCTTTCTAATGAGATTTTAACATGCCGGCCAAACATTCAAATACAAAAGGCTTGACCTGCTCACCACGGTTATGCTGACGTTGGAATGCGTTCCTCCATTGTTCCATACATTAGTAATTTGCACCAATGATACACCAACAGTACTGAAAGCTGATCACATTTATGACGCCCCCTCTGTTTCTATGGAATAGGTACATCTGTGCCAAGAGCTGAGCCAAGCATAGTACCACTAGCTTACTAGAAACTTCACGGGCTCAGAGGAGAAAATAGTGCTTCATACGCTGCCTGACACCACATCGTTGACACCTCGCTCAAGAATAGCTGGGCGTCCTCACAGTCTAGATTGTGTCGGCATCTCTGCATTCAAGGAAACACAGATGAGGTGTTCCATGCGTCGCTGGAAGCTACACACATAAAGGGCAGTGCTGAAATAAAAAATGAAGAAGGATGTCAAACTTGTATATAAAACTATAAGGACCAACCCCCTACACCCAGACTGGAACCCGGGTGAAATATCCAATACAAACCAATGGTCTCGCGAGCACCACTAACAACACAGATCTGTCACACCCATGAATCCAATCCACCAGTAGGTATGATATTGAGAGATGAGACAAAGGGCCCAAATGATCATGTCACTGTGATATGAAATCTCAGAACATCATCATAAAATAGTAGAGCAATCTGTGTATATGGTGCATGGTGCACTAAAAGTGCTCAGTGCAACAACGGTTTATACAAATATACCTATATAGGCATAAAGAATCCGCATCAAGTAACAAATCAATCTTCAGTATATCAGTATTCACAACAATGTCCATAGGATAACCCCATTAGACTGTTGACATTTCGACCCATAAAGGAGCAATTCCAGGGGCCTCTTCAGGACAGCACCATCCAAATGATGA
The DNA here is from genome assembly GCF_031143425.1 of Pleurodeles waltl. NCBI lineage: Eukaryota > Metazoa > Chordata > Amphibia > Caudata > Salamandridae > Pleurodeles > Pleurodeles waltl. The sequence goes on along the minus strand of NC_090451.1, from coordinate 72,702,343 downwards.
CCTTGAACAAAAAGGAGTCACAACTAGCCTTGCATCTAAACTTGTGGAATCAATCCTACTGGTTCACTGTAACTCCAGATAAAACCAAAACCTCGGTGCTAGCTGCTAAGCGTCCGAGAATGCTCCTTTATGGGTCCAAACGTCAACAGTCTCATGGGATTATCCTATGGACATTGCGTTTGGATGTCAAACGTGGCCTGCTTTTTCGTTTACCAAAGTAACACCATCAATCTCAAGAAAGCGGCATGGACATTCCTTATAAACAGTCTTTGCCAAGATAGTGGCCTGCCCATAAGTTATCAGAGGTTCTCAATAGAGCATCTTTCGGCGATATCAGTTCTCATAAATAAAGGAGGCAACAATGAGCAGAAAATGCATTGCAACCATTCAAGCCCTAATTGTCTAATTTTGTGCTCCTTCCCTATTTGTATACTTGATGTTTGCTTTGAGTAGGTGGAACTTCTGCTTAGTTTTACTTCTTGACACTTAGGCTGGCTCTTTGGGCTTCCCTGAGGGCAGGGTGCATTTAGTGCATTGCGAATGACTTCAGTGTAATCTTCATCCCAATCAAGAGCTATAAGATTGGTGAAAGGGTTTTTTGACTCTTAACTGGGACTCTCCTAATGAGACACTTGGCAACTTTCTTATATGCTATTCTGTGTCAGGTGACACCCCCACTACTCGGAGAAATCGTCATTTCCTCTGGCAGTCAAGAGGTAAACTCATCAGACGTTCTCAGAATCTAGTCCTTGACCAAAGTTTGTTTCCTGGTGCTGGTGCCTGGCTTAGAGTTGGAATACTCGCACTCCTCTGACAAACTCAAAGAGAGACACGCGTCAAGGCTTGTATTCTAGGTATGCACTGGATGGTATTTTACTGGTAAACATATTGAAATATTTTCCTGGAATTATGTTAGCTTTTGCTTAAGAATTTGTTTTGGCTTGGGGTGGATAGCATCTTACTTAATCCACCTCCCTATATCTCAGTCAAAAACAAGTGTGACTAGGCAATTTAACCTGTCACTGGTGAATGAATGATGCATTTTAAAATTAGCAATTTGCACCTACATTAGGTATGTCTAAACAGTTTTTTTTAATTAAAATGAGTAATTTGCACCTACATTAGGTATGTCTAAACAGTTATGGATTTTGTTATTAAAATTAGCAATTTGCACCTACATTAGGTACGTCTAAACAGTTATGTTTTTTTTTAATTAAAATGAGCAATTTGCACCTACATTAGGTATGGCTAAACAGTTATGTTTTTTTTTAATTAAAATGAGCAATTTGCACCTACATTAGGTATGGCTAAACAGTTATGTTTTTTTTTTTAATTTCAGATAATTTGTGCTCTCTCCTGGTGTTGGACGTTGATCAGCTGCAATTACCCAAATACACTCTGGTCACCATGGGGGTAGCCTGAAAATTAAAATATCCCCCGCTTTGAGTCATGCCTCTACTCACACCATGTAAATGAAGGAAGCACCTCTTCCCCCCCTTTGAAGAGGCTGTTACCCCTTCCATTCTCTTACCATCATCTATCTGCCCATTGTTTCATTCCTCCATCGATTCATTCATACATCCATCTGGTTTGCCTTCACCTTTCCCTAATCCAACAATACTTTTATTTATCATCAATCCATCCATAAGCAGATTCCTATCTACATCTATCCTTTCCACCTTTTATCGCCAATTTATCCATGCATTCATATATTGATTTATTAATCCATCATCTAGTTCACCAACCTATGCTTTCACCCATCCGTACATTCTTTCATCCTCCCATTCATTCACCCTTTGATCATTTACTCCTTCATCCATTGTATAACGATTCCATCTGTCATTTTATTCTTCCTTTTACCCTGGAGTCCTTCGTTTCACCGTTTCTTAATTCTTTCATCTGTCATTCCTTACCGACTCATCCTCCATCCTCCTGTTCTTTCATCTTTCTTTTTACCCATCCGTTTCCCCATATTTACCTTTTCTTTCTAAATGTTCTCCTTCTATTTGTCTCTCTTTGTTTTTCTCCTATATCCCCCCTCTTTCCCTCTTCCCTTCAATGTGCATTTCATCTCACTGCCCACATCCCTCCGCCATGGCATTCCCTGTCAGTGATGTTTCTGAACGTTTTGTCTGCAGATGTGAAGAGGCCCACAAACGACTAACTAACCTTTAAGTGGGAGCTTGTTCATCATCTTCATAAGGCTATAGGAGAGAGAGAGAGAGAGACTGCTTCAGACCACTGGTGGAAGTAAGAGGATGCCACCTGAGAGAGGGGAGAGTTTGGCACAGGCCAGGAAGGAGAGAGGATGCTACCAGGCCATGAAAGAGTGCAGATGGATGGGTAGAACAAACCAGGGAAATGATTCACTGCAGAGGGGACGGTGGCAAGGGAGGGGGAGACCAGCGGTTCAAGGTGGGTACGTTTTACAGGTCGTTAAGTCAATGTGGGTGGTGGGCAGTGAGAGCTGGGTGAGTGTAGGGTTTGATGGTTGGGGTGAGGGCCAAGCAAACGAGTAGCTGGACGGATGGTGCATGCTAGGGCCTGGGCGCCTACTAGTGGTCGAGGACTTGAATTTCAGAGATAATAGAATATTGAGGCTTAAATTAAGGTTGAGAGAAAGAAAAGCACATCTTAGCCTCAAAAAGCAGTGCCCCGAAGAGCAACAGCCTTAGGTAGTAATGGCTACGCAGAGAATTTAGGAGGCGAGCGGGCAGGGGTCTAACGCGATAGTTAACCCCCAGCAGATACGCGGTGTTGTGAATGAGTGAATGGATGAGAATGAGCGCTATACACCTTCGATATTGACTACAAAAGTACCGACCTCCATAAGTATAATTTCCCCTCTATCAATAAGCGTAATAGAGCTGTTTGTACGGAAATGTGCAATTCCATTTCTGACCCCGCATCTACGTACCTTGAGGCTATCATTCATGTTAATATTGCGGAGGTACTGGGTTTTTCACGTCGATATTAAAACACTGATGTTGTGACTGAGCCCCGGGGAGGAAGCCCCACCTGGGGTTTGGATCTGGGAATGCGTAAGGAGGGCAGCATTAATGTTTCATCACCGAGACCTCTTCTGAAGGGCACTGGCCAAACTTGAAATCTCAAGAATTAGAAGAACGAAGCCGGGGTCCGGGATGTAGCGGGAGATGCCAGGATTGCTGGAAATGGATGCCTGTAGCCTCCTGGCACAGCACATCAGGAGCGGCACAGCTGGCCTTGTGGGAGCTGGTTCCCTTCATTACACCAATCATCAGACTAATAGCCTCACAGTCACAGCCAAGCTCGCAGAATCATAGCAGAGGCTGTCGCTAAGAAACAGCCCCACAAGATTTGCCGCTAATCACCCCCTGTGCCAAAATGAGGACCTATTTATGGAGATAACCAAAGGTGGAATGCACCCCTACTTCCACGTCTACACCCACCTACCAGACACCCCAACCTGGGCACCTGGAGGATTCAGCATATTGCGTGCTCCAGTACATTGGTCTGAACTAAACACAGAAAAACTGAGCTCCCATCTGTTACACACAGATCTCTGCTTGAAAAGAGGCCTTAGAGTGAATGGGCATTGTGGGGGAACTTTTGTTCCATCTCCAGAGAGTATCAGTGATCCCTTAGGAGTAAAGCAAAGGATACATTGCATCAAAAACTCTGCTCCCATCCGTGGAGACACACTCTTGAATAGGGGCCAAGATACGGGTGAGCATGGGCACTTCAGTTTGTCTCCAAGAGAGCCATCCCTCAGCACAGAGAGGGGATCAAATAGGCATGGAGGACGCAAAGACTCTCAATAGCTACTACTCTGTATTTATAGATGGCTTGCTTTAGAGCTGCTCTCAAAGCTGCAGACTGTCTAATCAAAGAGGAACATTTCAGATACCCTTTCACTAGCATGGCCCACTTCCAGAAGGAGGGGTCAATCTAGTCTAAACCACTGCACCCACCCCATAGCAGTTTTACTGCCACTAGAGAAACAAGGACTACATTCCTCTGAGATCTGTTGTGGGAGCTAAACTGTCTTCCCTTGAACTGGGTGACTGGAACCCAAATTTCGGCTTCCCCACTTGATCAAAAATAGTGTAATTCTGCCCAGGTTACAGCTCTACATAGGCATCACTTGTCTTTTCAGCCAATACTGGGTATGAATACATGGCAGTATGTTACGTGTTTAGGTGTTTCACTTTTGACAGGAAAATATCCTAGAGCATTGGGTGGCACAGTGCTAATCCTATGCTTAAAAAACTCCGCTAGGCAATTGAAATCAGACATTTGAGGTAACCAGATTCAGAGTGTCAGTGGTGTTGTAGTGGGCCTCATATAACGGAACTGCTCTCTGCCTAAACCTACGAACTACCCAGAGTTCCCTGCAATATACCCAGTGCTTAATTTGTAAATAAAAACGTGCAAGTACCCATAACCCTCCTCTTAAACACAGGGCTGCTGCAATAAAATCTAGGAACAACGAAATACTGAGGAGACATAATCCTGAAGCCATCTCAGGCCTCTTCCATCCATTTACAGCCACTCCCTGCCCCTTCAGCTCACTCTGGCAGCTTTCTACTTTCTCACTTTGTGATGCTTTTTCATTTTTCCTGTCCTCCTTCTTTCCCATATGTGTCTTTTGCTCACAGCAAATGCTTGAGGCAGAGGAATAAGCACCGGCCCTCAAAAATAGGTGCCGGTGCTCAGCACCGGAAACAACAAGCACAAATTAAGCACTGGATATACCTATATATATATAGCCGAGAAAAGGGGGGATCAAAAAAGTTGCGTTTCCCACGACTACAACCTGAACCGCTGGACAGAATGACACAAAATTTGGCGGGGGTAGGTTTCGATACATATTTGGTGTACGTCCATTCAGTAATTTACAAGAAAATAAAGAAATGTGTATATCTGAGGTCGCAAATAATTCATGATTATTCTCGAATTTCCGCAAATGTGCACACAAATAGAAGTGCTGTAATTTGCCTGGCTACAACCTGGACAGAAAGTTGCGGCCGCCATTTTAAGGACAAAGGACATGGTTCCTGGGGCTGAAAAACAAAATGAAAAGTAGCATAAGGAGTCAGGGTCTGACCCCAGGAGTGTGACATAGGGATGATGGAGGGTCAAATTATGGGTTTTAAAAGATTTTTCTTCATCATGCGCAATATTTGAGAGTAATCACGATTAATCAAGATTGATCACTTATAAGCAAAAAAAATCAGGCTCATTCATACACTAATCCATTTACTCATACATGCACTGAGACTCATGCGCTGACTCACACACCCAGTCAGACACTCATGCACCCACTCAGACCCACTCATAGACTCCCACGCCCACTTTCAGACCCACTCAGACACTCATGCACCCACTCATGAACCCACTCACAGACCCACTCAGACACTGATGCACCCACTTATAGACCCTCACGCATACACTCACAGACCCACTCAGACACTCATGCACCCACTCACGAACCCACTCACAGACCCACTCAGACACTGATGCACCCACTTATAGACCCTCACGCATACACTCACAGACCCACTCAGACACTCATGCACCCACTCACAAACCCACTTAGACTCTCATGGACCCACTCACAGACCCACTCAGACACTGATGTACCCACTCACTGACCCACTCAGACCTTCATACACCCAGTGAGACCCTTATCAATGATGTTATCAAAGATGTCATGAGTGCTATAATTTGTGGGGTAAATAGCAGTGCATGGCGAGGGCGCGAGTTATAGTTACCTTAAATTATGAGCTATAGTTACTTGAGATAACTGTAACTATAGCAGGTGAATTACTATGGTTTCGTACATTTAAAATGTGAGACTAATTGTAACGTCCTGTAAACTTTGTTTTTTTAAGTGAATTTCTATGTTTTAAAAAATTATTTTTCCTAACTATAACGTCCCTGTTACCTTTGTTTTTTTCAGTGAATTTCAATGTTTTTTTAAAACTTTAAGTAATTTTCATTACTATACTTTAATCCAACCACCGCTGGGCACTGACTGACCCACTCTGACACTCATGCACCCATTCACAAACCTACTCAGACCCTCATGTACCCACTCATTGGCCCACACAGACACCAACACATCCACTCACAGACCCACTAATATACTGACGCACCCACTCACAGACCCACTCAGACACTGACGCGCCTGCTCCCAAACCTACATAGACCCTCACGAACACCCATAGACCCACTCAGATACTCACATACCCACACACACTCTCACTCAGATCCTAATGCACCCACTCACAGACCCACTCAGACAGACAAACCCACTAACAGACCCACTCAGACCCTCACGTACCCACTTTCACACCCAGACGGACATTCTCACACCTAGAGTCACCCTCTCACGCCTATTCTTACACGAAGAGAGACATGCTGTTCGGATGTGTATGGTGCTGGTTTGGTTGGCTATGGGGGGTTATGGGGGTTGGCTGCAGGGCCTCGCCACAGGCAAGGCCTTGTGGCCAACCCTGCTGCTCATGGCTGAAGGCTGTGCTCAGCACAGGGTTGGGTGGTTATAGGGGTTGGTGTGCTCGGGCCTGGCCTGTGGCCAATGCCTGCTGCACACGGCCAAAGCCCATGGGCAGCATGGGGTTCGGTTGTTATAGGGGCTGGCTGCAGGCCTGTGGCCAACCGCAGCTGAGTGTTGGGATTAATTTATAGTAATGAAAATTACTTTACGTTAAACAAACCATAGAAATTCACTGAAATAACCAAAGGTTACAGGGACGTTGTAGTTAGGAAACAGAATTTAAAAAAACATAGAAATTCACTTAAAAAACAAAAGGTTACAGGGGCGTTATAGTTAGGCTCACATTTTAAATATACAAAACCATAGAAATTCACCTGTCAGAGTTATCTCAAGTAACTATAACTCGTGTCCTAAGATAAAACTATAACTTGCGCCCTCGCCATGCACTGCTAATTACGGCACTCATGACATCTTTGATAACATCATTAATAATATCAATGTAGTATTAACTATAACGGCCATGTAACCTTTGTTTTTGTAGGTGAAAAAATAAATAAATAAAAAAATAATATATATATATATATATATTGGGGTTAACCTGCAGGCAGTAGTCTGTACAGTGAAACGTTCAATTGGGTCAAATATATTGCCAACGCTGAGGTTTCCAAAAGCCATGTAACCCAATATCTCAGACGTCACAAATGAACACGCCGTCCTCGCCTCCTGTAGCTTGTTTCTCTAAAAATAATGGAAGCGAAGAACAGAAATCTCTGCTCCCCGCCTTTGATCACCTCCCACCAGGCGGAGGGCGGCTAGGGGGCCCGGGCTCGGAGTTCGTCTGGCACGTAGAAGGGGAGCCTCTGGAGAGAAAGTATCGGAGAGCAAAGTATTTGCATTCCGGGTCCTGATGGACTCCCCTGCACTGCCAGCGAATCATTTCCTGGCTAAAGTGATGCAACAGCTGCGCGTGGAGCAAATCCCGCGTGCCGCCTGGAATTCAGGAAACAGGAAAATATTCTTACAATCAGGCCGCGTGCCAAGCCATTCAGACTTCAGAATAAGAGCCTCGCGCCAAGGCGGTGGAGCCCCGCCCCCTGCCCTGCGGAGCGGCGGCCATGTTTGTGCGTCAGGCGGAAAGGGCAGACGTGCGGCCTACCACTGGCCTGCATGAGGAAGTGTTTGTGTGCTACAACTACCTCTGTCCAGCAGAAGGACAGGCAGATGTGCTTCAGGTGGCATGGGGTAGAGGTGCTCAACTACTACCGGCCTGCAGAAGGACATGCATGTGTGCTTCAGGTGGAAGAGGGCAGAGGGGCTTACCTACTCCTGGCCTGCAGGAGGACAGACGTGTGCTTCAGGCGGAACAAGGGAAGAGGTGCTGAACTACCTATGCCCTGCATGACCAACATGTGGGCGTAAAGTGGAAAGGGACATAGGTCCTGAACTGTACAGCCATGTCTCTATCAAATGGAAAGAGGCAGCGGTGTTGACCTACATCTGCCCTGTAGGAAGACTGCCATGTCTGCAGCACGTGGAAAGATGTAGAGGTGCTGAATTACCTTTGCTCTGCTGTAGGACAGAAATGTATGTGCATCAGGTGGAAAAGGGGCAGTCAGGTTGAACTACCCAATACCTGAATAGACACCCATGTATTACCCCTGCTCGCAGAAGAACAGCCATGTCTGCATCAGCTGAAAAAGGGCAGAGGTGCTGAAGTACCCTAGACCTAAAGACAACCATGTCTGTCTCAGGTGGAAAGGGGCAGAGGTGCTGAACTACACCTACCCTGTAGAAGGCGGCCATGTCTGTGCCAGGTGGAAAAGGATAGAGGTTCTGAACTATCCCAACCCCAAAGGACAGCCTTGTCTGTGTCAGGTGGAAAGAGGCAAAGGTGTTGAACTATCCCTGCCCTGTAGGATGACAGCCATAATGCGTCAGGTGGAAAAGGGCAGATGTGCTGAACTACCCCCAGCCTAAAGGATAGACATGCGTCAGGTCAAAATGGGCAGATATCTTGAGCTACCCATGCCCAGAACGAGGACAGCCGGGTCTGTGATAGGTGGAAGGGCGCAGAGGTGCTGAACTGTCTGCCCCATAGGAAGTTATGTCTGAGTCAGGAGGATGGAAGCAAGCAGGTGGTAGGGCCCTGATCTAGCAGGAAGACAACCAGAACCAAGTGGAGAAACAGTTCCCCACTCAAACAAAGGGTCAGACATTTCTACATCAGATAGGAAGAAGCAGGCAAGGAGAATAGCCATAGACCTACAGAAAGACAAACATGTCTACATCAAGAACAATAGCACCGTTGATTGACAGCAGACCTGTAAAGCCTGAAGTGTGTCCACCATGTCTGTGCCAGGAGACATAAATAAAAAGGATTGGAGGTCCCCGGTAGCAGCCCAGCCCCAAAGCATGGAAAGTGAGCGATGAGACATGGTAGCATCTGTTTTTTACAATTGTATATATTAGAGTAAGAAGTGGGACCAGCAGAGAGGGGTGGTATTTGTCCAGCGCTGGGTTAGAATGCCAAATGTGTCTTGTCTGTGACCATGTAGAATTTGAAGGGAAACGTGGACACTTCTGCATACATGTAGCTTCTGGAGCAACATGTGAGTATCTTCTGCATACCTACGGAATCTGAAGCCCCATATTAGTATTGTCTGTGTACTTGTGGAATCTTAAATCAGATGTTAGTACTTTCTGCATGTATATATATAATCCAAATCCAGATGTGGGTCTCTTCTTCGTATATTTAGATTCTGAAGCAAGAAGTGAGCTATCTTCTATTTGCCAGTAGAATCTGACGCCAGGTGTTAGTATGTATAGAATTTAAAGCTGAATGTGTGTCTTTTCTGCATGCATATAGAGTTTGAAACCGGAAGTGAGTGTTGTATGCATACTTATAAAATCCAAATCCAGATGCGGGTCTCCTCTGCATACATGTAGAATCTGTAGCCAGATGTGGGTTTTGTCTGCATACAAATAGATTTTGCTGTCAGATGTGGGGCTCACCTGCATACTTGTAGAATCTGAAGCCAGATATGAGTGTTGTCTGCACACAGGCAAAATTTAAAGCCTGTTATGGGCCTTGTATGTGCACCAGTAGAATCTGAAGCCAGATGTTAGCACTTTCTGCATACCTATAGCATCTAAAGCCAGATGTTATTATTGCTTGCATCCCTATAGAAACCTAAACCAGATGTTAGTATTGACTGCGTACAGGTAAAGTCTGAAGCCATAATGTGGGTCTTGTTTGCATACCTGTAGAATCTGAATCCAGATGTTAGAATATATAGACAGATGTGAATCTCATCTGCATACTTGCAGAATTTAGAGGCGATGTAGCAATGGGGGGGGGAGGGGACCAGGTGAGTATAGAGAAGATCCTTGTGGTGCATCACTTCATCAGGCCCTTGTGACACCTGTTCAGGTTAGGCAGCACACATGTCCTTGGTTAATTTAGTTGAGTGCACAATTAGTATGGTTGGGTTGTAGTTTCTCTGTGGATCAGAGACTGTGCTTTAGTAGGTTCTGCAGCTTGTTTTAAAACAGTGGTTTTCAACCTTTTTAATGACCCACCCCTCCAGGTGGGAAAATAAATCATCAGGCCCGCTCACAATTTTTTTACAATTGTTCTATTAAATTGACAATGTTTAAATATGTCTAGACTTATTTAAACATTGCAGTTAAGTTCTGTTACCATTGTAAAATGCAACAAAGCACTGTTATCTACATAATGCTTTTTTTGTCCAAAGCCTGGTGACCCCCCCCCCCTGGGATTACCTGAGGCCCCCCTGGGGGGCCGTCCCCCAGTTTGAAGGCCCCTGTTTTAAAAAGATGCTGTGGATTGAGCAGTCTAAGTGTGTGAGCGTGTGTGACTTACATATCTTCAGTTTGAACAAGAATTAAGTCTCAAGGATGGGTGTGTATATCTTGTGACATAGGTGTCTAATTCCATGTGTGGTGTGTTGAGAGAGCCTCATTTTCACGCTGTGTCCCGTAGATTGTTTGTATATGCATTTCTAGAAGGCTGTAGGTTTGTGTAATTGCTGTGGTGTAAATGGCCTCTAATTCTGTTGCTGGTACTGATCTGCAGGGCTCGGGTGTGTTTTTATTGCCTAGCTTGACAGCACAGCTGTCACCAGACAATTATGTGAGCATCACTAGAGAGGGGCATTGGCTCCACCCACATATCAGGACTCAGGAGTCCATGTTTTTATTGGACACATAAGTTGTGTGCTTCCACAAAAAGGCAAAGATGGGAGGAGGGCAGTCATTAACTTACACGATTTTTAGGTCAGGCTTAACAGTGCAACTGTCACCAAACATTTTAACCTCCACCAATATTATTCTACAGTTCTATACTTCCACACAAATATATATCTATTCCCATGCTATTTAATGGTAATGCTTCACAGTACCATATGACACTCCTTTAAGGCCAGACCTATTTGCATTGTCAACGTTTGTTGTCTATTTTGAGTGTTGTGGCTCACAGAGCTCATTTTGTGAACTAGTGTATGGGTTTACGAAATGCTTCCCCTCCTCCATGAAAAGCCACTAAATCTGCAGGGTTTTCTCGTCAGAACAGCTCTTCCTGTTCCTTCCCTTTAACTCTACCGTTCTCTCCTGACCTCATCTTTCCACAGCTGTACAAAGACAAGCTGCAGCGCGTTCACGCTGTCAGCTGTCAGTCACTCGCCATGCTGCCTCCCCAATGCACTGCGTGGAGCTCTGTGCAGGCAGGCTGAGAACCAGGCCTATCAAACCCCGGGAGGTGGAGAGAACTGAGTGCCATGTCAGCTCTACCTCCAGGGGTGGCCTAACCACACCTGACTCCAACTGGCCATCAAAGCCCCCGAGCTCTGATTCTACCTCCAGGATAAGATGCATTCTGAGATGTGTTGTTTAAAGTACAGGGGTGTAAACACCCTGACTGAAAGGTGCTCCAGGCTATACCACCAAACTGAGGTACAGCATATAAACACTCCTAACAGACTGGTGCTGCAACCCTTCGTTCTTGAATCTACTTCCAGGCTGAGGCGAAACATGGAGCCATGTATTAACATCTCTGAGGGGTGCTGCGCCCCTTCATCCTGGGTCTACCTCCTGGGTGATGCACGGCAAATTATCCTGTTGGGAAATACCCAACTGAGTGTCACTGCACCCTTCCTACCCAGGTTCTACCTCCAAGCGAAAGGCGACACACAGTCCCGTCTAAACATCCCTAACTGAGGGTCTCTGCATCCCTCCCATCCCGGGTCTGCCTCCAAGCTGAGGCACAGCATACAGGCCCGTGGAGTCACCGTTAAGTGATGGCAGCTGCACCCCAACCCTGATTCCACCTCCAGGGTGTGCGTAGAATACCCTGTCAACAACCCTATGTGAGGGCCATCTCACCCCTCGCTTACGACTCTATCTCCAAGTTGAGGTATGGCAAACAATCCTGTGTAAGCAACTCCAACTGAGGGTAGCTGCACCGCCAACCCTGATTCCACCTCTAGGGTGTGGAACTGGGTAGAATACCCTGTCAACAACCCTATGTGAGGGTCATCTCACCCCTCGCTTACGACTCTATCTCCAAGCTGAGGCATGGCGAACAATCCTGTGTAAGCAACTCCAACTGAGGGTAGCTGCACCGCCAACCCTGATTCCACCCTCAGGGTGTGGCATTGCATACTCCACCGTGTAAACAACCACAACCGGGGGCCATCACACCAACATCCTACTCTGATTCCACCCTCAGGGTGTGGCATTGCATACTCCACCGTGTAAACAACCACAACCGGGGGCCATCACACCAACATCCTACTCTGATCTACCTCTGTGCTGAGACACAACGTACAGTCCTGTGTAAACATCCCTAACTGAGGGTCTCTGCACCCCTCCCACCCTGATTCTACCTCCATCATGTGACGCTTCATCCTTTCTTGTGTAAACAAGATGAAGGGTCAGTGCACCCACATACACTGAGCCTGCCTCCAAGTGGAGGCAAACCATGAGATCATGTGTAAACACCCCTCCTATCTGATCCCACCTCAGAGCTGTGGCACAGCACACAACCAAATCCTTAAAGTGTCCCTGCATCCCCCCCAACCTGATGTTCCCTCCCACAGCATACAGTCCTGTCCAAAGATCATAAATTGTGGCCATTGCTTCCCCTCCCGTTCAAATCCTGCCTCCAAGATGAGGCACAGTACACGACCCCTCATAAGCATTGCCTCTGGGTGACACTGCAACCCTTCTACCCCAATTTCACCTCTAGGGTTCGGTATACAATTGCATCCCCTTGACTACCATAACCTCCCATTCAAATGTGTCCTCTAAGGAAGGGGTTTAAAATGCCTGCAGGTGATCACCTGAGTAATTTAGTTTTATTAAAAGGGACATCTTAGGACCGTATACTTACTGAAATGGGATATATACAGATAACTTATGACACGGAAGCTATTAAGGTGATCACTGTAGGAATGTTTACCCACCCTGTCGAAGTCCTAAGATTGAACTAGCAGTCAACAACAAAGTGCTTCACTCAAGAGTGTGGTTGAGCTCTCCCGGTACTAACTGTTGTACCAGGTGAGGACTCAAAGATGAAGCATGCCACATAGAAATATGTGAGTGAGAGTCCACTAAAGTTCTTTTTCCCTTAACTCGGGAGATTCTATTAGTTTAGGAGATTTTTTCTCTCTTTTTGACCATGCCCATCTCACGCCCGTCACTTTCATTAATTTCTTGGCCTGACTTTCAAAATTCCATTGATTTCGTAGGTAAATGCTTAATGTTTGTCCCGCCTTGAGGCTTCTTTGTTACCACCTTAGAGACTGACCCTGTTACCAGTGGTGGCTTGTGGGAGGGAAAAGGGGCGTAGCGGCATGGCGGAAGGAAGTAAAATAAAATAATAAAAAATACAATTTACCTTAATTCCGTGCTCCTCCATTGTTGCTCCAGGCTGCAGGCAGAGGCTCCCAGCCTGCCCTACGGCCAGTCCTGATGCTGAGAGCAGCATCAGGATTGGCTGGGAGCATCCAGCCAGGGCATTCCCAGACAGACTGGGAGCCCAAGACGGCTGGCCAAACATACATGCGCACTGAGGGGAGTGCTCTGGGCACTCCCCTCAGAGCTTGTTACCCCAATGCCACGCCCCTTTTAGTACAAAACGATAATAAACGTAGTTTCTGATAATTTTGTATTAAAAGGTTTGCAGCTGCTGCTGCTGGTGGGGGGCGATGCTTCTCCGCCCTAGCAGAGGAACTGTGCCTGCATGTTACATGGATTATTGCACAATCGGTCATATACCTTAATGTGGCACCCTATTTTTTCCTTTTTTCTTTTGCCTCTCAGCTTCGGGCACCGTGTCTGTATGTTGTTAACTCCTCTTCCTCGTTTTTGGACATGCCGCTGTTTCTTTGTGGTATCTGCGCCCAAAGGCTGAAAGCTGGAGTTCTTATTTTTTTTTTTTGGAAGTTTCATATAGTATCGCAGGAGCGCTTTACATACGTACCACTTACGTACATGATGTTTCATATAGCGCAAACCCGATCGGAGGAGAGCTTTACATGAGTACCACTTAGGTAGAAGTTTAGCAGTTGAAAAATATATAAATTGGCACATTTTAAAGAGGAAAAACACAGAAATCCTCAACACGGCTCGGATACTTCAATATTCACTGCACTCGGGGAAACTCGCCCCATAATGTTTTGCGGAGCATTTCTTCTACAAAAGATTTTGGCCCATAACTCCTACGACAATGGGAGCACCACCAAACCATTCAGCACAACACACCCCTTCTGCCTAGGTCATCGCCGGGTCCCCACACTAGGTCAGGGGATCCCAAAATAGTAACAACTCCCACCATTCAGTGTCTTTTCAAGCTCTCAAGGCTGGAACTTTTGTTTTAGGGCTGGGAGTACTTTGTGTTTTTAAGGGCCTTGTTTGTAATAGTATTGTAATAGGCCTCCTAGGCCTGAAAATGTGTTAGGTACTATGCCCTCTAGGGGCTAAATATACGGTTACACTGCATTACTTTCTGCCATTCTGTTTTCATGTGGTTATGCTCTCTAGGGGCTGACTATATAGTTACATGACCATGTTTCTTCCAAATGCTATTTTTATAGTGGTGCCCTCTAGGGGCTGTTCTGAGCATTACAGTCAAGATACTACAATATTCGCTGCACTCAGAAACTCACCCCATAATGCTTTGTGGGGCATTCCTTTTACTACACATTTTTGTCCATAACTTACAGTGTGGTGCTCCTGGGACAATGGGACCACCATCAAAATGTTTAGCACGGCACACTTTTTCTGTCTAGGTCATCTCTGGGTCCCCACACTAGGTTGGGGAGACCCCAAAATAATAACCCCTCCCACCCTTCAGTGTCTTTTTAAGGTCTGTCATGGCTGGATCTTTTGTTTTACAGCTGGGAGTGGTTTGTGTTTTAAGGGCCTCGTTTGTAAAATGATTCTAGTAGGCCTGCTAGGCATGAAAATGTGTAATGCACTATGCCCTCTAGGAGCTAAATATATGGTCACACTACATTTTGTTCTGCCATTCCGTTTTCATGTGGTTATGCTTTCTAGGGGCTGGCTATATGGTTACTTGACCATGTATCTTACGAATGCTGTTTTCATTGTGGTGTCCTTTGGAGGCTGTTCTGAGCATTACAGTCAAGATACTACAATATTCGCTGCACTCGGAAATTCACCCCATAATGGTTTGTGGGGCATTCCTTTTACAAAACATTTTTGCTAATAGCTCACCGTGTGGTGGTCCTAGGGACTACCATCAAAACGGTCAGCACAATGTGCATCTTCTGTCTATGTCATCTCTGGGTCCCCACACTAGGTTGGGGGACCCCAAGATAATATTATAAATAAATATAATAAATAATGGTAATATTTCCATTTTTGCTGCAGATAGAGGAAGAAGGTAAATGGAAGTTCTTTAGTTATATGCAGAGCCACCGGAATTATGTGGCAGAGAGGGCCAAATTATGCGGCAGTGTCGACCAATTTATGTGGCAAGACTAGTCCAGTTATGCATTTACAGCGCCAATAGCTCTAACTCAAGCAAATGTGAGACCTATTGCATTGGAAATGCTTGTTGAATTTGTTGAAATAACAGGATTGAAGATGTTTACAATTTTCGAAGTGGCTATTCCTTTGACTGAAGACTTTTTACACTCAGTTTGTACCAAGCATGAATAACCGTTGATCTATGAAATAAAGTAAGTTTGTTTTGTATCATTTAGTTCAGTGGTTCCGAACCTTTCCACTTCTCTGGACACTCACTTTATCATTACTGGAAGCCAGTGACCCCCACTGAATCAATCATTATTGGAATCTTGGGACCCTCCACTAAGTTGTTACTGGAAGCCGGGGACCCAGGCCTAAACGTTGTTGATCATTTGAACTCCAAAACAATACACCAAAAATACAGAAACAAGCATTCAATCAAACATATACAAAAATCATAACACATTTTGTTTAATTTGCAAACGCGTAAAATGAAAAAATAAACATTTTAATTTTAGTAGGAAGGTTTGAGCTTTTTTAAATTTATTTCAAGCCACACATCATCCATAATAAATTCAGTTTGAACTGCTCCCACAAATCGATCTGAGGATACCAATTTAATTGTTAGCTTCCAATATCAAATTCCTTAACATTCACAGCCTGTTTTAACATTTTCAATTGTACTTTTAGGCACTTTATTAATATACACTTTAATAATCGGTTAATATTAGTTAATTTTTTAAGCAGTCACGAACACCCTGAGGAGGCTTCGCGGACCCCCAGGGGTCCTCTGACCTCAGGTTGAGAACCACTGATTTAGGTCTTGAGTTATAACAAGCTGAGGCACAGCATACAATCCTATGTAAACAACTCTAACTGAGGGTAGGTACTCCCACCAACCTATCGTTTAACATAGAAATATAGCGAAATAGAGCTATTACATTTAGTTTTTATGCTCCAGGAAACAATATTTATTTAGCATCCTCTGATTTTGTTTCTAATACTCAAACACAGAAGACACAGTACAAAAGAATATCTATCAAAGTTTTCACCTGTGCAAATTCTAGTATTTAATTGGTAAAAGAATAAGTGCCAAAGCCCAAAGTTGTGCTTAGAAGTTTACAGTTGGCACTATTAAATGTTGGGGGGCCAAACACCATGGCAGTATAGTCAGGCCTCTTTAATTCACTGCCAGGCACTCCTTGCCCCTTGACCTCACTCTTTCCGGTCGTACTTATCCCCCTTGTCACGTTTTCTCCATCATTCTCATCCTCCTCCTTTTCCATGTGTTTGTTTTTCTCTCTCTTTCTCTGGGTAATAATCGTATGAGTAGAAATAAGTGCCGGTCCCCAAAAATGAGTGGTGTTTGGTCCCAGTTGCAAACACCAGCTCAAATTAAACACTGGCAAAACCCTTGTTTTATTGCCCTTGAAGGATGCCAGTACCCAAGACTATTGATCACCCTTAAAGTCAATAGAAAGTCTTGGTTGGAAACATATAATGATACTTCTTATATAGCACAGAAGACAACCAACCATTCATTTATACTAACCAGACATGTAAAACCATACCCTTGATTAAGCAAAAAGTGTTTCATCACTATTGTTGATAAAACATACGTTTTAAACCCACTATACTGAGAGCAGGGTCACATTACACCATTGTTGAACAAAAATGTTATTGTATCATAATCAAAATTCAAAATAGAACAATCTCTAGAAATCATTTATAATGAAATATCTTTTGATCACACATCAATTTACTTCAGTAGAACTCAGTATAAAGCACATTTATCACAGTGCTTAATCATGATTGCACTACTCCTTAGCATTGTGCAGTACCACCACTAAGAAGACGTGTTAGATATTCAGAACAATAAATTAGCCTCGCAATATAATTCTGTTACACATATTGTCAGTAGATGATGGTGCAGTCATAACCAGTATCTGATAGTCATGTTTATCATGAATGTTTCGGTGCTCTGAAATTGTAGGATGTCCTCCTTCAGGACTCTCTATTTTTAGTATTTATCTAAAATGAAATAATCTAGGAATGCGCTCATCATTGACACCTGTTTGCCAATGTTTACTTGTGCGTCCATAGTGAATTTAATAAGGGTACACCTGCTTAATAGAATGTAATGCAGGATATACTTAGTCTTCACTGTCAGTCTGTCTAGATGGTTGTTGAGCCTGGCCCTTTTTACAGGGTTATCCCCACACTTTTTGCCTTCGTCATCCCAATTTGTTGGCTTTATGACTCTGGGCACTTTACTATTGATAACCAGTGCTAAAGTGCATATGCTCTCTGTCTAAAAACGTAGTGGCAATTGGTTTATCCATGACTGACATATTTGATTTACTATTAAGTCCGTAGTAAGGTGCACTGTGTGTGCCCAGGGCCTGTAAATCAAATGCTTCTAGTGGGCCGGCAGCATTGATTGGCCCACCCACATGAGTAGCCCTGTAAATATGTCTCTGACCTTCCACTGCAGTGTCTGTGTGTGCAATTGTAAACTGCTATTTTGACCTGGCAAGTGCACCCATTTTCCAGGCCCAAACCTTCCCTTTTACTGCACGTAAGACACCTCTAAAGTAGGCTCAAGGCAGCCCCATGGGCAGGGTGCAGTTTATTTAAAAGGTAGGACACGTACTGGTGTGTTTTACATGTCCTGATAGTGGAATACTGCTGAATTTGTTTTTCACTATTGCAAGGACTATCTCTCCCATAGGGTAACATGGGGATTGCCTTGAAATATCTTTCAGTTGTAATTTCCCATTGAGAGAAGATAGAAGTGTAAAGTTTGGGATCTCTGAACTCTCAATTTAAAAATACAACTTTTAGTGACGTTGGTTTTGAATTGTAAGTTTGAAAATGCCAGTTTTAGAAAGTAGGCATTTTCTTGCTTAACCATTCCGTGGATTTGCCTGTCTGGGGAATACATGTCTGGATCAAGATGACAGTTGGGCTGTTTGTGCATTCACTGTAGACAGTCATGCAAAGGGAGCTGAGCGGTTGTGGCTTCGCTCCCCTGCTGCCAGCGCCGCAAAAAAGATGAAAAATAAAATGGTAATAAAATACATTTATCACCATTTATTTTTCCCTTTCCCCAGCCGAGCCGTGCGCATGTCATTTTGGCCAACCATCTGGCGACGGCCAGTCAGACATGCACTGTGTAAACCTCTCCACTCAGCTGAGTGAAGCGCAGACACAGGCTCCCAGTGCCTGCTGGAGCATCGAGGCAGCCCGCTGCAGTCAATCCTGGTGCTACTCTCATGTTGTTAACATTATCAGCAACATGAGAGCAGCATCTAGATTGATGTGGAGACTTCAAATGCTGCACTCAGAGCGCCCAGGGGCTGCACAAGGACCAGAGGAGGTGAGCCAGCTGAAGTAAGTGTATTTTTATTTTTCATTTTCTCTCCCTCCCACATGCGACTGATACCCTAAATGTTTGGTTGGTTGCCCCACCAAATGTTTAGGGTACCAGCCGCCACTGGAGCTGAGGTGTACCCTGCATATCCTGATGGCCCATCACCAGACTGATGGGTCTTCCTGAGCTAGAGTGGTGGGAGGAATTGACACTTGCACCTGAATAGGGCTGTGCCTGTCCTCACACAGAGCAGTCTCCAACCCGTTGGAGTGTGACTGGGGCCAGGGCAGGGAAGGCAGGGTTTTGTGCACTACAAAGACTTCTCTTTTAAGTTTGCCTACTTCAAAGACAGAAATGGGTATAAGTACTGGACCTCTGACACCACATAGAACACTTCTGGACTGAGGACATTCTGCCAGAAAGAAGAACTGGATGCTGTAGGAGGGACTACCACTCTGCCTGTTGCTTTGCTGTGCTGGCCTGCTGCTTGCTGCTTCTGTCCTGGGGGTGAAAGGACTGGGCTAGGCTTTCTACATCCAGCTTTCCAAGGTTCTCCAAGGGCTTGACCTAAGCTTGCCTCTTGTTAAGAAGTCTCAGGGCCTTTAAAGACTTCACCTACCAGTGCCTGGGCTCTCTTGCTGACTTGCCAAGTGGTGCCAAATCCAGTTCCAGAGCCCTTGGAAGTGAGCTGTGGTGCAACCAAGAAGAAACTTCAGAGCGACTTCAGAACCGGTGCTGCACTCCGACTACGCACCGCTGTGGTCCCCGCTGAGTACACTCTCGTGAGTGGCGTTGGACTGTTAGAAGCTACTCCCTCAAGATGCTGTGATAGCCTCAGTCAGAGCTATGGTGTTTCTAAGTACTGTTTAATCTTGGAAAATTCAAACCTTTACTTGTGCGTGTTGGATTGTTGTCATTTTGGTCTTGTTTTACTTAGATAAATATTGCCTATTTTTTCTAAACTGGCGTGGAGTACTTTTGTGGTGTTTTCACTGTATTACTGTGTGTGTTTGTGTGTGTGTGTGTGTGTGTACAAATACTTGACATGTTGCCTCTGAGATAAGCCTGACTGCTCGTGCCAAGCTACCAAGGGGGTGAGCAGGGGTTATCTTAGCTGTGTGGCCCCTTTACCCGGACTAGAGTGAGGGTCTGTACTTAGACAGAGCGCAAACCACCGCCACCTAGAGACCCCATTTCTAACACACGGGTCTTCTAATTCTGTCTTCTGTGGCAGCATCCTCAAGTGGCTCCTTCCACTTGTCACAGGGTACACTCTGTCAGCATGAAATATTTCTTATTAATGCAAAACAGATATATTCATGTCAATATCAATATCACTCATTTCCACATGGCATGAAAGGGCTGTATGTTCGTGGCATTAAACCTGCTGCAAGTGCAACTTGCCAAATTAAGCAATGTGCCTTCTTCAGAAAACTGTGTGTGACTCAGTGGTCGCAGGTCCAAATCCCACTCAGCCTCTCATCGTTTCAGGGCCGATAATATACAAACAAAGGTCCATGATAAGTATGAGTCTGTTCAATGTTCTCCATGTTACGTTTGTGTTATGTAGGATTATGTAATATTATATGTTATGCAGTGCTATGTTACGTTACATTATGCTACGTTATGACATTCTGTGTAGCTTATTGTGTACGTTTCTGTGGTCTCCTGCTGCTTTCCGATGCTCATGTCCTATTGCAGTCCTGGTATTCGTGTTGATTGGAGTCTGTGTGGTATGTAGGCAATGTACATGGCTGTGTTTAGTATTATTGAGTTTTGGTTAATATTAGATAGTAGATGTCCAAATCCTGCTGTCGGTTCATGTAGCTGATTTTGCTTGTTGATGTGTGTGCTCGGGAATTTGCCATTTGTCCATAAATGTTTAATATTAATCAGGGAAATGGCTTCGGCCCAGGTGGGATATGACGGCCTCCGGTAGCAAAATTTGATTTGTGAATTGATTTTGGATCCAATGTATTTTAAAGCATTTAAAACATTCTGATTTTCTCTATTTACAAGAAAATACACAATTTCAGTTATAAGGTTAATATAAATTGATTTACTTTCATTCTGTTGTCTTTAAATGTTTTATATTGCTAGTTGAATTCCTGTTGTTCGCACGTACAGCCATCTCCTAACATTGAGCGAACAAACATTTGCATATCTATCTCCCTAAAGACACTAGATGGTACCTTGAGAAAGTACTTGCTCAGAGAAGGAAGACAAGGGAGACCCTGTGATTACACGAGAGCCGATCTGCAATCAGAAGGAAGAGTTATGAGATGACCCAGTGGCATAGGAGGAGGAAAGAAAAAGCATATAGTGGCAGGAGAGAAGAAAGAGATGTAGTGGCGGGAGAGAAGAAAGAGCGTGTAGTGGCAGGAGGGAAGAAAGATCGTCTAGTGGCAGGAGGGAAGAAAGAGCGTGTAGTGGCAGGAGTGAAAAAAGCGTGTAGTGGCAGGAGGGAAGAAAGAGCTTGTAGTAGCAGGAGAGAAAAAAAGCGGGTAGTGGCAGGAGAGGAGAAAGATCGTGTAGTGGCAGGAGGGAAGAAAGAGCGTGTAGTGGCAGGAGAGAAGAAAGAGCATGTAGTAGCAGGAGAGAAAAAAAGCGTGTAGCGGGAGGAGTGAAGAAAGAGCGTATAGTAGCAGGAGAGAAAAAAAAAGCGTGTAGTGTCAGGAGAGGAGAAAGATCGTGTAGTGGCAGGAGAGAAGAAAGAGCGTGTAGTGGCAGTAGAAAAGAAAGAGAATGCAGTGGCAGAAGAGAAGAAAGCATGTAGTAGCACGAAAGAAGAAAGAGCGTGTAGTGGCAGGAGGGAAGAAAGAGCGTGTAGTAGCAGGAGAGAAGAAAGATCGTGTAGTAGCAGGAGGGAAGAAAGAGCGTGTAGTAGCAGGAGAGAAAAAAGCGTGTAGTGGCAGGAGGGAAGAAAGAGTGTAGGGCAGAAGAGAAGAACATGCGTGTAGTGGCAGCAGAGAAGAACAAGCGTGTAGTGGCAGGAGAGAAGGAAGAGCGTGTAGTGGCAGGAGAGAAGAAAGACCATGTAGTGGCAGGAGAGAAGAAAGAGAGTATAGTGACAGGAGAGAAGAAAGGGTGTTTAGTGACAGTAGAGAAGAAAAAGGGTGTGAAGTAGCTGGAGAGAAGAAAGAGCATGAGGTGGCAGAGGAGAAGAAAGAGCAGAGAAGAAAGAGCATGTGATGGCAGGAGAGAAGAAAGAGTAGTGGCAGGAGAGAAGAGGAGGTAGTGGCACGAGAGAAGAAAGAGCGTGTAGTGACAGAGGATGAGAAAGAGGATGTAGCGGCAGGAGAAAAGAAAGAGCATTTAGTGGCAGGAGAGAAGAAAGATCATATAGTGACAGGAAAGAAGAAAGAGCATTTAGTGACATGACAGAAGGAGCATGTAGTGGAATGAGAGAAGAAAGAGTGTGTAGTGGCAGGAGAGACGAATGATCGTGCAGTGGCAGGAGGGAATAAAGATTATGTAGTTGCAGGAGAGAAATAAGAGCGTGTAATCGGAGGAAAGAAGAGCATGTAGTCACAGGAAAGAAGAAAGAGCGTGTACTGGTGGGAGGGAAGAAAGAGCGTGTAGTAGAAGGAGAGAAGAAAGAGCATGTACTGGAAGGAGAGGAGAAAGAGTAGTGGCAGGAGAGAAGAGGAAGTAGTGGCAGGAGAGAAGAAACAGTGTGTAGTGGCAGGAGAGAAGAAAGAGTGTGTAGTGGCAGTAGGGAAGAAAGATTATGTAGTAGCAGGAGAGAAGAAAGAGCGTGTAGTGGAAGGAGAGAAGAGAGCGTGTACTGGTAGAAGGGAAGAAAGAGTATGTAGTGGCAGGAGGGAAGAAAGAGCATGTAGTGGCAGAGGAGAAGAACAAGCCTGTAGTAGCAGGAGAGAAGAAAGAGTGTAGTGACATCAGAGAAGAAAGAGCATGTATTAGTAGGAGAGAAGAAAGCACGTGTAGTACCGGAGAGAAGAAAGAGTGTGTAGTGACAGGAGGGAAGAAAGGGAGTGCAGTGGCAGGAGAGTTGAAAGAGCATTTTATTGGCAGGAGAGAAGAAACAGCGTGTAGTGGTAGGAGAGAAGCAAGCGCGTTTAGTGACAGGAGGGAAAAAGCATGCAGTGACAGGAGAGAAGAAAGATCGTGAAGGACCTGGAGAGAAGAAAGAGCATGTAGTGGCAGAGGAGAAGAAAAAGCATGTAGTAGTAGGAGAGAAGAAAAAGCATGAAATCGCAGGTGTGAAAAAATAGCATGTAGTGACAGGAGAAAAGAAAAAGAATGTAGTGGCAGGAGAGAAAAGGAGCGTATAGTGGTAGGAGAGAAAAAAGACCGTGTAGTGGCGGGAGAGAAAAAAAAGCATGTAGTGGCAGGAGAGAAGAAAGAGTAGTGGCAGGAGAGAAGAGGAGGTAGTGGCAGGAGAGAAGAAAGAGTGTGTAGTGGCAGGAGAGAAGAAAGAGTGTGTAGTGGCAGAAGAGAAGCAAGAGCATGTAGTAGAAGGATAGAAGAAAGAGCATTTAGTGATAGGAGAGAAAGAACATGTACTGGCAGAAGTGAAGAAAGAGTATGAAGTGGCAGGGGAGAAGAAAGAGCCAGTAGTGGCAGAAGAAAAGAAAGAGCATGTAGTGGCAGGAGAGAAGAAAGAGCGTGTAATGGTGTGAGGGACGAAAAAGTGTGAATTGGCAGAGGAGAAGAAAGAGCATGTAGTGACAGGAAAGAAGAAAGAGCGTGTAATGGTGTGAGGGATGAAAAAGTGTGAGTTGGCAGAGGAGAAGAAAGAGCATGTGGTGGCAGGAAAGAAGAAAGAACATGAAGTGGCAGGAGTGAAGAAAGCGTGTATTGACAGGAGAAAAGAAAAATAATGTAGTGGCAGGAGAGAAAAAGAGCATGTAGTGACAGGAAAGAAGAAAGGGCATATAGTGGCTGAGGAGAAGAAAGAGAGAGTAGTGGTTTGAGAGAAGAAAGAGCATTTAGTGGCAGGAGAGAAGAAAGAGCATATAGTGGCAGGAGAGAAGAAAGAGCGTGTAGTAGCAGGAGGGACGAAAAAGCGTGAAGTGGCAGAGGAGAAGAAAGAGCGTGCAGTGGCAGAACAGAAGAAAGATTGTGTAGTGGCAGGAGAGAAAAAGAGCCTTTAGTGACAGGAGAGAAGAAAGAGCATATAGTGGCAGAGGAGAAGAAAGAGCGTGTAGTGTCAGGAGAGAAGAAAGAGCATTTAGTGACAGGAGAAAAGAAGAAGAATGTAGTGGCAGGAGAGAAGAAGGAGTATGTAGTGGCAGGAGAGAAGAAAGAGCGTGTAGTGGCTGGAGAGAAGAAAGAGAATGTAGTGGCAGGAGAGAAGAAAGAGCATGTAGTGCAGGAGAGAAGAAAGAACATATAGTGGTACAGGAGAAGAAAGAGCATGAATTGGCAGGAGAGAAGAAAAAGAATGTAGTGACAGGAGGAAAGAAAAATAATGTAGTGGCAGGAGAGAAAAAGAATGTAGTGGCGGAGGAGAAGAAAGGGTGTTTAGTGACAGTAGAGAAGAAAAAGGGTGTGAAGTATCTGGAGAGAAGAAAGAGCATGAGGTGGCAGAGGAGAAGAAAGAGCGTGTGGTGGCAGGAGAGAAGAAAGAGTAGTGGCAGGAGAGAAGAGGAGGTAGTGGCACGAGAGAAGAAAGAAGAATAGTGGGAGGAGAGAAAAAAGAGCATGTAGTGACAGGAGAGAAGAAAGAGCGTGTAGTGGCAGAGGAGAAGAAAGAGTGTATAGTAGCACAAGAGATGAAAGAGTAGTGGGAGGAGAGAAAAAATAGCATGTAGTTACAGTGGAGAATAAAGAGTGTAGTGGCTGGAGAGAACAAAGAGTGTGTAGTGGTAGAAGAGAAGAAAGAGCATTTATTGATAGGAGAGAAACAGCATTTAGTGCCAGGTG
Organism: Pleurodeles waltl; assembly: GCF_031143425.1. Lineage (NCBI taxonomy): Eukaryota > Metazoa > Chordata > Amphibia > Caudata > Salamandridae > Pleurodeles > Pleurodeles waltl. The sequence continues at coordinate 72,677,567 of NC_090451.1, read as the reverse complement.
AGAAGAAAGAGAGTGAAGTAGCTGGAGAGAAGAAAGAGCATGTAATGCCAGGAGAGAAGAAAAAGTAGTGGCAGGAGGGAAAGGGAGGTAGTGGCAGGAGAGAAGAAAGATCATTTAGTGACAGGAGAGAAAAAGCATGTAGTGGCAGGAGAGAAGAATGAGCATGTGGTTGCAGGGGGAAGAAAGAGCATGTAGTGGCAGAAGAGAAGAAATAGTGTGTAGTCACAGGAGAGAAGAAAGATCATGTAGTGGAAGGAGAGAAGAAAGAGCATGAAGACGGAGGAGCAAAGAAAAAGCATGTACCGGCCGGAGAGAAGAAAGAGCGTGCAGCGGCAGGAGAGAAAAGAGCATGTAGTGACAGGAGAAAACAAAGACTGTATATTGGTGGGAAAGAAGAAAAAGCATGTAGTGGAAGGAGAGAAGAAAGAGTAGTGGCAGAAGAGAAGAGGAGGTAGTGGCAGGAGAGAAGAAAGAGTGTGTAGTGGCAGGAGAGTAGCAAGAGTGTGAAGTCACAGAAGAGAAGAAAGAGTGTGGAGTGGCAGAACAGAAGAAAGAGTGTGTAGTGGCAGGAGGAGAAATAGCATGTCGTGGCAGGAGAGAAGAAAGAGCGTGTAGTGGCAGGAAAGAAAAATTAGCATGTAGTGAAAGGAGAGAGGAAAGAGCATATAGTGGCAGGAGAGAAAAAGAGCATATAGTGGCAGGTGAGATAAAAGAGCATGTATTGGGAGAGGAGAAGAAAGAGAGTGTAATGGCAGCAGAGAAGAAAGAGAGTGTAGTGGCAGAGCAGAAGAAAGAGTGTGTAGTGGCAAGAGAGAAGAAAGAGCATGTAGTGTCAGAAGAGAAGAAAGAACATGTAGTGGTAGGAGAGAAGAAAGAGCATGTAGTAGTAGGAGAGAAGAAAGCAAGTGTAGTGCAGGAGAGATGAAAGAGCGTGTAGTGTCAGGAGAGAAGAAAGAGCAGGTAGTGGCAGGGGAGAAATAAGAGCATGTAGTGGCAGGAGAGGAGAAAGTGTATGTAGTGGCCGGGGAGAAGAGGATGTAGTGGCAGGCGAGGAAAGGGCATGTAATGGCAGGAGAGAAGAAAGACCGTGTAATGGAAGTGGAGAAGAAGAGCGTGTAGTGGCAGGAGAGAAGAAAGATCATGTAGTGGCAGGAGAGAAGAAATCGTGTAGTGGCAGGAGAGAAGAAAGATCATGTAGTGGCAGGAGAGAAGAAATCGTGTAGTGGCAGGAGAAAAGAAAGCTCATGAAGTGGCAGGAGAATAGAAAGAGCATTTATTGACAGGGGAGAAGAAAGAGCGTGTAGTGGTAGGAGAAGAAAGAGCATTTAGTGACAGGAGAGAAAGACCATGTAGTGGTAGGAGAGAAGAAAGTGCGTGTAGTGGTAGGAGAAGAAAGAACATTTAGTGACAGGAGAGAAGGAGTGTGTAGTCGTAGGAGAGAAGAAACAGCATGAAGTGGTATGAGTGAAGAAAGAGCGTGTAGTGACAGGAGAAAAGAAAAAGTATGTAGTGGCAGGAGAGAAAAAGAGCATGTAGTGTCAGGAGAGAAGAAATAGCATGTAGTGGCAGGAGAGAAGAAAGAGCATGTATTGGCAGGAGAGAAAAAAAAGCATGTTTGTACAGGAGAAAAGAACAAAGATGTGGCAGGAGGGAAAAAGAGCGTGGAGTGACAAGGGGGAAGAAAGAGCGTGTAGTGGCAGAGGAGTGTAAAGTAGCAGGAGAGACAAAAGAGTAGTGGGAGGAGAGAAGAAAGAGCATGTATTGACAGGAGAGAAAAAGGCATGTAGTGGCAAGAGAGAAGAAAGAGCATAGTTGCAGGAGAGAAGAAAGAGTGTGAAAAGGCAGAGGATAAGAAAGAGCGTGTAGTGGCAGAGGATAAGAAAGAATATGTAGTGACAGGAGAGAAGAAAAAGCATTTAGACGGTCATTATGAACATGGGGGTAAACCCCGTTCCCTGCCGTGGCGACGCTGAACAGAATCCCACCATTGGCCGTGAACAGAAACCCACCATAAAAATCCGAATCCGTCAAAATTTTCCCAGTCACCAGTCACCGCCAGGACCTTGTCGGCGGAAATGAAGGACACCCTACCCCGACGTAGAGCCACAGAACACACCACTCACAACACACACAGTGGCTGCCCCCAAACAGCCACGCTTCACAGAAAGGGAGCTAAGGACCCTGGTGGACGAAATACTGAAGGTCGAGCCACAATTATTCAGGGCACAGGTCCAGCACACACCCATCGACAGGAAGATGGAGTTATGGCAGACCATTGTCAACAAGGTCAATGCAGTGGGATACCACCCACGCACGAGGGACGACATCCGCAAGAGATGGAACGACCTTTGTGGGAAGGTGAGTTCCATGCTATCCCAGCACAACATTGCAGTCCAGAAGACTGGGGCAGGACCTCCACCAACACCACCCGACTACACTGACTGCGGGTGTTGTACAAATGCATTCAGGAATCTGGACAGTATAATGCTAAACATTGGCTGTGAAAAACCTGCCCCCATGCCCACTGTCACTTGAAATGAGCCCGTGGAAATGAAGTACAGAGAGCACTTGCACTTCAGTAGGGATCGCATGCTGATTCTGATTAGCCGGTCTCAGTGCTGGATCCAGTAATGCACAAAGTTCCTGAATAGTAGCACGGTCGAGTCTGTAATTGATAATGATATGACGCTCCACCATGGTCCCCGAATCAACAAGTGGTCTATACACCGATGGGGCCCTGCCTCGCCACATGGGTCTGTACCCAGGAGGAGTGGAGAACACATGTGAGGAGCACACATACATCTGCCCACAATGTTAAATATTCTGCACTGCTGGGATACTAGTCGACGACACATATGCATAGTAGGATGTTAAACTGGAGTGACATGTCCTCAATGATACAGGATGACTGTTGTGGTGAGTAAATGTATATTTGTAATGCCTATGGGGGTTGGGGACAATAGGGCCTGCATGGGGCACATGAGGAATTAATAACTGCGTAGTAATGGCCAAAATATTTGCCCCCAGTAATCCAGAAATGTTGCAGTGGACGTGACCTCATACCTCTAGCGGTTGTCGTAATAGCGTAAGGCGGTGTTCACCGCCGTGCGATCATTCATTGGTTAACATGGTTGTCAATGGGGATTTTTAGCGTATCATGATCGCCACCGGCGGTGACGGTGCACACTGCCGCAGAGGGTACGCCATCTCGTCACCCAAACTTCACTTGACTCCTGGATTACGTGCATGCAGGTACTCCACTGAGTGTGCTGCTGTGTCCTGCCTCTGGTCCTGGAAATGGTATGAGAAGCAGGGGAAAGGGCCCCGGCCTTCACCAGCGAGGAACTGGACAAGCTTGTGGACGGGGTCCTGCCCCTGTACGTCAAGCTCTACGGTCGACCAGAGGTACAGGTGAGTAGGTGGATTGGGGGGCATGGATGTGTGTAATGTTGGTAGATGGCTGTAAGCATGTGTCACGTTTGATACTGTACAGTCATGGGATTCATGACATACTGCGTGTGTGAGGTCCTGTTATGCTGTCGTGAGTGTCCGTCCCATAGGGGACGTATAGCCAGCTGTGTGTAATGGCCATAGTCTAACCTCTGTGTTACTACTTCTGTGTGTCCCATATAGGTAGCGCCCATCAAAAGTGGGGACTCTGGCATGCCATCGCCAGGGAGGTGCAGATCCTGGGGGTCTTCAACCGACGGAGCACCCACTGCAGGAAGCGGTGGGAGGACCTGCGGCGCTGGGCGAGGAAGACCTGCAAGGCCCAGCTAGGGAAGTCCTCCCAACAAGGAAGGGGTGCCCATCGGGCACCGACCCCTCTAATGCGGCGCATTCTGGCTGAGGCGTATCCGGACCTGGATGGCGCTTGAAGGCTGCACAGCAGACACAAGGGGGTGAGTACAGAAACCATCGTATGCCTCCTTGATGGATGTGTGAGTGTGCTGTGGTATGTATGCTGTCTAGTGGCAGGGACTCTGACTGATGTCCTTTTACATAATGGCCCACGTGGGGAGTTGGGTTGTAAGCGTCAGGTCTGCAGTACTTCAGGTCCTTTAGTGATGTAGGGAATGGCTGTAGAGCAGGGTTGTGGCCACTAGTCAGGGGCATAGCCATGTGTATAGCGGTAGGTGCTGCATGGTGGAATATTTGCAGGGTGGGTGTTTGTGTGAAGCAGTTATGTACCTCCATTCAGCTATTTACAAGTGTCTCTCCTGTTTTGTCTCCCTATCCCTGTTCTCTTGTGTTGTCTGTGTACATCACTATCATCTGGCGAGGGAGCTGAGGCACCGTCGAGTGGGGATGCAGCGGCCCATGGTTCCACGGAGGCAGAGTCAAGCAACGCCAAGGGGACCAGTGGGTTGGAAGGCGAGGGGAGTACCACGGGGAGGCAACTACCACTGGAGGTAGTGACTCTGATACCTCCTCCGATGGGAGCTCCCTGGCGGTGGCGGACCGTAGTGCTCCCACCCATCCTGTGTCATCTTCCGCTAACCCCCCATACCATCACTGCCCTCCCATTTGCTCCCCACCGAGTTGCCCATGCCCGCTTACTCAGAAGGGTGGGCGTCTCCTTCGCCCCAGGCACCTCATCCCCTGCCCCAGTCAGCCCTGCTGCCCTCACGGAGGAGGCTATTGACCTCCTGAGGACCATCTCTGTATGGCAGACAATCATCATAAATGCCTTCCAGGGGCTAGCATCAGAGCTGCAACAGACCAATGCCTACCTAGAAGGCATTCACGGTGCCGTGTCTGGCCTACAGAGATCTTTTCAGGCTCTGGCCTCATCTTTGACGGCAGCCAGTGTCCCTGGTCTTACCGTCCCCCCTCCCACCACCTCTACCCCTTCCAGCACTCCACTCCCTTCACCCATCCCAAGCACACGTTCAGACAGCCATGCGCACACCTCAACACACAAGAAACATACACAGAAACACAAGCACCACACTTCCCACCACAGGCATACACACAGCCAACATACAAAGTCACACACACAACAACACCCACTTCCCTCAGTGTGTCCACCTCTTCCGCCTTCCTGTCTGTCACCTCTACATGCACACCCACAAGCACTGCACCCTCAGTCACTGCTGCTGACCCCATTCTTGCAGTCACCACAACATCAGACATCCAGTCATGCATCCCAGACACCACACCTGCACTCACCACAACGACTTTGGTTGACACGCGCAGCACACTCACCAAACTTGCAGACACACAGACAGCATCCATTTACACTGGCAGTCTGTCTTGTCCCACTGTGTCCACCCCCCCTCCTCCCAAGACACTCAAACACTCTAAGACACCCACCCAGCACACATCCACTACACCTCAGCATACTGTACAGACACCTGAACCCACATCACGCACACCTACACCTGTCACGAGCACTCCCTCTACCTCCACTCCCACACCTTCCTCAAGGTCCACCCCGATTCCCCTAAAAAAATTTTCCTATCCCGTGTTGACCTATTTGAACCCACTGGCCCACCCCGTCTCGTTCCTAAACGTGCTCACCTCCTTGCCCTGTCCACTCCTCCTACATCACAGCCCGCCCCTGTCTGCCCTTCCCATTCCTGTGCTACCTCACCTGTGAGCATTAGACCCCGTGCTGGCCCAGCGACATCTGCCGCACCCCAGTCTCAGGCTGCTCCACCAGCTTCTAAGACCAGACCCAAGCCGGTCCACCTCCCAAACGTAAAGCCAAGCCCCCCCTCCCAGTCGTAAGTCCCCACCCCCTGCCCCTGCTCCCTGATGCCGGTGCCCCATTGTTGCCCCTATGAGGTGGAGTACCTTTGCACTTGTGGGAGTCAAGTTGTGGGAGTCAAGTTGGGGCCAATTGGGCCCATCGGACTTCAGATTACGGCCTGGCCATTGGCCTTCTGTTGGACTTCTGTTGCTCATGGAGCTTCATTAAAGTTCGTGTGGCCAGTGTTGGTTTTGGCACACTCAGGATCTGTGGTTTATAGTTTCTTTGTGTGGGAGTGTTGTGCACATGTGTGTACTTTGAGCAGGTTTACTTTGGCTTGTGTTGGGTAAGTACCTCTTGCTGCGGGTTGTATGGCGTGTGCTGTTGTGAGGGGTTGTGTGTGCGTTGCGGGGTGGGTGGAGTGGGTGGGTATGTAACTGTGCCCTTTTTTCCCTTGTTTAGTAGGTTGCGGTACTTACCGTCGTCGTCTTCGTCGGCGGTCTCGGTCGTAGAGGTATATGGCAAGGAGCAGGGCTGGCATGATTTGCAACTCTCTATCCATGTCTGCTTCAGCATGCTGTGTGAGCCTACGGTGAGTGTGTCCTTTTATTTGGTTCATTTCCGCCTGGCTTTGCATTGCGGTGGTTCCGGCCCTGAAACTGACGGCGGTCTAGTGCTTCATTATTTGATGGGTGGGTGGGGCCTTTCTGTCGGCCTGTGGGCGGGCTCTGCCGTCGTTGTCGACACTCCTCTGCTGGCGGTGAGTGGTTTCAGGCTGCCTGTTTTTCAGGTGGTTCATTATTCGGCAGTCCAGACCGCCTGACTGTTGGCGGTAGTTACCGCCACCGCCGGCAGAGCAGTGTTTACCGCCATGTTCATAATGAGGGCCTTAGTGTCAGGAGAGAACAAAGAGCATGTAGTGGCAGGAGAGAAGAGCATGTAGTGAAAGGAGAGAAAAAAAATAATGTAATGCCAGGGGAGAAGAAAAAGAATGTAGTGGCAGTAGAGAAAAAGAGCGTGGAGTGACAAGAGGGAAGAAAGAGCGTGTAGTGTCAGAGGAGAAGAAAGAGGGTGTAGTGGCAGGAGAGACGAAAGAGTAGTGGTAGGAAATGATGAGAATGTACTGAAAGGAGAGAAGAAAGAGTGTGTACTGGTGTGAGAGACGAAAAGGCCTGAATTGGCAGCGGAGAAGAAGGAGCGTGTAATCGCAGGAGAGAAGAAATAGCGTGTAGTGACAGGAGAGAAGAAAAAGTGTTTAGTGGCAGGAGAAAAGAAAGTGCGTGAAGTGGCAGAAAGGAGGAAAGAGTAGAGGCAGGAGAGAAGAAAGAGTAGTGGGAGGAGAGAAGAAAGAGCATGTAGTGGCAGGAGAGAAGAAAGAGCGTGAAGTGGCAGAAAGGAGGAAAGAGTAGAGGCAGGAGAGAAGAAAGAGTAGTGGGAGGAGAGAAGAAAAAGTGTTTAGTGGCAGGAGAAAAGAAAGTGCGTGAAGTGGCAGAAAGGAGGAAAGAGTAGAGGCAGGAGAGAAGAAAGAGTAGTGGGAGGAGAGAAGAAAGAGCATGTAGTGGCAGGAGAGAAGAAAGAGCGTGAAGTGGCAGAAAGGAGGAAAGAGTAGTGGCAGGAGAGAAGCAAGAGTAGTGGCAAGAGAGGGAGTTTGCACCTCGATGGAGGAGGAGAGAGAAGCATGAGAGGGAATGTGGGCGTGAAAGAGAAGAGGAGAAAGGAGAACAGGGGTCTTTTGACGGGGAACGAAAAGCTTTGGATAGGAAGTTTTGGATTATCCTCTGACCAAATGCGTTCCTCCCACCGGCTGCCTTTGTTTTGTATGGTTTTTCTGTGTTTTTGCGCATTTACACTCGGTCTCCTGTGTCCGGGCTGAGCCACGGATACATTGTATCTTCCTGCGCTCAAGAGCTCAGTCTTGCAGGGATCACGGTAACAGCTGCCGCAACTGTTCCTGATTGTTGTATTTCTGCAACAGAGTATTTCGGAGAGCGCCAGAAGGCACAGATCATTGTAGGCGAGTGAAGCTGCCCTTGATACAGTGTATCGCCACCGGTGCCCCTCCTCCCCCGACCCTGTTGATTGATCCCTGCAAAGGGTGAACTCCATCCTTGCGGAATGCTAACCCTATTCTCGGAGTGGACACACCATCAGTCCACGTTCAAGACTCCCTCAATGCAAAGGGCGAACCCCATCCTCTCAGAGGGTGCACGTCATTATACAGATAGAAAACTGCACATTATATAGGGCAAATCTATACGTGCTGGGGGTGAACTTCATTCTTGCAGGGAGTGAATTATTTCCTAGTAAAATCTCTGGACAATCTCCAGTACCTTGCAGGGTGAACTCAGTTCTTAAATTGTGTGAGCTAAAGCTGAACTCCATCCTTGCGGAATGCTAACCCTATTCTCGGAGTGGACACACGCCATCAGTCCACGTTCAAGACTCCCTCAATGCAAAGGGTGAACCCCATCCTCTCAGAGGGTGCACGTCATTATACAGATAGAAAACTGCACCTCATAGAGGGCAAATCTATACCTGCAGGGGGTGAACTTCATTCTTGCGGGGGGGAATTATTTCCTAGTGAAATCCCTCCTCACACTGGACAAACTCCAATACCTTGCAGGGTGAACTCAGTTCTTAAAGTGGGTGAGCTAAAGGTGAACTTCCTCCTTGCAGAAGTCAAACCCCATTCTGTCAGGTGGCAGACTTCATCCTCGCAGGGTGTAAGCCCCATCCTCACAGACAGTGAAGTCCACAGTCGTCGAGAGAGAACTCCATGACGAACAGATGCCAAGCGCCATATCCTGGAGGGTGAGCTAAAGCCACACAAGAAGCGGACCAGACTACTGGAGTTTGGCTAGGTCAGTGCTGACATCTCGTGTAGCAATGGGTACCCTATGGGATTCTGCAACTTTCCCTCCCGGCGTAGTATGAGCAAGCAAAGCTTTACTCCTGCATACTAGAGGATTAGTACTGGCACACCCAGCTGTGGATGTACCATCTGGTGACCGCCTCACAGTGAGTGACGCCTGCCCCCTGATGTACCACTGACATTTGAGGCTCAGAAACCTCAAAGAACCTCCCTGTAGGACAACTTTGGCATTTTCTCTTCCCAAGGCTACCAATGTTGGTAGTTGGAGAGGGACGTTTATATTACAACAACTAAGCTCTGGTTTTATCGGTTCTTCCAAAATCCTTTTTACCTTTTTCTACAGTAGCACTAAAGTGTTACCTAGAACCGGCTTGGAATTTAACTACCCCTTGTCAGACTGATCCCCAAATACTGGTAGCAAGAAGGAAACACTGAACAATTATGAAGTAGGTTGTGTGTGTCCAGTGTTCTGGCCTGTACTCCTCATAATACACATGCAGAAATCAGATAAGGTTTCTGTATCTTCGTTGGCTCACCAAGGGTAGCAGCGATCAGGCAATGAGGACTTAAACTAAGCAGGAAATGATTGCTTTTCCCAAGCCATGTTTCCTTGACACCAAATCCGCACTCCAATCAGAATATCGTAGAAGAATATCGAGGATAGGATATTGAAAGGTAAGTGCATATAGGGATGTTAAGATTCACTATTCCTAGCTCCACATCTACTGACTTTATAGATATATGTACCTCCTAGGTATAGAAAAGCTAGACCTACTTATCTGTCAATATGTTTTTCCGATTTTCTCCCATCATTATCCAGGGGTCAATATCCAGGGTACACACCCTAATAAAACACATTGCACAGAAGCAGTACCAGCCAAGAATTGCTCAATGGAGCTCTGTCCTCTAAACGTGGTTGCTGGTCAGTGCTTAATTTGTGCTTATTGTTTCCGGTGCTGAGCACCAGCACTTATTTTTGAGGGCCGGGGCTTATTCTTCTGTCTAAAGCATTTGCTACGAGCAAAAGACAAATATGGGAAAGACGAAGGAAGGGAAAAACGAAAAAGCTTCACAAAGGGAGAAAGTAGAAAGCTGCTAGAGTGAGCTGAAGGGGCAGCGAGTGGCTTTATATGGATTGAGGAGGCCCGAGATGTCTTCAAGATTACGTCGTCGCAGTATTTAATTGCAGCTGCCATGTGTTTAAGAGGAGGGCTTTGGGCACCGGCACGTTTTTATTTACAAATTAAGCACTGTTGCTGGAAAACATTTTGCACCCACAATCGGCATACTGGTGCACTTATGTAAGTCCCTGGTATATGGTACTTGGGTGCCCAGGGCATTGGTACACCAGGGGTCCCCATGGACTGCAGCATGTATGGTGCCACCCATTGGAGCCCATGCAAACTGTGTCTGCAGGTCTGTCATTGCAGCCTTCGTGGAATGACGCATGCACCCTTTCACCACATATATAAGGCTTGACTTATATCCTGGTCGCTGCACTTAGACACAGTAAGTCACCCCTCTGGTAGGCCCTTCAGCCCAAGGGCAGGGTACATGTCCCTAAGTGTGGGGGTACCCTTGCATGAGCAGGGTACCCCTACAAACCCCAGACACCATTCGCTGGACTTTGTAAGTGTGGGGAAGCCAAGGTATGTAGTGGACAGTCATGGCTCACTTTGCTAGTAAGGAGAGGGTGGGGTGAGGGGACACACTGGGGAGTGCAGGGGTGGGAGCTGGTCTAAAAATGAATTGAAAAAACAAACAAAAAAAAACTTACCTCGCTCCTCACCGTGCCGCGCCCCTCGTCTCGCTGCAGGTAGGCACCGTATCCCGTTTCTGCTATGCGGTCAATCCTGACGCTGGTCAGAGCAGCGTCAGGATTGGCTGGGAGCACCCTGGCTCGGTGCTCCCAGACAGACTGGAAGCCTGTGCACCACTGCCTTGAAGGGCACATTTGATGCCCTCCTTGCACAATATGGTTTGCACCAGTTCAGGAGTCCCCAGTTCCCGCTCTGGTGTGAAACTGCACAAAGGACAGGGGAGTGGCCACCCCCCTGTCCAGCTCCTCCCTGCGGGAGGTCCATAGAGCTCTCCCAGGTGGCCACTTGAAACAAGATGGGCAGAGGCCCCTGGGAGCATCTGACTGGTTAGGCCAGGTAGATGACATCCTCTGATAGGTGGGTCACTTCAGAGAACAGTGATGGATTTTTAAATTAGGGACGGCATCACGGGGATTAAATGATGACATTCCTTGGACTGCTCTCTCGACATAATCAATTTTTGATGAGCAAGTCACTTATGGAATCTTTGTTTGATATACAACCCCTTATGACCTAGATCTAGTATCAAAAATCGATCATCTGCCGATTTTGCCCTTTTAAATAATATTTTAAGATCATTTTCCCTGAAACAGTTTTAAAAAAAAACGGATTTACTTTTGGCTCTTTTTACCTTTAAGCAATAGTTCCAATAACAATCGCATACATATGTTGAAATTTGTTAAATATTGTGGACTCTTACAGTACTAGCTCTTTTCTCCTCATGTTCGCCTCTTTTTGTTTACAATAGAGTATTTTTGATCTGTTGAGCCGGCTATTTTATATTTTTTATGCCGGTTACTAACTCTTCTGTAGTTGTAGTCCTCTAGCCTAGGCCTAGTATCCCCTAGACTACTGCTGAAAGTCTGTCTTTACTTTTTATTAAGACGCGAGCCGGCAGCCATTTCCGGTCGCGCATATCGGGAGTTCCTTTTAAAAAATTCGGCAGAACGCTGTGCCTCTGTTCTACGAGGACACAGGTCTGAAGGGTAGGGTAGGTTAATTAGCCTACTTACAAGGAATTGGAAGTAAGTCATACCTTTCATCTTCCTCTCCTCCGCCCTCCCCCCCTTTTTCTGCGTGTTTTGCTATTTTAAATAACACGGGTTCATTCGGGTGGTCTAGCGATCCGTCACTGTTTATTGATTTCTTATTCTAGTGACGCACAGCCGACTCCTACTGTATTTATAACTGTTAAATCTCTATTATCCTCCTTCTCCGTGTTATGTCTTCATATTAGGAGAGTATATATAGCATGGTTTTCTACACTTGCCCTAACTCACGATATTATTTCAAGAGACATGTGTATTAGATCGGTGGCAAGGATTGTTATCGCAACATTTATGATAACCCCCCCCTTTTTTTAGCCTATCATATCACTATATGAGATATTCATCCTCCTGACTGATGGTATTATTAACGATGAGATAACATTTATCCAGTATCATTAATTTGTGACATTTGTTTGTCCCATTATGATCTCTTTACTTGTAGCTGTGCCAAAAAAATGGTAATGGTTTCCATGTTTAGGAATTACTTGATCTGATGAATTGTGAGCCAAGTAATATCTGAACTCTCTTTGTCATCATTTTAACTTCTTTTGATTGTGAATCGACAGAATATTAGTTCCTTATCCTGACTTGTGATCCTTTAAGAGCTCTATCCTGACATTGGGGATGGTAAGCTGGTGTGGTTTATTTTATCTCTCACTAGAGTGTGCCACTTTAATCACATTCACTTCACACGTGCACTAATTTTGGAATTTTAATCATACATATTGATCATGGTTTATGTTTTATCCACTTAGGGTGACTTTATTGTACGAGTAGAACTAAGTAAGTGACTACTTATCTTTAGATATTGATGAGTATTTGAATTGAAATCTTGGAGTAGATTTTTTTCTTTGGTCCTGAAGAAGCGTCATAGGATCCGGCTGGACCATTTGGACGCGAAACATGTGGACCGGCTATAGAGAGATACCATATATTATGTTATCCTCCTTTTTTTTAGAGTAGGTGACCATTATTTATCACCCGTTACTCTCTTACTTGGTTTTAATCTTGGTCCTCATCACATAAAACTGATTAAACTATGAGTGATATTTGTTGATGATGAACCAATTTTAATTTTCTATTCGCTCCACGTATACTTGGGTACTTCTAAATTGGGGACCCTCTTTAAATAATTGCTTTGGACGTGCTACCACCTGAACACCCTGGTTAAGAGCACCCCCTCTGGGGGAGCCCGTTAGGCATTGCAGTACCGGCCTAACGAGGAGCTTTCCCAATGATGAAGCCAGTCATCCAATGTGATGCATGAGGGTTCTTGCTCCTGTAGAATTTGGTTCACTCTAAATGACTACTCTCAATAGGAACAGTGTACTTCTAGATTTATAATCACTTCAGAGATTGACCAACCCGCTTTTAGGCCTACTTAAGGGCTCTCCCGATCCTCAGATTTGTTGAGCAAAACTCTACAAGGAACTCTCTGCAAGACATCTTCTGCTCCTGGCCTCTAGGACCGCTGCTCATGAATGTCAGTTCCCCAAAATGCTAGGGGTAGGGGATGTGGCATCACACGCACTTTGACCTTCAATTTCACACACACACACACCATTCTTACACATACACACATTTACATTTACACTCATACTCTCTCTCACATAAACACGCACTCACCCGCAGGCATCCACAAAACATACATTTAAAAGCACTTTTTTTTACTTACTTCAGCTGACAGGGAAGGCTGTATTCCAGCTAATTGTACACCATTTTTTATTACACTAACAGTGAATAATGAAACATTATTTACTGTTAGTGTAATAACAACACTGAGAGAAAACAGAGTAGAGCCCCAACCGACGTCATTAAGTATGAGCTGCCAATGTATTCCTGGCACTGATTTTACAACCTCTGAGACCGGGGATCACAATGCCAGGGGTTGCAAAGGGAAGCCAAGGGTCGCAGCTGCGACCCCTAAATGATGTCCATGAGGCTGCTAGTCTGCTTAGGAACCAAGCCATGTCTGCCTCTAGAGGGAAGGCTCCCATTGAAACATTGTTTCTCTGGATCCTGCAAGAATTCTGCAACATCAAAGGCTGTGCATCCTCTAGGGCCACAAGGACTCTGTTTGCACCTGGAAGCACAAATGAATCTCCCTTGGAGTGAAGGAGTTACCCCCCTGCATCCGCAGGCACCTCAAGACAACGTCGACCACCTGGTGGGGTCTGCTGTCATCACGGACATCAAGAGGCTCTGCATCACAGGTGGCGGGTCTGTGGCTTCCTCTGGGTCCTGCTTGTCTTCTGACCAACTTGGGCGGCGGTGGGCCCCTACTCCTACCACTGGACTGGAACCCCTGTGCACCGCAACTGTTGTTATTGCCAAAGCTTGTTGACTCTTCCTCCAGGAGATCTTCAGGTGCCAAGAAGCCCCGCTCTCCAGCACTCTGCAACCTGAAGATCAGCCTCTGTGCTACAACTCCTGCGACGTGGGACTTCTGTTTCGGTGTGCTGCTGAGACCTCCTTGTAACTCCCTGTGTCCATCGCCTGAGGGTTACTCGTGGGGGCTCCAATGACTTAATTACTTCTGCTGACCTTCCTGTGTAGTGATGGCCATCCCTGACTCTCCCTCAAGGGTATAGTCGCCTGGACCTTGCTGGTCCCCATAACTCTGCAAATACATCTTAAGCTCCAACTTGCATTTGCCAGGGCTTGTTCATGTATTTTTTTTTGCAGATTTATATTGTGTGAACTAGCTACAAAGGTATTACAGTGCTTTACATGAGCACTGGTTACATTACACCAGAACAGATTCATGTTTGGTAGCAAGGCGAGATTAAGCGATTTGCCCAGAATCACAGGATGTTGAGCTGGCGCCGAGACACAAACCGTACTCCCCAGCTTCAAAGTCAGCAGCTCTGGCCCTTACCCCACATCCTGTCCCCTAGGGTTCTTTGTCTGGTGCGTGTTAGGGCAGTCTGGCAATAACTCGTTTTTTTAAATGTATATAGCGCTTGGTAATACAGGTTCTGCCAATTCGTAGCACTGCAAAGCAGGTGCAATTCTTAACAAACTTGCTATAATTTATTTGCATGAACCTTGCAGAGATGAAGAGGTGAAAAGCTATGTCAGGATTGTAATCTGTGACATTCTCGTTCTGTCAAGACCTCTGCAGTGGGTGCACTAACCAACTGACTTGAGTGGAGCTTAATACTAGGTGACAGCACGTGCTCTTGATAACCTCCGGAGGATCACCAACCAAGCACGTAGGGTAGTTCTAGGCAAGAAGATGGTGAAAGGTGTTGTCTACAAAATGGTGGAAAAGGAGTCGTGATTCCAGACCCAAGCACTTCACAGCCTGAAGTGTGATAGCAAAAAACATGTTGTTTTTTAATGTAAATTGGGCCTCTTCAAATAGAGTTCAGTTAGCGTCAACTTGATACAAAGGTATTACAGCACTTTACATGAGCACCAGTTACATTACACAAGTACACATTTATTTTTGGTAGCAAGGGGAGATTGTGATTTGCCCAGAATCACAGGATGTTGAGCTTGCGACGAGACTCGAACCATGTTCTTCAGCTCCAAAGTCAGCAGCTCTGGCCCTTACACCACATCCTGCCCCCTAGGGTTCTTTGTCTGGTGCGTGTTGGGGCAGTCTGGGAATAACTTTTTTTTTTTTTTTTATATAGCACTTGGTAATACAGGTTCCGCCATTTCATAGCGCTGCAAAGCAGGTGCCATTCTTAACAAAATTGATATAATTAATTTGCAGTTAAGTTGCTCTTCTCTTATTCTCTTTGTATACAATCAATGTCTGGTATTGGCAAACTAGAGGAATAATTCCCTTGAAAGTTTAATAAACAGAAATATATGGCTGCCCCCTTTTCTTTCCTCTTAACTCTTTTGACCCCCTTATTCTTGGGGTTAAAATCCACAAAGGTGTCTCTTTGTGGTTTGTTTGGTGCTATAAAAGCTTAGGTAAACACAATAGAAAGGATTGCATGTCAAGGGTATCAGAGCCAGTCTATAGGAATGAGCCAAAAACACTCCCAAGATGGCGGCCTTGTTGTGTCCTCTCTCCTGCAGCGACAGGCCTGGGAGGGACGCTGTGGCACCTGGCATACATCCACTACACTCCAAACCACATAGGTAAAAGACATTGTCATTTACAACGCCAATACCTCTAACTCTCACAAATGCGAGACCAATTACATTGCAAATGCTTGCTCTTAAATTTATTACTAATGAAACATTGCTTCCAGAAAGACTGTGCATGTGTAAATGGAGATAGGCCTTTGGCAGCAGTATGGTTACATAGGGAGTAAAGAAGGGGACTGGACACTGTTATGTTATGTAATAAGATATTAGTGTGCCTGTCTGTTGACATTGCACTTAGTAACAAATTCAAACACTGGAATACAGAGTCGTTTGCCTGAAATGACAAAAGTGTCCCTGAGCCTGCAAAACTCCAAAATGTGCAAGCGGACTAAAGCCACGAAACTATATCTCGAACTCAGGCCGTTGCCAGGGGAGCTACCACTGGTGCAGCAGGTGCAGTGGCACCTGGGTCTAGAGTTGTGAGAGGCCTCAGAACTCTGATTATTGCTGTACTTCAGGTCTCAAACAGCAGATAGGGCCCGATTCCTTCCCTGATATTAATGTTCACATGCATGGATGGAGTCTTAATTCTCTCTTGCCAGCGCAGCCCTTGGTGCGGTGTAGGGCCGCTCACACTGTGTTCCTAAAGTGTTTGTTAAAACGAGTGTCCCTTAAAAGCAGCGCTATCTCGAGTGAAGGGGGGGCCTGATAATTCTCCTCGGAGCACTTAATCTGTCATCAGGCTGTAGCCCTGTCCGGGGCTTGTCATACACCAGCTACCTGGCTGAGAAGGGCCCTCCCCCTCTCCAGCCTGTACGTGCCCACAACGCATTATCACCCCACAGACCGCCCTTCAGAGGTGGGCACGTGTCCAGTAGACGGTGAACACTCTGGGGGTGTCACGTCTCACTGCCATCCCTAAAAGTTAGACGGAAATGCCTATCTTGCCATGGAGAAAATTATATTGCATCGTATAATTGTAACATTTATACCGAAATAGATGTGGCCTAGCGCCTAGAGTTCGCAACTTTGTATCTGGGGAGCCAGCTTCGAGTCCCGGCCTCAGCTCGCCAAGCTGTGTGATCCCGGGCAATTCTTTTAACTAATCATTTATATGTAAAAAAGTGGAATGTGATCTGGGTCTCGTGTAAAGCATTCCAATGCACTCGAACAAAGTTGGCGCTATACGAAACTGCAAAAACAAATAGCGCTTCGTATGCCTCAGGAGGCGCTGAAGGAGCAAGAGAGTATTTTAGCGCTTCGAAACCGCAGGAGGCGCTGAAGGAGAGAGTCCCGCTCTCCTGTTCTCTTTATTCATTTGCTCTTTGCACCTTGTCGCGCCTGTTATTAGATTTGGCGTCTTGCTGCAATTCGCCCTGCGATGCCGGTTGATTACATTTCACTGGCTCGGCAGTGCTCGTGGACCGCGCTTTTTATGAGAAGTATTTTGTATTCCAGTTACATTTGCAACTTGATTTTTTTTTGGTGTGCAGTGGGTGGTTTTCAAGCAGAAAGGCTTCGGTTATTTGCCCTTAAGCTTGGGTGCTCCAATGTAAAGGCAGCAGGTATTTTTTTTCGGAACTGCAAAACACAGGAGGCAAAAAAACAACAAAATATCGTTTCTATACTTGCCTTCCCTAAGTAGGTTTTAAAATAGGTTTCGATATTTCGATACACCCTCCTCTGTTACACCCTAACCTCGCACCCCCTCCCCAAGTCCTGAGCAATGTCTCAAGCCCAACTTGCTGTGGAAGCTGTCTGTACCCCGCTTCTGCATACCCCAGCCCCCCAAGTGATGTCTACTGAATAAACTCTTTCACATTTTCTGTCTTGCCTTTTTTGGTCTGTTTTTCCTTTTTGAGCTTCACTGAATTATTAGTATTTAGTCCTCACAATTTCCCAAGTATATTGGTTAATAGAAAGAGATATGTTTTACAAGTAGTTACGGCCTAAGTTATGGGGTGACTCCATGTTACCAGGTTACAGCTTCTTGACCCTGCATTTCCGTCTAGCAAATTATTCCTTGCAGGCGCGATGGTATATTTTCTGTAGATTAAGTGAAGGAAGACTACAACTCCCAGAATGCAAAGGCAAAGATCTGAAAGAAGAGCATCTTGGTGACATGAATTAATATGTTGTCTCTGCATCTGAAGAGGAACTCCTGTGTTGCACCATTGTTTGAGGGCCTGGCTCACCAGGCCCTCAAACAATGAATAGGCAGAAGATGCTAAGGGAGGAGAGAGTGATATATATATATATATGGTACTGTGACCACCCATTTAGCATCCAACTCTGAAGATAATATTATCTGTGCTAGCACACGTCAGGACTACCGCTGCGACTACCTGGCTGGCATAGGACTACTACCGCACTTCAGGAGTTCCTGGCCGGTATTAGGCTCTGAAGCTAATTTCAGCCACACTAGCCCACTCCAGGACCATCACCCTAACTTCTAACTCTGAAGCTAGTCTCACCACTACACATTAGGAGGCTCACAGTGGCTACCTTATCGGCATCCATATCTGAAACCATTCTCACCTGTGCTAGGACACTTCAGGGCCATCACTCTTATTATCTGGCCGGCATCCAGCTACAAAACCAATTTTCATTCATACCAGACCTTCCAACTCTGATATGAGTGTGTCACACAATATCAGTTCCCTTCATACGGTGATCCAGTGAGAAGCACATATCACCCGGTCACCCAGTTAGGAGCAGATGTCACACGTTAGCTGTAAACCCCTGAGGATTACGGGTTTCCAGCAAATTCTTTGATGTCTGTGTTCCGCTGATGTCCATTACGGGGGTGAAATCTCCCCAGGACATTGGCATCAGCCTTAGAAGCTTTGTTTTTAGGTCGAGCGTGCAAGTGCTCTGACCTGTTGTAATCTATCTGTGGGCTTTTAACCACGCCCACCGCACGTCCATCACTATCACCCGTTAATGGGCTTGCCTTTCAAAAATCTTGTGTTATCATTGGTAAATGCTTTACGTTTATCCCACCTTGGGGCAGTTTTGTTATAACCTGGCCATCGACCCTGTTACATGGATAATTGCACGTTTTCCAATAGGTTTGACTGCGAGCAAACTTCTTTTTCCTTTTGTGTCTCTCGTTCGCGCTCATGACGGCCATGGCGCTTTGAATCGGCGTGCTTATGTCAATTGTTTCATTTTTCATTTTCAATTTATGTGGCAAGAAAAGTCCAGCTAGGAATTTACAAAGCTAATAGTTCTAACTCGAGCAAACACGAGACCCATTACATTACAAATGCTTGTTTAGGTGTTGGAGTGTGGGGGAGGTTAATTTAAAGTGCTTCAGGTTGTGCTTGGCACAAACCCCAGCCCCTTTACCAGGCCTTCCTCCTAGTCACACAGTGAAACATTTTCCCAAGTTGGCCTGTCTGTCATACTAGCACACTTCAGGTCTACAACTGTGTGTCCCAGGTTGGCACCCGGCTGTGAAGCTAGTCCCACAATGCTATCACAAACACACATAAGGAGTATCACAGCGACTACTTGGCTGGCAACCAACTCTGAAACTAATACCACCTGTACCTGCACACTTCAGGACCATCACTCTACCTGGCCGGCATCCAGCTGTTAAGGTAATCTCAACCATACTAGCACACCCCAGGGCCATCATTGGCATATTTCAGGACCACCCGGCCGGTGTAGGCTCTGAAGCTAATCTCAACCGTACTAGCACACTCCAAGACTCTTACAGCGAGAGTCTAGCCAGCATCAAGATACTAACACATTTCAGAATATCATTCTTGCTACCTGGCAAGCAGACAGCTCTGAAGGCAGTCTTTTCCATTCTAGCACACTTGAGGACTACCTGGTCAGCATCTGGCTCCGAAGATAATCTCAGCCATACTAGCACACACCAGTACACGAGCGCAATACAGAACTATTATTCTGGATACCTGGCCATATAGTCTTCTGATGAGAAATACAAACCCATAAAGAGACAGGATCTCTTCTGGTGACTGCCTGATAGTAAGATGCCCCGTTGAACAAAAGACCCATTGAGTCCCGCTGCCTCCCAATGAGTGGCTCCCGGCCCTAAAAAATATATTTTTTAATACAACACTACACAACACTGCAGTGTCAGCTGTCTCTAGCCTTCGCTAACAACTGGTGTAAATACTTATGAATATAATGGTACTCTGTTTACCACTGGATAGGGTGATGTTGAATAGTGCTCGAAAATGTAACCTGCATGTCATAGGCAAACTGTTAAATCACTGAGCCATCTGGCCGGGACTGACCTGTCCACCTCCTGAGAGTGACTGACTGCTAGAGTGCACAACAGCTGAGCAACCATGAATGTTTGTGCTATGGGAGAGTGAACGACACTCAATCCTAATGGGTTTAGACAACTTCAAAATTGTGTCACACTTCTAATAAAAGTGCCTGTGTAACTAGGGGAAGAACAGAGATGACAACTTCATAAAATAAAATCACTGTGTCTTACTAAAAGCAGACAAAGCTTTCTATGCCTGGTTTACTGTGGGTCTCGCAATGAATTGAGCTGTAAGTCCGGAGAAAGTATGGTGCCCCAGAGCAAAACTGCAATCCAGTGGGAAAACGTATGTTTTCTAATCTTTGCAGTTCACTGTCGAGAACCTCGTGCAATCTCAGAAGATCTTCTCATTGATTCTCCAAGTAGATCACATAACTTGGCCAACTCATGGGTGTAGGATTTCAAATCAATTTACTGAATTTATGTATAAAGGTAGACTTTCAATGGTAACAGTGGATTGACTGCGTTTACCCGGATGGACTAGGGAGTCTTTTGAACAACTGTGTCTCATTCGACAGACAAGCCTCGTAATGTTAAAACAACTTGGGTCATCATTATCCTTGACTCCAGAAGCATCCTCAAGCTTTTGTAGCTGGTCTGCATGCCAGTCTGGGGCCAGGTTAGCAAGGCCTGATGCCAATCGTTGAGATACCCCAGGGGAAACAGTGAGAACTGCTGTGTCCAAAAAAGTTTTCTCAGTCAAGGACCAATAGTGACTTTTCACAGAGATTATTGGGCCAATCACATTCTATTAACCTTTACTTTTTGAAACACATATTAGTTTTAATAAATCCAATCTAATGTCCAAAAATTGGTCCTTCACTTGTACGTAATAAATCAGTTGTTATTTTCACTTTTAGAAAGGTAATTGTTTAAAAAAAAAATAATAACCATCAAAACAATTTATCAAGTCATATCTTCAATGTTTCAATTCGTTTTTTAAGCAAAACACCATAATTTAATTGTATCAAAGAAAAATGTTGGATTAAAAGGAGCATTTCTAGAAAGGATGTGCATTTATCCTCAGTTCACGTATATGCTGATAACCACATTTCGTTGCTTGGTTTTCTAAATAGTATTTTCTCTTTTCATGACTAACAACATGTTTAGACTTATTTATACTTTCAAGCCATTCCTGGGAGTAAAAAGTAAACCAAACTGAAGAATTCACGATCAGGTCCAAAAAGACCTCTTGGTAAGACCTATACACAACGGCTTACTCTCAGCTCATAATGTATTCTGTTTCTGTGTTTATATGCCTCTTGTTAAATTCATACAAAGCGGGCAGATCCATCATACAATCAGAAGTGGAAGTCATTTTATTAAAAAACAGGTATTCTTTTAACCTAAATGAGGCATTTTCCTTCTAATATGTTACAGTGAAAATATATTACTATCTTTTTTTATTATACCTGGTTATCTGTGAGTTCTTATTGTCATATTTTATTGATAAGGTGTTCCTTCTTCATATTTAATTGTGTCCCAGAGTTATTCATGCATGCATATATCGCTTGTCTCTCCACAGTGTCACAATGTCCCCTTGTGTTCTTTCTCAGATTTCTCTTCTTTCATCAAAGCTGAAAGCTTCTGGGCCGGCTAAGCTTTTTCTTTGAGCTGAGCTATTTTGATAGCAAAGAAGTTGGCAGTACCCTGGCACAGCTGTAAGATCTGGTCTTTGTGGTTTCTGTGATTTTTATTGGTGGAATGCCTTGAAGTTTGATGCCTATCTGTGTCCGAGCCATGAATTTAAATTGTGGGCGACCTTAAGCTGTCATTAAATGTGTGTGTGTATATATATATATATATATATATATATATATATATATATATATATATATATATTGACTGGCTCTCAATCTCTAGTAAGGCACACGGGTATTACTTCTTCCCTGCATTTAAGATTATCAGCTTAATGCATTTATTCTATCGTAGTGTACAAAATTCTGTGGTAAAGCTGGTGATGAGCATGCAGAACTCCCCGCAGGCTCTCAGTCACTAGCCGGGCCCATTTGAAGGTCTTTTGCTAACGAGATGGTGCCTTTGGAAGGTCTTTGTTGACGTTTAAGCTGGTGCTCTGCGATTTATTTATCCAAATTTTCTCTTGCCTCTGACCTATCAGATTCTCAAAACCATTTTAAAGCATAAGCCAGACTCAGGCGCAGAACAAGTGAATTCCAGTTTCAGTAAAAACTGATCCTGATTCACTTCACAGAGCAGGATGACATATTTGTACTCGCTATGATGTAAACTCGTGAAGGATCCACTTAATGTACTGATTTTTATAAACTGACTCTTTTACACCCCTAACTTTTGAAACAAACCATAACCCTTTCCTGAATGTAAACATAACCCTAACTTGCAAAGCCCAACCATAACTACAAACAAAACCCTAACCTTAACTGCTACTTTATCCTAACTCTAACAATTAAAGTAACTTTCGATCCAATGCTAATTCTGTCCCTTACACTGCCATGCTTAGATTATGCAGAATAAAAGAAGTCTCAAGGGCCTAATGGAATTTTGTCTCTATTGTTCAAAAATACAAATTCCTCATATTCATTTTCTTTATTTACTGCAACATTCTATGTTTTATTTTCTTTTTCTTAACGTAATGTCTGTCCGTACAGGTATGGTTGTGGAAGACAAAGCTATGACAAGAAATTTAGGAAAAGTGCAAATATCTTTTGAATATTCAATTTTGAGAACTGGTTATCTCTCTATAAGTCTGTAGAGACAGAGGACAGATTTTGGAATTTTGGCCTTATGTTTCTTTTATATCTGTTAACGTAGCAGAGCCTTTTCCGACAATGTTTCACCCTTAACTTTCTGGATTCCACTTAACCTAAATTAACATTAGCCCGTAAGGAAGTGTAAACTTGTCCTTTCTCTCACTTATTTTTGGTTATTTTAGCTTCTCCTTATGCACCTTTCACCTCATTCTCTTCAGCTTCTCTGCAGCGAATGACACGGTTGACAATGAAGCCCCGCTGAACATCCCGCATCCCACGGAGGCTCTGACCATACGGCCTATGTAGTGGGTCACCTCCTACCTGCTCAAGAGGCAAAAGTCAATTCAAATGGACAAATAAAAGAGCACCC
Source organism: Pleurodeles waltl (assembly GCF_031143425.1). Classification (NCBI taxonomy): domain Eukaryota; kingdom Metazoa; phylum Chordata; class Amphibia; order Caudata; family Salamandridae; genus Pleurodeles; species Pleurodeles waltl. The sequence goes on along the minus strand of NC_090451.1, from coordinate 72,654,676 downwards.
CAGTAATCCAAGACTCCATTATATTCCTGGTCATATTTTAAGTGAAGATATCAGTAGATGGCACTATTAACTACCTGCAGGCCTGCCTGACCACAATGGAAGCCCAGATGTTGAAGGCGTACGTGGTCAAATACATGAATAGCGTACAGCAACAATCCTCGACCGCTAGACCCCTTAGCACACAAATAACGCCAAATCCCACAGATTGCAAAATTAGAGTAATGTCTGAAGACCTGAATCGCAGGAAAGATCCACACTGCAAGGCATCAGCCGCGTCTTCTTCTCAGATTCAAAGCAAACTTCCAGGTAGCCGGACTTTACACCTGTGGTGCGGTCCCAGATACTAACTTAGCAGAACAAAGAGCAGCCTCTATGCTGCCACATCACTCATCAGTGATTGTAAGGTAAGATGTGATTATTTATATTATTCACTTGTGTATCACATGCATACCAGAAGGCTTTCTGATGCTGAAATGCTGAACTCGAGGCAATCCAGCTGTCCGTTCCATGTGCATAGTGAATGGATGAGCTTAGGTGCTAAGGAAGCAACCAGGTTTTCTGTTATCTTCTAATTTGGAGAAGGTTTTCTTGAGCTTCTGTTTTTGCTGGGAGTTTATTCCACGGTTTCAGGGCGTTTGTACTGCAAACCCTTTGTCTGCTATGCTGTTTTTTCTTGTAACTGACAGAGCCGCAGATAGGTTGCCATTGCTCATATCAGGTTGCATCCAGAGACATAATGATAAAGCATGTTTCTTAGGAATGCTGGCACTGTTACCTGGCAAGCCTTATGTACTGTGCACAAGGTTTTAAATGTAATACATCACCTTACTGGCAAGCAGTGGGGTCTTTGACACGTTTGGGGAGATGTGTTCTCTGCAACCTGTGCTACCCATGCCTTGGGAAGCTCACTTGTTTCTCTTGTTAAAACAAATCATATGCCAGTCAAAGATTAGAAGAGTTTATTAACAAAGAAAAATGATTAAGACGTGAATTACAGTCAACCGTGCAGAGTATCCCCTAGCATAGATAAATGGAGCAAGCTCCGCAAGGTACAACAAAGCACAGATTTACACATTAATGAATGTACATTTTGAATAGGACCATGTGATTAATTCTTTAAAAATACAAACAGGCGCCTAATCTGAGGTCATGAGCTAAAATGAAACCCCCTTTAAACACTAATGATAATATGCAGACATCCCAGCTAAGTATGCTGCTTTTCAGACCTAGAGGGGGGAACAGCTCCACATCAAAGATGGGCACTTGCTGTGAGCAAGGTTAGCTAAAGAACAGAAACTTGTCTGAAACAAGTTTTGGTTTTGCTAACACAATTTTAATATCCCACTGTTTTGTTTTGTTCACTCACATTCCTTTTAAGATCTGCAGCATTATCTGCAAGGCAGTTCCCTCCAACAGAGCAACCTACCCTACAGAAAATATAAAGATTTCTGTTGAAAACGACACAAGCAAGAAGGAGAGGGCAAAAGACAGACTTTATCCTGCTACGCTCAGGATTTTGAACACCATCCCAAGTAAGATCCTAGGGACTTCTCATTCAGCTGCAGCAAATACATAAAGACCTCTTCAAGGACGATCTGGTCTGCAGGAAAATAGATGTACCACATATGTACAGTGGTCACCTCATGAAATTGATCTTCCCTTATCCATCAAAAAGATGCACTTATATCCCTCTTACCACTAAATCGACCCCTACCCTCCTGCACAGTGCTCTGTGACTTCTAATCTAGGTTCAGCACAAGTACATCTGCATACGTACATATACACGAAACCAGCTGTGCAGTTACTGAGCACACGCCAGGTGGCACACACCCATGAGCAGTTCATCTGAGAGCTGACTAGTTGGAGGCAGGGTTGGCGAACTGTGAACAGTTGTAGAAATAGATGCTTCAGGTTGTTATTAAACTTTGAGAAAGAGGGCTCTAATCTCGGATCTTTCACGCCGCAGTGTGAATTTACCCCTACTAACTACTTTTCCATAGCTCACAAATAAATGTGGTGGTCCTGAGACTGCATATGCGTTGTACTGGGCTTTTAGACGTGAAGGCGTGGTCTTGTAGAGGTGAGAGTAGGGGTGGAATTCCAGATCATTGGACCTTCAACTGGGAATCTGCTACTGGAACCGAATATTCTGTTAAAAGTGACCTTTCGTCACACACTGGCTCAGTGGCTCCATAGACTTTATTCAAGCCCCACTTGTTAATAATCAGCATTGTTTTCTATGTCTATTAAACGGTCAGCTGTGGTTTGAAACCATGAGGCCTCCCGTGCTTGTGCTTTGGAGAAGATGCGGTCTAGCAAGAACGTCATCGTTGTGGAACCACGAGACCTAGTGCCATATGTAGTGACCCCAAGGATGAAACCTCTGAGTACCTCAGTTGCCTATCTGCATAATAGTGAGTGGTAACAAACAGTACGCGGCACTACATAGGAAACTTAAACACATACATTTGTTATATAGTACACAAGTTTTCTTTCAAGGTATGCAGATCAACCAAAAATGAACAAATAAAAAGAGGGACCAAAATTGAGGAAATATATATGTTATTTCCCATGCTTAGAAAGGCAGCACGTGCCTTGTGAAGCATTGTATAGACATATGTGATTTCCTAGAATGTATAGTAAATGAAATGTACTACATATAATTAAAAAGTGGAAAACTCTAGGCATAAACATCTGGCCCCCCTTTCCATTTCCCCACAAGAGGAGGTTGGGGAGGCGTGGGCGCCCTCCGTGTAAAGTGTGAAGTAGCCTGATTGTGTGTCTGCTCAACAGGTGTGAGAGGTGGGAGAGAAGGGGTGCACCGGCATGAGAGGAGGGAGTGGAAGGACAGGGACGGAAAAGGACTGGTGAGTGAGCGTGAGAGGGCGAGAGGGAGGGAGGTGGCAGGCGATGAGGTGAGATCGGAGGGCCGTGAAGGGGTGGATGGGTGTAGGGTCGGAGAAAGAGGCTGTTGGTGCCAGCGAGAGGGTGGGACGGTAAAGGGACAGGCAGAGAAAGAGATGGCACAAGAAAAGGATGGGGGACATGGAGAAGGCCAGGACACATTGCCTAACGGGGGGTCAGGTTCGAATGCCGGTGTCAGCTCGGCACCCTGTGATTCTGGGTACATCACCATCCCTCTGCCTCTAAGAAAGACGTCTGGCCTTCCGTGATGTAACGTAGCACTCATGCAAAGCGCTCCCAGCGCTATATATACATGCAAAAAGGCATGAGAGTGGAAGGAGTGAGGATTGGGGTGGGGTGGAGGAAGAATGAGAGACTGGGGAGGGCAGACCAGGGACGATGGGGCAGAGAAGGGGGTGAAGGGCAGGAGAGGGTCCTGACGAGAGCTGGAGGGCGATGGGAGAGTGGAAGTAAACAGAGATAGGAGTGGAAAGAGAACTGAGGTACGAAAGAAGGAGAGTGAGACGAGAGAGGGCAGGATGGGGTAGCAGAGAAGGAGAAATGGGCGAAGAGGAGGAGTGGGAATATTTACATATTTATTTTCCCGGCCCCCCACCAAAAAAAAAAGACCCAGAGAGTGCTGTACTTCATGAAGACGTCGGTTTCCTGAGACAGGCCCAGGCCGCCATGGGGGGGGGGTGCTGACACACTCCTGCCTTCCTGGGAGGAGATGGCCGTGTTGGGGTTTTGGGGGGGCGAAAGTCTCTCACTTCACTTAAATGGCTAGCCCAGGAGGTCTCGCCCGAGCCCTCACCTACTAATGTCCCTTCCTCGCCCGCCGGGCCGCCCCGCGCCTCCCACCGCTGGCTGCAAACCCCGCGCGGCGGCACACTGGGGCGATTTTGCTTTTCAAAAGGGGAGACGGGGGAGGGGGCGGAATTATTTACTACTTTTGCAAGTCTGTGACTCTGGGGAGGAAGGCGGCCTCGAGAGGGGGAGGCGGAATGCCCTCCCCTCCCCCTGCCTCTTTCCTGAACTGATCCCACACTTTTCTTTCTGTCTTTCCCTCCACCCGGGTCTATGAATCAGCCCCGGTCAGCCGGGCGATCTGCTGGTTCCCGGGCCGGGCGCCGGCCGGAAGGCGCGCGGGAGGGCGAGGGGAGCAGGGCCCGGACTTGTTGCTTCTCCACTTCCCGCCGCTGTCCCAAAACCACTTCTTACCGACACCCCCCTTTGCTCTGCCCCTTAAACAATGCCCTTCTGCCCAAGTTAAACTTCATGTCTCGATTCACCTATTTGTTCAAAATGTAAATGACTATATCCACTGCCTCGCGTGAGTAGTTGGTGACAGTCAACAGTTGTGTATTTATGACCCGAGATGTGTGTTGATGGCCAAAAATGGAAAGTTCTGCCACCAAACATTGGTATATGTTCTAAATATTGGTATGCTCAATTAGAACATTCTTGGCCGAATGAATTTGAAAACAGCTTTTCTCTTGTAAAAAATAGATTTTGTTTTAAAATCTGATCACATTGCTCACAAAATAACTCGGGTTTACATGTACACTTACTAAAAACGCCAATTGTGATTTTGGATCTAAAATTATTCATGCTAATTAAAATCTACAACAAATTGTGCATATTTTATGTAAGATATACATTTAGATACTTCTGGGTAGAAACGTTGTAAACTTTAAACGTTAGAAATATATATATCTGTGTAGGAAGCCAATGCAGGGGTAAAATTGGCAAGTTAATCAGACATATCAGACTATATATATATATATATATATATATATATATATATATATATATATATATATATGCCACTTATACTTAATGATTTATTTCAAATATCCACAAAGCATTCAACCTTTTACGTCCTTTTATGTCACATGGCTATCCTCCGTGTGTGCTGCCATATAATCCTGCTTTTCTGCTTTCATGGAGCCTGATATGTTGTGTAGTTCCATCTTTTTTATATCATAACAATTCATCAATCAAAGAACACTCCTGATATGTTGTGTAGTTCCATCTTTTTTATATCATAACAATACAGCAATCAAAGAACACTCCTGATATGTTGTGTAGTTCCATCTTTTTCATATCATAACAATTCATCAATCAAAGAACACTCCTGATATGTTGTGTAGTTCCATCTTTTTTTATATTATAACAATACAGCAATCAAAGAACACTCCTGATACGTTGTGTAGTTTCATCTTTTTTTTACATCATAACAATACAGCAATCAAAGAACACTCCTGAAATGTTGTGTAGTTTCATCTAACATGTGAACTAAAATTGCGTGGCTTTGTACAACTTGCCAACCAACCTGCATTTTGGTTCTTCTCTGGGAGCTCTTGTTAATGCATTCAGATGAGCCACTCAGCAACAAACATATGCATAAAGCAAGGCAGACCTACTGGCTTTACCAGTGCTTTTTAAAAGTATTGAACAAATGAATGCTTCCAGCATGAGAACAATGAAGTAAGGGCCAACTTCTCCGTGGAACATTAACTGAAGGCAAGGAGGCTCTGTAAGGTCACCTCAAAGTAAAAGAGAGCCCCTACGTTTAAGCATATCACTCTAGTTGTCAAATTTTGGCTTCCTGTGTGATTTTGCAGTTACTTATTGTCAGACTTACTGGATTTTAGCATGCACTTCTGTGAATTTTTTCAGGGTTTAAATCTGTAGATTACTGTAGAGAATTTGGGTAACCGGTCGAGGAGAGGTGATAACCCTACTCAAACAGCAACCACAATTCTTGTCATGGTGAAATACAAGCAAACCCCAAATTAACCTGTGCTCAACTCTGGTAGCTTGACACAAAAGTGGTCTGACTTAACTTAGAGGCAATCTGTAAATTATTTATGCAGCACTTCAAACACTATTAAAGTGAAAACACAACACAAGAAATATCCCACACCATTTTAGAAACAGAGTAAAATTAAATAATTTTTTTTAATTCACAACAAGAAAAATCCAATGACTAGAACCGGAGATATCCAATTTTAAATGATTTAAGTGAAAATAGTGCTTAAAAGCACAAAGTGCCAACTGTGGTTATCTGGTTGTGCTGGACCGGGACAAAGTCACACGTTCAGACCCAACACGATGGAGCGCAGGGTGGGGTACAGGGACTAAATTAGGCCTGCCGAACAATGTTGCTGAGTGTTGCAAGTTCCTGCATTGAGGATGCTTTGTACAGCGGTAGTTCTGATGAGCTGTGGGTGGCGGTGCAAGACCCTACGCCGTGCAATGGCGGTTCCGATTGAGCCATCAATGGGGCTTGCAATGTGAGGTCCTTTATCGTCGTTGATGGAGGCTTTCCATCTGGAGTCCTGCCTCTGGGATGCGTCTCACTGTTCCAGTGTGGGGCTGTGAGGAGATGTGCCACGCTGCATCAGTTCTGCCTAAGAGACCACATTTGTGCCGGCGGAGCACCTTCAGGCCCACTTCTAAGTGTGCTGGCCTGGCACCACCTATGATGCAAGATTCACATCACACAGTGTCCCAATGCAGGGTTCAAGGTGGTTATAACCTTTTTTGTCCCTGAGGCTCTAATCAGGAGGCCGCCAACTAGCTCTTGGAGTCACGCTGGTGGTCCTGGTTTGAAGATGCAGGCCTGTCCTCCTCAAGCCGAGCAGCACAACAGTTCTTCCGAGTCCTCCACAGGTTCAGAGGTGTGCTGAAGAGTTAGGTGTAGGAGTCTAGTATTTATACCTGGTGCCACCTTTGACTAGAAGGTTCTGGAATTTTGCACCCCCAAAGGAATTTTGAATTTCCTGCCTCCCTGCTCTGGCCACAGGTTGTCTGGGGGCACAAATGACTAGTGTCAAAACCTTTGTTAGTATGCTCAGACATAGGCTTTGTGATGTGCAAGTGGTAGATGACAGTTCCTCTGCCTTATCAAGTCAGAGATGGCTCATCCTGCCAACACCTATTCCCCCTTTTCTCACTGTCTGGGAAGAATACAAAGCTATACATGGAACAGGACTGCTTTTTATCAGAAACAAAATAACCAAATACATCCAACAAAGAAACCTCCGCTCAAGATTGGCGCCCCGCCTTAGAACACCACCATATAAGAAAAAGACTATAGGTGGTACATCCTTCTCCGTTCAAGCAGCCAAATTATGGAATTCATTACCCCTAACTATAAGAGCCACAGATAACTTTCTTGTCTTCAGAAAACTACTCAAGAGTTGGCTCTTTCCTTCATAACCACCATATTCAAACAACTCTGGACTGCATATGCCTATGTTGATAAATATTTTTTTCAGATTATGTGTATATTTCTAGTTATGTATAGTTCTTTAGAAAATATGTATCACTACTATGTCATAACAATAAAATACACGCACACTCTTTAAACCTGTTTGACTAAGTATATTTTACCAATGGTTCTAATTATGTATTGTATATGCATATGTGTGTGTATTCATGTGTGTTTGTATGTGTGTGTATGTGTGTGAATATATATATATATATATATATATATATATATATATATATATATATATATATATATATATAATATATATGTATGTGTATATGTTGTTTCCGTGCTTGGCATGTTCGTGGGTCATTGCATGGCTCCTGGGTGCGTTGTTATACTAGATATCTATGAATTCCTGCTCTCATCTTATCACACTTATCTACCCATCATCATATGTCATGTCTCTATCAAACTATCCTCCATTCTCACTCTGACTCATCCCAAATCCTTTCTACTACTTTCATCTCCTAAATAACTCTGCCTAGGCTCTTCCCTCCGCTTCCACATCTAATTCACCAAACCTCACTCTACTATCATGACCTCCCACACAACCCTACTAAATTCTCCTGCATTTATCTCACCCTGCTACTATGCTCTTCCTTCCACATACTCTTCCTTCCTCCATCCCCATTTACTCATCCCAAGCCTTTGGGTTGAGTAAATTAAGGATATACTCCCAATTAACACTTCTGGATTTCTTTCCTCCTCCACCCCTCCATTACTCCAGTCAATCTAACTAACAAACTCTCATATCCGCGGCTCAAATTAACTCATAATAATACTAAAACTGTACTCATTGTTTCCCGATACTAATCCATCACTAATTCTTGTTGGGTTCCAGAGTAGCGTGCTACTCACCGAAAAGCGATTCGACGCCTCGTCAGGGGTAGTAAGCGCTATATAAATATGATTACAATACAATACAATGGCAACAATGATTCTATTGTGAATAATTAGAATTGAAAATGCTCCAAGTCTGAAAATACGAGTATGTGAATTACACAAAACTAAAGTCTATTGTGGTGCCAATGTCTTCCTAGTCTCTCACAGACTCGCGTTCTTCCCTTCACACCTCTTTCCTCAGCGGTCCCTTACTCTGGTAGGCACTTGCACCATGTCTGTCCCGATGGCCTTCAGAAAGCCCACATCTGCAATCTTACCTAGAAATCTCCTTCCGCTTCATCACTGTTTTTTAACTCTATCTGCATGTACTTCTTTGGGTCACCTCTCCTGCACCTTGCCTGCTCTCTCTCACATACACTGTCTGGCTCTCCCTCATTCTTTCTTCTCACCTGTAAACACAGCAGTTCAGTGTCCTTTAGTGACTTCAATATTTCAACCGCTGTGTATACCTCCTTCACACACTTTTACGTAAAATGCTAATTACAGTTGTCACATGTATGATCATTGCTCTCTGCGCTGACTAGTGAGGCCAAGAACTGGATGAGCACCTACCCTGAACACTTTCATGACTCATTGACAGGCTCTGGGAGGAAAATTCACACTGCTTTCAGACTCAGTTCAAGAGCTCTCAATCATGCCCCACCATGGGCGCCCACCGAGAACCAATACTCATTCAGACATGTAGAGGCGAATCAGTTCACAGGATGTACTAGTTTGCAAAAAAAGTCCCATGTTTCGTGGGAAATAAGAAAAAAAACTACAGAAACACAATGTCTGGAAAAAGCAAACACTCTTTGAGGATGCAGGAAGAAGCACAACATAAGCAATGTCTACAGGGGCTTCACTGCTGAAGTGGATTATCTTAAGTTTTTTTTTACTGTCCTTGTTAAGGAATTCATCAGTGTTTTTGACATATAGAGGTCCCCGTAGATACCCTTTTCAAAGTCAGTTTTTAATTAGTGACGCGTCTGAGCACTGACAGAACCCACCCCACATAAAGACCTGGCGTTAACCTTATTCTGTGTTGGCTACATTTAACTTGGATTTGAAGGACACACCCTGTCTCCACACAAAAGCCCCCTCCTCTTCTCACGACTCCCAGTCAGGTGTTGATGGGTGGAGTGAAAATGTTTCGGGTCACCCTATTTGTGATTTTGGTAAGTTTCAGGGGAAACCGTCCTGGCCCATGGAGTGGTTTAGTTACTTAAATGGTAATTAAATATGGGGTCTGGCTTCTCAAGTTGACACATGTCTGTAGGTTGGTGCACTCTGCTATTTCCATCTGTCCTTGTCTGGAGGGGGACAGAATATCAGACACAAGTTCTTTGCACCAGTCACCTTTCTATTGTTTGGGCCATGGCCTCTGGCCGCAGCTACAATTGTGTTTGTGGCTTGAGTTTCCTAATGTTGTGTTTGGTCTGCATAGCTCAGGGTAGATCCCCTTGTGGACAGGCACAGTGCTGAAGACGTCAGCTAACTACACATCTTCTGTGAGTTTGTTACAGACGTTCCGGTACTTGTAGAAAGGCGGTTCTGGGTTTCAGCAAAAATGGCATCCAGCTGAGCTACTGAGTAGACAAGGCACTTGCATGGTAGTTTGTGAAATCATCGAGACATTACATAGGAGCATATTTGTGCACAATAATTCCAGGGGAATTGCACTCTAGGAGAGTGACATGAGTTTTAGGGACCTAGGGGTAAGTTCTTGCAACTGTGAGGAATGCAGAAGAAAGGGTACTCAGCCATGGGGCATATTCAGGCAAAGCAACGGCCCTTCACAAAGTCGGCCAATGAGACATATGTTTGGATATTTAGAGAGAATATCGGAAACAGAAATATCGTGGACAAAAATACTGTGTCAAGAATGTCGAGGACACAATATCATGAAGGTGAGTTTCTATTAGGTAATCTGTGTTTTGCTATAAATAACTCCACACATATGTACCATGATGATATATATATATATCTTCAAGGTAGTGGATGTGGGATTAAGAATAATAAATCTGGATTTACGTATCTGCACTTACCGTCCCAATATTTTAGCCCTCGATATTTTTGACATGATATTATGCCTGCACGCTATTTCTGTTTCCGATATTCTGACAGTGATCCATTTGTTTGGATATGTTATTGCCAAAGATCACCAAGTAAGGGTGCATTTCTTTTTAGCTATTTCCAATCCCTCTTGAGATCACTGTATGCCTCGACACCTGGTGCGTCAATTTCACTGTTGAATCACCTAGTTGTCCCTTACCTAGGATAAACAGATGACTCCACATCACCAAGAAACTGTGTTTCTAGTCCTGGGATTTTATTTGAGACCACTGCTTTCTGCTAGTTGAGGTTCTGGTGTACTTCAGATGAACAAAATGGGTTGAAGCACCTTATAAAAAAGAACTGTTGAAGAACAGCCCATATCTGGATACTCAGTGCTGCAGTAGCCATATCATAACAACACTATTACCCAGGGCCATTAAAATTATGCAATTGTGCAGCTAAGGCGATTTTCACATAATTGTAGATTTGCTGCATTTGCCACACAATGCATTGTCTGCCACATATTTGATAAACAAATGTGTTTTGTTGCTCCAACGGATCAAAAGTTACTAAAAACACAGCAAGACATGTTGCTGCACAGTGGAAGGCCCTTTACAAAATTTGACTGTTCACCTTTCTGTAGATTATTGTTTTATTTAGGAGGTAAACTTGTAATAAAGAAGTGGAACTAATGCCCAGACTGAGATAATTCGTTTATAAATGACAAACTAATGAAGTAATACTATCATAAAATATGCTACTTAATGCTGAATAATTTGCCTTTTCGTGCTGCATAATTTACTTAACCCTGCCTCATAATTTGTCTCTCCCCTGCTACATAAATGCAGTGTCCCTGCTATCACCTCTCTGTCTTCCCTTAATGTAATCCAATGAGTTAGAGTGCTCGTTTTCTGATATTATATTGCTCCTGAATATTAAGTTCATCGTTTGAGGTCTTTTGAATGGGCTTTACCTCCAGTTCCTAATAAACAACCACACAACCCAGCCTTTGAGACTATTTTTGTGTTTTCAAGTCCTGTAAGACTCCTGTTGATTGTGCACTAACAGGTTTCAACGTCACAATGATTCGTAAACATATTTAATTCTATCCATGCAGAAACTTTATTCCTGCTTGACAGATTAAATACAATGCAGTCTCTGAGTGTTCAGTTACACCTTCTCTAGATGGCCAAAATCTAGAGGAACATGTTGTTCTGACCAGGTCACATAATGTATTTGCACAGATATAGTTGTTCATTTTCCAGTTAGCGTATTATGGCTCCTTTAGAAAAGCTTTTTGGCTTTCCTCAGAACTTTAAGAATTATCTGATTTTTTTCTACCTTCACCGTGCTTTGTCCCCCTTGAGTTAAGACCAATCAAGCTGTGCTTGGAATCCCGACTCTGGTGGTTTTGCCTCAACATATCGATCTGATTCCCACATAGAGTGTTGCAGGTCTATTTAAAGGAGCCACCTTACTTTGACATTGTCCATGCCCTGCATGCAAAATCATGCTGTTCACATTCTTCTTGGTCTAAAGGTTATGGATACATCTCTCCTGATTTATTCACTTTTTACTGGCTCCCAGTCAAGGAGTTTGCTCAATTTAAGGACCTGCCATTGAATCTCCAACTAACAACACTTATGGTCAAGGCTCATCCTCATGAGCCTTGACCATAATTATGCATCCTACTTAACACCCGCTCCGTCCACAAACATGCAATTGAACTCTGGGACCTCCTGACCACATACTCGCCCGACGTCGCATTCCTCACCGAAACCTGGATGAATTCGGCCTCAGAACCAGACGTAGCCATAGCCACACCAGAAAACTACAAGATCACCAGAAGAGACCGAATCAACAGACCAGGAGGAGGATTCGCCATAGTCCACAAAAACACCATAAGAGTCTCCACCAACTCCCACGACACCTTCAACTCAGCCGAGCACCTCCACTTCAAAATCCACATCAACGCCAACAACACACTCAGAGGAACACTGGTCTACAGACACCCTGGACCCAGACCGCAGTCCTGCGACGACATCGCCGACGCCATCAGCTCCCAAGCCCTCGCCTCAACAGACTACATCCTCCTCGGTGACCTAAACTTCCACCTAGAAAATAACAACAATATCAACACCACCAACCTAATCGGCAACCTTGCCAACTTCGGCCTCAAGCAACTCATCACTACACCCACCCACTCCGCAGGCCACACACTCGACCCCATCTTCTCAGCCAGCAACCACGTCTCTTTCAGCCACACCACCGAACTCAGCTGAACAGACCACCGCTGCATCCACTCCTCCTACCAGAAACCAGTCACTCACCACCACTGCACACAACCCCCCTGACGCAACTGGAGCAAAATATAAATGGATCAACTGATCTCCACTCTCGCCCGGCCCCACCCCTTGGGACCCCGGACCCCAACACAGCCACCACCAACCTGCATCGCTGGATAGAAGATTGAGTCAACACCCTCGCACCGCCCAAAAACCCCCCAAACACCTCCCACAGAATCAAGGCCAGCTGGTTCACCCCAGAACTACAGGAATCCAAACAGCAATGTCGCAGAATGGAAAAAACCTGGCACCTTGACCCTACCAACTCCAACCACATCACTTTCAAGGATGCCCTACACAAACATCACCAACTGATCCGCACCACCAAAAGGACCCACTTCAAAAACCGCATCAACGCCAACGCTCACAACAGTAAAGAGCTCTTCGGCATCGTCAATGAGCTCTCCACCCCAGGACCTGCTCCAACGAACCCCCACCATCACAGGAGTTCTGCAACTCAGTGGCAACCCACTTCCGTCGAAAGATAGAAGATATCCACAATAGCTTCAAACCCCAGACCCACCAGCTGACTACAAACACCCAAGAACCCAATGCTCCAAGCAACAGCCACCTCCTCCACACCTGGACCCCCGTCAACATAGAGGACACCGCCACCACCATGGCCTCCATCCACTCCAGATCACCATCGGACCCCTGCCCACACCATATCTTCAATAAGGCAAACATCATCATCGCCCCCCACCTCTGCAAAACCATCAACAGCTCCTTCGAGTCAGCCACCTTCCCAGAAAGATGGAAGCACGCAGAAATCAACGCCCTGCTGAAGAAACCAAAGGCAGACCCAGACGAGCCCAAGAACTACCGGCCGATCTCCCTCCTCCCCTTCCCAGCCAAGGTAATCGAAAAAATCGTAAACAGCCAACTATCCCGGTTCCTGGAAGACAGCAAGGTACTCGACACCTCCCAATCCGGATTCCGCAGAAACCACAGTACCGAGACTGCATTCATTGCTGCCACAGACGACATTAGGACCATGCTCGAAAAAGGAGAAACAGCAGCACTCATCCTCCTGGACCTCTCCACAGCTTTCGACACGGTATGGCATCACACTCTCCGCACACGCCTCCACAACGCTGGAATCCGCGACAAGGCACTCGACTGGATCTCGTCATTTCTCTCAGGCAGAACCCAGAGAGTCCGCCGCCCACTATTCCTGTCAGAAGCCTCCAGAATCGTCTGTGGCGTTCCCCAAGGATCTTCGCTCAGCCCCACGCTCTTCAAACATCGCATGAACCCACCACATCAACATAGTTTCCTACGCAGACGACACTCAGCTCATCCTCTCCCACATGAAATACCCTACAACTGCAAAGAACAACCTCCACTTCACGCCATCGCCAGCTGGATGGAATCAACCCACCCCAAGTTAAACACAGACAAGACAGAAATCCTCATTGTAGGAAGTTGGCTCTGTATGTGCTATTTCAAAGTAAGGAATAGCATGCACAGAGTCCAAGGGTTCCCCTTAGAGGTAAAATAGTGGTAAAAAGAGATAATACTAATGCTCTATTTTGTGGTAGTGTGGTCGAGCAGTAGGCTTATCCAAGGAGTAGTGTTAAGCATTTGTTGTACATACACATAGACAATAAATGAGGTACACACACTCAGAGACAAATCCAGCCAATAGGTTTTGTATAGAAAAATATATTTTCTTAGTTTATTTTAAGAACCACAGGTTCAAATTTAACATGTAATATCTTGTTTGAAAGGTATTGCAGGTAAGTACATTAGGAACTTTGAATCATTTCAATTGCATGTATACTTTTCAAGTTATTCACAAATAGCTATTTTAAAAGTGGACACAGTGCAATTTTCACAGTTCCTGGGGGAGGTAAGTTTTTGTTAGTTTTACCAGGTAAGTAAGACACTTACAGGGTTCAGTTCTTGGTCCAAGGTAGCCCACCGTTGGGGGTTCAGAGCAACCCCAAAGTTACCACACCAGCAGCTCAGGGCCGGTCAGGTGCAGAGTTCAAAGTGGTGCCCAAAACGCATAGGCTCCAATGGAGAGAAGGGGGTGCCCCGGTTCCAGTCTGCCAGCAGGTAAGTACCCGCGTCTTCAGGGGGGCAGACCATGGGGGTTTTGTAGGGCACCGGGGGGGACACAAGCCCACACAGAAATTTCACCCTCAGCGGCGCGGGGGCGGCCGGGTGCAGTGTTAGAACAAGCGTCGGGTTCGCAATGGAAGTCAATGAGAGATCAAGGGATCTCTTCAGCGCTGCAGGCAGGCAAGGGGGGGCTTCCTCGGGGAAACCTCCACTTGGGCAAGGGAGAGGGACTCCTGGGGGTCACTTCTGCAGTGAAAGTCCGGTCCTTCAGGTCCTGGGGGCTGCGGGTGCAGGGTCTTTTCCAGGCGTCGGGACTTAGGTTTCAGAGAGTCGCGGTCAGGGGAAGCCTCGGGATTCCCTCTGCAGGCGGCGCTGTGGGGGCTCAGGGGGGACAGGTTTTGGTACTCACTGTCGTAGAGTAGTCCGGGGGTCCTCCCTGAGGTGTTGGTTCTCCACCAGCCGAGTCGGGGTCGCCGGGTGCAGTGTTGCAAGTCTCACGCTTCTTGCGGGGAGATTGCAGGGTTCTTTAAAGCTGCTCCTTTGGATAAAGTTGCAGTCTTTTTGGAGCAGGTCCGCTGTCCTCGGGAGTTTCTTGTCGTCGTCGAAGCAGGGCAGTCCTCAGAGGATTCAGAGGTCGCTGGTCCCTTTGGAAGGCGTCGCTGGAACAGAGTTCTTTGGAAGGCAGGAGACAGGCCGGTGAGTTTCTGGAGCCAAGGCAGTTGTTGTCTTCTGGTCTTCCTCTGCAGGGGTTTTCAGCTAGGCAGTCCTTCTTCTTGTTGTTGCAGGAATCTAGTTTCTAGGTTCAGGGAGAGCCCTTAAATACTAAATTTAAGGGCGTGTTTAGGTCTGGGGGGTTAGTAGCCAATGGCTACTAGCCCTGAGGGTGGGTACACCCTCTTTGTGCCTCCTCCCAAGGGGAGGGGGTCACATCCCTAATCCTATTGGGGGAATCCTCCATCTGCAAGATGGAGGATTTCTAAAAGCTAGAGTCACCTCAGCTCAGGACACCTTAGGGGCTGTCCTGACTGGCCAGTGACTCCTCCTTGTTGCTTTCTTTGTTCCCTCCAGCCTTGCCGCCAAAAGTGGGGGCCGTGGCCGGAGGGGGCGGGCAACTCCACTAAGCTGGAGTGCCCTGCTGTGCTGTGACAAAGGGGTGAGCCTTTGAGGCTCACCGCCAGGTGTTACAGCTCCTGCCTGGGGGAGGTGTTAGCATCTCCACCCAGTGCAGGCTTTGTTACTGGCCTCAGAGTGACAAAGGCACTCTCCCCATGGGGCCAGCAACATGTCTCTAGTGTGGCAGGCTGCTGGAACCAGTCAGCCTACACAGATAGTCGGTAAAGTTTCAGGGGGCACCTCTAAGGTGCCCTCTGTGGTGTATTTTACAATAAAATGTACACTGGCATCAGTGTGCATTTATTGTGCTGAGAAGTTTGATACCAAACTTCCCAGTTTTCAGTGTAGCCATTATGGTGCTGTGGAGTTCGTGTAAAACAGACTCCCAGACCATATACTCTTATGGCTACCCTGCACTTACAATGTCTAAGGTTTTGCTTAGACACTGTAGGGGCACAGTGCTCATGCACTGGTACCCTCACCTATGGTATAGTGCACCCTGCCTTAGGGCTGTAAGGCCTGCTAGAGGGGTGTCTTACCTATACTGCATAGGCAGTGAGAGGCTGGCATGGCACCCTGAGGGGAGTGCCATGTCGACTTACTCATTTTGTTCTCACTAGCACAC
Organism: Pleurodeles waltl; assembly: GCF_031143425.1. Lineage (NCBI taxonomy): Eukaryota > Metazoa > Chordata > Amphibia > Caudata > Salamandridae > Pleurodeles > Pleurodeles waltl. The sequence goes on along the minus strand of NC_090451.1, from coordinate 72,638,400 downwards.
ACAAGCTGGTAAGCAGTGTGTCTGTGCTGAGTGAGGGGTCTCTGGGGTGGCATAATACATGCTGCAGCCCTTAGAGACCTTCCCTGGCATCAGGGCCCTTGGTACCAGAGGTACCAGTTACAAGGGACTTATTTGGATGCCAGGGTGTGCCAATTGTGGAATCAAAAGTACAGGTTAGGGAAAGAACACTGGTGCTGGGGCCTGGTTAGCAGGCCTCAGCACACTTTCAATTCAAAACATAGCATCAGCAAAGGCAAAAAGTCAGGGGGTAACCAGGCCAAGGAGGCATTTCCTTACACAACCCCCCCCCCCAAACGAAAGAGGATGAGACTAACCTTTCCCAAGAGAGTCTTCATTTTCTAAGTGGAAGAACCTGGAAAGGCCATCTGCATTGGCATGGGCAGTCCCAGGTCTGTGTTCCACTACAAAGTCCATTCCCTGTAGGGAGATGGACCACCTCAACAGTTTTGGATTTTCACCTTTCATTTGCATCAGCCATCTGAGAGGTCTGTGGTCAGCCTGAACTAGGAATTGAGTACCAAAGAGGTATGGTCTCAGCTTCTTCAGGGACCAAACCACAGCAAAGGCCTCCCTCTCAATGGCACTCCAACGCTGCTCCCTGGGGAGTAACCTCCTGCTAATGAAAGCAACAGGCTGGTCAAGGCCATCATCATTTGTTTGGGACAAAACTGCCCCTATCCCATGTTCAGAGGCATCTGTTTGCACAATGAATTGCTTGGAGTAATCTGGAGCTTTTAGAACTGGTGCTGTGCACATAGCTTGCTTCAGGGTGTCAAAGGCCTGTTGGCATTCTACAGTCCAGTTTACTTTCTTGGGCATTTTCTTGGAGGTGAGTTCTGTGAGGGCTGTCACAATGGATCCATATCCCTTCACAAACCTCCTATAGTACCCAGTCAAGCCAAGAAATGCCCTGACTTGAGTCTGGGTTTTTGGAGCTACCCAGTCCAGAATAGTCTGGATCTTGGGTTGGAGTGGCTGAACTTGGCCTCCACCTACAAGGTGTCCCAAGTAAACCACAGTTCCCTGTCCTATCTGGCATTTGGATGCCTTGATAGAGAGGCCTGCAGTTTGCAGGGCCTTCAGAACCTTCTTCAGGTGGACCAGGTGATCCTGCCAGGTGGAGCTGAAGACAGCAATATCATCAAGATAAGCTGCACTAAAGGATTCCAACCCAGCAAGGACTTGATTCACCAACCTTTGGAAGGTGGCAGGGGCATTCTTTAAACCAAAGGGCATAACAGTGAACTGATAATGCCCATCAGGTGTGGAGAATGCTGTCTTTTCTTTTGCTCCAGGGGCCATTTTGATTTGCCAGTACCCTGCTGTTAAGTCAAAGGTACTTAAGAATTTGGCAGCCCCTAATTTGTCTATTAGCTCATCAGCTCTAGGAATGGGATGAGCATCTGTCTTGGTGACAGAGTTGAGACCTCTGTAGTCCACACAAAACCTCATCTCTCTCTTTCCTTCTTTGGTGTGAGGTTTGGGGACTAAGACCACTGGGCTAGCCCAGGGGCTGTCAGAGTACTCAATTACTCCCAATTCCAGCATCTTGTGGACTTCCACCTTGATGCTTTCCTTAACTTGGTCAGACTGTCTAAATATTTTGTTTTTGACAGGCATGCTGTCTCCTGTGTCCACATCATGGGTACACAGGTGTGTCTGACCAGGGGTTAGGGAAAAGAGTTCAGCAAACTGCTGCAGGACCTTCCTGCAGTCAGACTGCTGTTGGCTAGAGAGGGTGTCTGAGTAGATCACTCCATCTACTGAGCCATCTTTAGGGTCTGATGAGAGGAGATCAGGGAGAGGTTCACTCTCAGCTTCCTGGTCCTCATCTGTTACCATCAACAGATTTACATCAGCCCTGTCATGGAAGAGCTTAAGGCGGTTCACATGGATCACCCTCTTGGGGCTCCTGCTTGTGCCCAGGTCTACCAGGTAGGTGACCTGACTCTTCCTTTCTAGTACTGGGTAAGGGCCACTCCATTTGTCCTGGAGTGCCCTGGGAGCCACTGGCTCCAGAACCCAGACTTTCTGCCCTGGTTGAAATTCCACCAGTGCAGCCTTTTGGTCATACCACAACTTCTGGAGTTGTTGGCTGGCCTCAAGGTTTTTACTTGCCTTTTCCATGTACTCTGCCATCCTTGAGCGAAGGCCAAGTACATAGTCCACTATGTCTTGTTTAGGCTCATGAAGAGGTCTCTCCCAGCCTTCTTTAACAAGAGCAAGTGGTCCCCTTACAGGGTGGCCAAACAGAAGTTCAAAGGGTGAGAATCCTACTCCCTTCTGAGGCACCTCTCTGTAAGCGAAAAGCAGACATGGCAGGAGGACATCCCATCTCCTTTTGAGTTTTTCTGGGAGCCCCATGATCATGCCCTTTAATGTCTTGTTGAATCTCTCAACAAGGCCATTAGTTTGTGGATGATAGGGTGTAGTGAATTTGTAAGTCACTCCACACTCATTCCACATGTGTTTTAGGTATGCTGACATGAAGTTGGTACCTCTGTCAGACACCACCTCCTTAGGGAAACCCACTCTGGTAAAGATACCAATGAGGGCCTTGGCTACTGCAGGGGCAGTAGTCGACCTAAGGGGAATAGCTTCAGGGTACCTAGTAGCATGATCCACTACTACTAGGATGTACATATTTCCTGAGGCTGTGGGAGGTTCTAGTGGACCAACTATGTCCACACCCACTCTTTCAAAGGGGACCCCCACCACTGGAAGTGGAATGAGGGGGGCCTTTGGGTGCCCACCTGTCTTACCACTGGATTGACAGGTGGGGCAGGATAGGCAAAACTCCTTAACCTTCTGGGACATATTGGGCCAGTAGAAGTGGTTGACTAACCTCTCCCACGTCTTGGTTTGTCCCAAATGCCCAGCAAGGGGAATATCATGGGCTAAGGTCAGAATAAACTCTCTGAAACCCTGAGGCACTACCACTCTCCTAGTGGCACCAGGTTTGGGATCTCTTGCCTCAGTGTACAGGAGTCCATCTTCCCAATAGACCCTATGTGTTCCATTTTTCTTGCCTTTGGACTCTTCAGCAGCTTGCTGCCTAAGGCCTTCAAGAGAGGGACAGGTTTCTTGTCCCTTACACAACTCTTCCCTTGAGGGTCCCCCTGGGCCCAAGAGCTCAACCTGATAAGGTTCCAGCTCCATAGGCTCAGTTCCCTCAGAGGGCAGAACTTCTTCCTGAGAAGAGAGGTTCTCTTTTTGGTGTTGTGTTGCAGCTGGTTTCCCAGCTGACTTTCCTTGTCTCTTGGTAGGCTGGGCCATTTTTCCAGACTCCAGCTCTATTTTTTCACCCTGTGCCTTGCACTGTGCCCTAGTCTTGACACACACCAGTTCAGGGATACCCAGCATGGCTGCATGGGTTTTCAGTTCTACCTCAGCCCATGCTGAGGACTCCAGGTCATTTCCAAGCAAACAGTCTACTGGGATATTTGAGGAGACCACCACCTGTTTCAGGCCATTGACCCCTCCCCACTCTAAAGTTACCATTGCCATGGGATGTACTTTAGTCTGATTGTCAGCATTGGTGACTGGATAGGTTTGTCCAGTCAGGTATTGGCCAGGGGAAACCAGTTTCTCTGTCACCATGGTGACACTGGCACCTGTATCCCTCAGGCCCTCTACACTTGTCCCATTAATTAAGAGCTGCTGCCTGTATTTTTGCATGTTAGGGGGCCAGGCAGCCAGTGTGGCTAAATCCACCCCACCCTCAGAGACTAATGTAGCTTCAGTGTGACACCTGATTTGCTCTGGGCACACTGTTGATCCCACTTGGAGACTGGCCATTCCAGTTTTAGCTGGATGGGAGTTAGAAGTGGTATCTTTCTTGGGACAGGCCTTGTCTCCAGTTTGGTGTCCAGACTGACTACAGTTTCGACACCAGGCCTTTTTGGGATCAAAGTTTTTACCCTTGTACCCAGAGTTGTTTTGTGAAGAGGCTCTGGGCCCACCCTCCGGTGCAGGTTTTTGGGGGCCTGTAGAAGACTCTTTACTATCTTTGTTTTTGGCTGTCTCACCACCTTTCCCCTGGGGAGGTTTTGTGACCCCTTTCTTTTGGTCACCCCCTGTGGAAGTTTTGGACACCTTAGTCTTGACCCAATGGTCCGCCTTCTTTCCCAATTCTTGGGGAGAAATTGTTCCTAGGTCCACCAGATGCTGATGCAGTTTATCATTGAAACAATTACTTAATAGGTGTTCTTTTACAAATAAATTGTACAGCCCATCATAATCATTTACACCATTGCCTTGAATCCAACCATCTAGTGTTTTTACTGAGTAGTCTACAAAGTCAACCCAGGTCTGGCTCGAGGATTTTTGAGCCCCCTGAATCTAATACTATACTCCTCAGTGGAGAATCCAAAGCCCTCAATCAGGGTACCCTTCATGAGGTCATAAGATTCTGCATCTTTTTTAGAGAGTGTGAGGAGTCTATCCCTACACTTTCCTGTGAACATTTCCCAAAGGAGAGCACCCCAGTGAGATTTGTTCACTTTTCTGGTTTCACAAGCCCTCTCAAAAGCTGTGAACCATTTGGTGATGTCATCACCATCTTCATATTTAGTTACAATCCCTTTGGGGATTTTCAACATGTCAGGAGAATCTCTGACCCTAGTTATGTTGCTGCCACCATTGATGGGTCCTAGGCCCATCTCTTGTCTTTCCCTTTCTATGGCTAGGATCTGTTTTTCCAAAGCCAATCTTTTGGCCATCCTGGCTAACTGGATGTCCTCTTCACTGGAGTTATCCTCAGTGATTTCAGAGAGGTTGGACCCTCCTGTGAGGGAGCCAGCATCTCTGACTATTATTTTTGGAGTCAGGGCTTGAGAAGCCCTGTTCTCCCTAGATAGGACTGGTGGAGGGGATTCTTCCTCCAGTTCACTATCATCCTCCTCTGTGTTATCCACAGAGGGGTTGGCTCTATCATACTCTGCCAACAGCTCCTGGAGCTGTGCTTTGGTAGGTCTGGAGCCCATTGTTATTTTTCTTATGTTACAGAGTGACCTTAGCTCTCTCATCTGGAGATGGAGGTAAGGTGTGGTGTCGAGTTCCACCACATTCACATCTGTGCTAGACATTATGCTTCTAAAAGTTGGAATACTTTTTAAGAAACTAAAACTGGTTCTAGAGTCTAATTAAAACTTTTACAAACTTTTAAACTCTGAAAGAAATGCTAACAGGGACTAACACAAGGCCCTAGCAGGACTTTAAAGAAGTTAGAAAACTTTTCAAATTGCAAAAATCAATTTCTAATGACAATTTTGGAATTTGTCGTGTGATCAGGTATTGGCTGAGTAGTCCAGCAAATGCAAAGTCTTGTACCCCACCGCTGATCCACCAATGTAGGAAGTTGGCTCTGTATGTGCTATTTCAAAGTAAGGAATAGCATGCACAGAGTCCAAGGGTTCCCCTTAGAGGTAAAATAGTGGTAAAAAGAGATAATACTAATGCTCTATTTTGTGGTAGTGTGGTCGAGCAGTAGGCTTATCCAAGGAGTAGTGTTAAGCATTTGTTGTACATACACATAGACAATAAATGAGGTACACACACTCAGAGACAAATCCAGCCAATAGGTTTTGTATAGAAAAATATATTTTCTTAGTTTATTTTAAGAACCACAGGTTCAAATTTAACATGTAATATCTTGTTTGAAAGGTATTGCAGGTAAGTACATTAGGAACTTTGAATCATTTCAATTGCATGTATACATTTCAAGTTATTCACAAATAGCTATTTTAAAAGTGGACACAGTGCAATTTTCACAGTTCCTGGGGGAGGTAAGTTTTTGTTAGTTTTACCAGGTAAGTAAGACACTTACAGGGTTCAGTTCTTGGTCCAAGGTAGCCCACCGTTGGGGGTTCAGAGCAACCCCAAAGTTACCACACCAGCAGCTCAGGGCCGGTCAGGTGCAGAGTTCAAAGTGGTGCCCAAAACGCATAGGCTCCAATGGAGAGAAGGGGGTGCCCCGGTTCCAGTCTGCCAGCAGGTAAGTACCCGCGTCTTCGGGGGGGCAGACCAGGGGGGTTTTGTAGGGCACCGGGGGGGACACAAGCCCACACAGAAATTTCACCCTCAGCGGCGCGGGGGTGGCCGGGTGCAGTGTTAGAACAAGCGTTGGGTTCGCAATGGAAGTCAATGAGAGATCAAGGGATCTCTTCAGCGCTGCAGGCAGGCAAGGGGGGGCTTCCTCGGGGAAACCTCCACTTGGGCAAGGGAGAGGGACTCCTGGGGGTCACTTCTGCAGTGAAAGTCCGGTCCTTCAGGTCCTGGGGGCTGCGGGTGCAGGGTCTTTTCCAGGCGTCGGGACTTAGGTTTCAGAGAGTCGCGGTCAGGGGAAGCCTCGGGATTCCCTCTGCAGGCGGCGCTGTGGGGGCTGAGGGGGGACAGGTTTTGGTACTCACAGTCGTAGAGTAGTCCGGGGGTCCTCCCTGAGGTGTTGGTTCTCCACCAGCCGAGTCGGGGTCGCCGGGTGCAGTGTTGCAAGTCTCACGCTTCTTGCGGGGAGATTGCAGGGTTCTTTAAAGCTGCTCCTTTGGATAAAGTTGCAGTCTTTTTGGAGCAGGTCCGCTGTCCTCGGGAGTTTCTTGTCGTCGTCGAAGCAGGGCAGTCCTCAGAGGATTCAGAGGTCGCTGGTCCCTTTGGAAGGCGTCGCTGGAGCAGAGTTCTTTGGAAGGCAGGAGACAGGCCGGTGAGTTTCTGGAGCCAAGGCAGTTGTTGTCTTCTGGTCTTCCTCTGCAGGGGTTTTCAGCTAGGCAGTCCTTCTTCTTGTTGTTGCAGGAATCTAGTTTTTAGGTTCAGGGAGAGCCCTTAAATACTAAATTTAAGGGCGTGTTTAGGTCTGGGGAGTTAGTAGCCAATGGCTACTAGCCCTGAGGGTGGGTACACCCTCTTTGTGCCTCCTCCCAAGGGGAGGGGGTCACATCCCTAATCCTATTGGGGGAATCCTCCATCTGCAAGATGGAGGATTTCTAAAAGCTAGAGTCACCTCAGCTCAGGACACCTTAGGGGCTGTCCTGACTGGCCAGTGACTCCTCCTTGTTGCTTTCTTTGTTCCCTCCAGCCTTGCCGCCAAACTTGGGGGCCGTGGCCGGAGGGGGCGGGCAACTCCACTAAGCTGGAGTGCCCTGCTGTGCTGTGACAAAGGGGTGAGCCTTTGAGGCTCACCGCCAGGTGTTACAGCTCCTGCCTGGGGGAGGTGTTAGCATCTCCACCCAGTGCAGGCTTTGTTACTGGCCTCAGAGTGACAAAGGCACTCTCCCCATGGGGCCAGCAACATGTCTCTAGTGTGGCAGGCTGCTGGAACCAGTCAGCCTACACAGATAGTCAGTTAAGTTTCAGGGGGCACCTCTAAGGTGCCCTCTGTGGTGTATTTTACAATAAAATGTACACTGGCATCAGTGTGCATTTATTGTGCTGAGAAGTTTGATACCAAACTTCCCAGTTTTCAGTGTAGCCATTATGGTGCTGTGGAGTTCGTGTAAAACAGACTCCCAGACCATATACTCTTATGGCTACCCTGCACTTACAATGTCTAAGGTTTTGCTTAGACACTGTAGGGGCACAGTGCTCATGCACTGGTACCCTCACCTATGGTATAGTGCACCCTGCCTTAGGGCTGTAAGGCCTGCTAGAGGGGTGTCTTACCTATACTGCATAGGCAGTGAGAGGCTGGCATGGCACCCTGAGGGGAGTGCCATGTCGACTTACTCATTTTGTTCTCACTAGCACACACAAGCTGGTAAGCAGTGTGTCTGTGCTGAGTGAGGGGTCTCTAGGGTGGCATAATACATGCTGCAGCCCTTAGAGACCTTCCCTGGCATCAGGGCCCTTGGTACCAGAGGTACCAGTTACAAGGGACTTATCTGGATGCCAGGGTGTGCCAATTGTGGAATCAAAAGTACAGGTTAGGGAAAGAACACTGGTGCTGGGGCCTGGTTAGCAGGCCTCAGCACACTTTCAATTCAAAACATAGCATCAGCAAAGGCAAAAAGTCAGGGGGTAACCATGCCAAGGAGGCATTTCCTTACACTCATCTTTGGCACCAACCCCTCAACTTGGAATGACTCCTGGTGGCCCACCTCCCTAGGAACTGCGCCCTCACCCACCACCCACGCACGCAACCTAGGCTTCATCTTGGACTCCACACTCAGCATGACTCAGCAGGTCAATGAAATCTCCTCTTCCTGCTACAACACTCTCTGCATGCTCCGCAAAATCTTTAAGTGGATTCCCGTCGAAACCAGGAAAACTGTCACCCACGCCCTGGTCAGCAGCCGATTGGACTACGGAAACGCCCTATATGCAGGAATAACAACCAAACTCCTAACAAAGCTTCAAAGAATCCGGAACGCATCCGCCCGCCTCATTCTGGACATCCCACACCGCGACCACATTTCTCCCCACCTCAGAGACCTTCACTGGCTACCAGTATCAAAGAGGATCACCTTCAAACTCCTCATCCACGCACACAAGGCCCTCCATGACCCAGGCCCAGCCTACCTCAACGACAGACTCACCTTCCACACCTCCACCTGCAATCTTCGCTCTGCCAGCCTTGCTCTCGCCTCCATCCCCCGCATCCGCCGCACCACCCCCGGAGGAAGATCCTTCTCTCACCTAGCCGCCAAGACCTGGAACTCCCTAACGCTCCACCTTCGCCAGACCCAAGACCTCTTGACATTCAGGAAACGCCTCAAGACATGGCTCTACGATCAGTAGCCCCCTCCAGCGCCTTGAGACCCTAACGGGTGATTAGTGTGCTCTTTAAATCCTTGATTGATTGATGAGGGCCTCCAGTTCCAATATGTCTCTGCGTTGCATACCAGGTGAACCGCCTCATAAAAACTGACCAATCATGTTATAAGAATGCTATGTTTTTTTTGGGGATGTAGGAAGCTGGCCTGGTGTGTGGTGGGTACCCAAGGTACTTACACATTATACCAGGTCCAGTTATCCCCTATTAGTGAGTGTAGGAAGTGCCTAGAAGCCAGACTCTCTAGAGGTAGCTGTGGATGAGCAGCCAAGGGATATCTAGGAGACATGCAAAGCTCATGCAAAACCACTGTAGTCACACAGCACTTACACATATGAAAGAAAACACTCAGTTGTACAAAAATAAAGGTACTTTATTATCTATAATTTACTATACCACAAAGTACTAGAGAGGCCACCCTCCAAAAGGAGTTAAGAAATACACTAAATATATATACTAGTAAACAGTAATAGGCGAAGAAAAGATGAGAAAACAGTGTAAATAGCAATAATCAATAGTGACCCTAAGGGAACAAAAAAACATGGAATGCAAACACAGGACTCCCACCTAGGTAAGTGGTATGTATAGAGGCTAGCTGGGAGTACTAGAAAACCACAGAGGTAAGTAACACAGCACGACTCAGCGACCAGGAATGCAGGCGTAAAGCACTGGAATTTCCCCTAACCACCCAAAAGGAAGGAAGAGAAGAAGACACCCAGACAAGACTGCAAGAAACCAGCTGTGGATTCCTGGAGCAGAAGACCTGTGGAGAGAGGAGACCAAGTCCAAAAGTGTCAGTGGAGCCCAGAAGGAGTAGGAACTGCTACCCACCCAGTTGTACTTGGAGGAGTTGGTCGACTGTGAGCAAGAACAGGTCAGCACTGCAGCCCTGGAGCCGGAGAAGAGTTCCTGATGGATGCAGACGATGTCCCATGCTGGAGTGAAGTTTGCAGATGGGTGTTTGTGCAGGAATTCCACGAACAAGCCTTGGCAAAGGCAAATTTGTGAGTAGTGGAAAAGTGGTGCTGCCGGGGACCAGCAAGGCCCAGGAGGACTCAACACAGGAAAGAGAGTCACAGGGGACCCTCAGAAACACAGAAGACCCACATGAGTGGAGGCAGCACCTACAGAAGTCCCACGGGACGGGGGCCCAGAAGTGCAGAAGGAGCCCACTCAGCACTACAGAAAGGGATCCAACGCCGCAGTAGAAACATACAGTGGGCTGTGCTTCACAGGGAGGAGTGCTGGGAACTGGAGCTACACTTCGCCTGGAGATCCCTTGGAGGAGATGAAAACAAGCCTTGGCAGCTGCAAGAGACGTGGTGCAACGGGGTACTGTTCTGTGTGGGAAGGCAAAGGCTTACCTCTATCAAAGTTGGACAGCTGGTAGAGAAGACCAAGAGGAGTATTCCGGGCCACCGCCTGTGATGCAGGATCCATGCAACTCAAGATGAGGGGAGATCAATGCCTTGTGACTTCAGTCCAAGGGAGATTCCTTCTTTCTTCTAGTGCAGACTGAAGACACACTGCCCTCAGTGGATGCACAGCCAGTGAAAATGTTGCAGTTGCTGGTAGGAGCCCTGGAAACAATGTTGCAGAAGAGTTTTTATTGTTGGAGGAAGATCGTCAGGTTCTGGAGGGTCTGTTGCAGTTCCGGAGGCCAGAAGTGGAAGTGAAGGTTGCAGAGGAATCCGGCTGGAATCTTGCAAGCCGAACCTGAGGACCCACCCCAGATGAAGACCCTAAATAGCCCTAGGAGTGGGCTTGGTCACTTAACAAGGTGACCACCTATCAGAAGGTGCCTCTGACCTCACCTGCCTGGCCACTCAGATGATCCCAGAGTTCCCTGCCAACCGTGGAAACAAGATTGCAGAACCCAGGGACCCTCTGGAGAAACACTGAGAACCACCCTTGGGTGGTGATGGACAAGGAAGTAGTCACTCCCCTTTACATTGTCCAGGTTCACGCCAGAGCAGGGACTAAGGTCCCTGAAGCAGTGTGGACTGGTTTATGCACAGAGAGCACCAAATGTGCCCTTCAAAGCATACCAGTGGCATGGGGAGGCTACCCCCTCTCAAGCCAGTCACACATTTTTCCAAAGGGAGAGGGTGTTACCTCCCTCTCCGAAAGGAAATCCTTTGTTCTGCTTTCCTGAGCTTTATCAGATCAAGCAGCAGGAGGGCAGAAACCTGTCTGAGGGGTAGCAGCAACTTGGGCTGCCCGGAAAGTCCTGTAAGACTGGTGGTAGCAATGCCCACAGAGTGCATGGAATCATACTTCCCATACATGCAACAGTATTGTGGTATGATTCCGACATGTTTGATATCAACATGCCCAGGTTTGGAGTTACCATTATGTAGCTGGACATAGGTAGTGATCTAAGTCCAGTACGCACATAAAATGGTGTCCTCGCACTCACGAAGTCCAGGAAAATGGAGCTGGAATTCATGGGGGCATCTCTGCGAGTGCAGTGGTGCCCTCACAAATAGGTATGTGTACCCGGCCCTCTGGGCTAAGAGGGCCTACCATAGGGGTGACTTACAATGACCTGGTGCAGTGACCTGGTAGTGAAAAGGGTGCATGAACCTTTTCACTCAGGCAGCAATGGCAGGCCTGCAGAACACTTTGCATGGGTTCCCTATGGGTGGCATAATACATGCTGTATCCCCATAGGGATCCCCTAGCACCCCAATGCCCTGGGTACCTAGGTACCATATACTAGAGACATACATGGGGGCACCAGTATACCAAATGTGGGGTGAAAAGGGTTGCAGCAACCAAGTTTAGAAGGAGAAAGCATAATCACTGGGGCCCTGGTTAGCAGGATCCCAGTGAACACAGTCAGACACTCTGACAAACAGGGAAAAAGTGGGGGTAACCAAGCTAGAAAGAGGCTACTTTCCTACATGGACCCTCACCTCTGACTTTTCTGAAGCTGTCACAGGTCTCAGAGGCAGCCACAGGACAGTGTGATAACTGTACACAAGGGAAAAGTATTGTAAAATGAATAGTAACTTTCATTCTTTGACATCTGACAGAAGAAGCTTTTATCTCGGGAACTCCTTTAGTTGTGTGCAAAAGTATTTTGTCTGACAACTTTGAGGGGTTTATCATCATGAGAAGATCATAGGTTTGGTATGAGAGTTTTTGTTGGAATTTTGGTAAAGCTGTTTTAAGAGGCATTAGCAATTATTTTATCTAATAAAGTGCATTGTTTTCATTTGGGAGCTCTACAATGAAAGGCAGAACCCAGCGTTGATAGCCAGTCCCATCCACCAGACTCCGCACATCGCCATCAGCATAACTATATATGTATCAAGCACTTTCAGAGCCCAAAAATGTAATTTTATGACAAGACCGAAGGCTCCTATTATGCGTTTCTTTTCTCACAGAAAAATAAAGAAAACAAAGCTTTGAATCCTTTTGAGGAAAACCCAGGCAACACGGGGTTAACACTGAGGAGAATAAGGACGCAAAGCAAAACTCCTCCCCTGGGCGGAGTTTCAACTCCAGGCAACTCGATGGCACAGTAAAAATTATTGCCGGTCGAGTTGTGAGGAGAAAGGCAGCCTGGAACGGAGACACGCAAACAAGTGCAGGTAAATAGAACGGGAACGCGGAGAGTACTTCCCAGGGGGTTTCCCTCGCCACAGGAGCAACCCGAATGACGGTTGCTGCCTGAGGCGAAAAGAGAATGCTGACACACCGCGGGCGCGCTAAAATGTTAGAAATGCAGTCCAGGAGCAACGTGACGGTTGCTGCCTGAGGCTGAAAATTAAAATAACACGAGCGCGAGCGGAGCGCTTAAACGAGCAAGTGCGGCAACTTGCCGACAACATTAAAGGCAAAACAATCGAAGTATATATATACAATGTAACAGAAATAACCTTAAATAACAAATAATTAAAAGCAAACGACATGGGAGAAACGTGAAAGGTGAACTTATCTTGACTGCAGCAGCAAGAAAAGAGGGCTGCTTGCAGTCAAGTGACATCATAATGGCATAGGTGTACTCCCATTGGTGGATATGTTTTTGTACTACGTTTCCAATCCCATTGGCTGTTTATGTTAGCTTCATGGATTTGTAGTTTCTTCTTGACTGCTGCTATAGAATAAAGTGAGAAAAGAAATGCATAATACTCGCCTCCGTGTCTTTAATAAAATTAAGACTTTCCGTCATAAACTAGGAAAATCTACATTATAACTGTGTTTGGCATGTTAGCTGAGTAGAGTAATTTCATATTACAGTTCCAAAATCACTGAATATCGACAAGTAAACAGAACTACGAGTAAGGAGTAGGACAACGAGTTATAGGAGTTATAGGAAAGGCAAATTCTTTAATGGTTGCCTTGTAAATATTTATGTGGGACTAAAGAAGGCTTTCTATTGAAGGTTCACAATAGAGGAGGAGCTATTGGGAAAAGAATGAATGGAGAAAAGAGACAGGTGTCAAACTATACATAATGAGGGTTATAGATATAGGAGAGGGTGAAGGAAGATTAGAGACGTGAGGATTAGGTGGGGGGCATAGAGCTGCAAGGAGGGTAGAGAGTTGTTTGGATAGGGAGCAAGAAAGACACTTCAAGAGATGGGATAAACTTGGGGTGATAGTGGAAGGTACAATTGAAGAGGAGTATGGACGAGTCGTAATGAGGGTAGAGACAAATCGCTAGGGAAGGAAAGAGGGAGTCAGACAAGATAAAGGGGGGACAATTAATAATGGGAAGAATGATAGTAAGAAAAGAGGAGAAACTATAGGTGTGGGTTTGACGAGAACAATGGTATGGCATGGGAACAATTTAAGGACTAGAACGAGTGAAAGGGTGGGCGAGAGGGAGTGAGAGAAAGAAAGGGGCAACTCAATTTGGGATAAAGTGGGAAGAAGGAAATAGGATAGATGAGAATCGAAGGACACAGGTAAGTGAGTAAAGTAGGTCAGCTAAGTATATAAAATAACACAAAATATCTAATACGGAGAGAGAGCCAGGGCAGGTTTGGATATAGAGAAATTAGCACAAAACAGGATATAGCAAGAACTAGGAGAGCATGGGACATAGAGGCATGAGGGACCTTGTGGGATATATAGGGAAGTGTGATACTACGGAGTGGGCACAGAAATATAAACTGCACTAAGAGAAAATATAGGATACAGACCAAAGGTGGAAAATCTAGGTTTAAGGGACAGGAGGGAGAGGCAGTGTCTGATGGAGAGAGAAAAAAAGTCTAATTTGTAATATAAAAATGAAAGGTATTAGTTCAGAATGTAGAGAAAAGATGGACAAATGGGAGCAAAGGGTATGAGTGAGCCAGAGGGAGGGCAGTATGGAGTACATAGGCGAGTGAAAGGTCAGTATCCTATAGATCGAGAGCAGATAGGATGTGGTATATCGAGGACTATCAAGAAAAGAGGATCACTATGAAAGAGACAACACATGCATATAGAATAGAGAGGGGAAACAGTTTTGTGTATATAATGAGAGGAGGGTCAGCATAGGATATGTCAGAATGGGGCACACGGAGAAAGGATTGTCCTTTTTGGATACGTAGAGAGAGTTGGATCAGTAGGCTGTGTAGAGGTGAGACACTCCTGGATCCTTAGCACAGTACTTCTGGAGGGACATTGCCATTACATGGTACAAAGAGAAAAAGGGCCAGCACAGGGTACATAGAGATATAGGGGCCAGTATGGTATATATTGTGTTAGAAAGGTCAGAATATGGTATACAGAGATAGATGTATTAGTATGGGGTGTATATAGAGATAGAAAGGTCAGTATGGGGTATCTCGGTATATATTGGTCCCTATGAGGTATATATCAGTTTGGGGTGTATAACTCTTTATATATATATATATATATATATATATATATACATATATATATATATATATATATATATATATGTATATAGATATATATTCAAGAGAACTGGTGCATTGTGATCGCACACCAAGGGCTGCACATCATCCAAAGACAGGCTCGTAAAAATAGTGAAAGACCACTAACGAGTAATTTCATCGGCTGCTATTTATTGAAAAGAATTTAAATGCAGGTAAAATAGACCCGCAAAAAGTGGTACACAGGCACAAAAAGAAAATCAATAATGTGCCCACCATAAACAAAGAAACACACGCTGTCCCAACCAAATGTCTACGCGTTTCGGCCGAAGCCTTCAACAGGACATTGGCAACCATTTTAACACTCAACTATTTAAACCATATAGTCCTTCTTTGTTGTTAACTGCATGACTCAAGAGAGGTACAAACAGAGCGGCCATTTTGTAACGTGGCAATTCTAAGTTTGAAAATAAAAGACTGCTAATCCTGTGCTCTGATTGGGATAAGGACTTCAAATATGACATTATATATTTCTTTCATGTTGTACTGCAATATCACATATATGGTCTGGTCGCCTATGAATACATGAAAAGTAATAATAATCACAATTGATGATTGTTAAATACAAGGAAAGGAATATCCTATATATGAGGTTTTTTTCTCTTTATCTCTTCCTTTTTCCTTTTTACTCTTAATGTCAACATATTATCCATTTTTTACCTAATAGTTTTAAAAGCCTGATATATAAATAAATAAATATATAAATATATATACTGTCAATTAATTACAATATATTCAATCTATATACAAGCTATAAATAGGTGACTAAATAAATAAAATACATTCAATCAATTCTAAGAGGGAGATACCAATAAAAGTCATGTCCAGGACGGATAAATATATAAATAGATGTTAATAACCAAAATTCTATACAATTTATATAAATATCTCCATTACTATTAATCACAATATCAAATTTCATTTTAAATAGATCATAATACAATTCATTAAATTAATCCTAATCCTCCGAATATTAATATATTCTAAAATGGAAAAAAGTTAATATATCCATATCATAGGCAGACCTATCATTAATTAGAAAATTGCAAACAAACCCAACAAAT
The DNA here is from genome assembly GCF_031143425.1 of Pleurodeles waltl. Taxonomy (NCBI): domain Eukaryota; kingdom Metazoa; phylum Chordata; class Amphibia; order Caudata; family Salamandridae; genus Pleurodeles; species Pleurodeles waltl. Next base: position 72,622,658 of record NC_090451.1, on the reverse strand, counting down.
TCAGCAACAGGAAAATATATATACACACCGCTAGCCTCCCCCAGGGGCATATATTACAGTATAAAGATAAATTAGATGAGTGTAACACCCTAAAGTGAATTAATATATAAAGATTAAAATAACAAAAATAAACTAAATTACAGTCCGGAAATGTCATAGACCAATAAAGGATCCTAAAAAGCAATATTTAAAAAATCTAATGAATTTCATATTTTCTACTAGAAAAAATATATATGTAAAAATATATATATATACAAAGAAATCAAAAGTCTCATAGATGGACATGAAGCTCTGCGTCCAAATTGTGACCCCAGGGGTGTTCTGTGCCTAGAAGTAAAATCATTTTCGACTCAATTTGTCTCAAATGCGCAGTTCTGTTCCCTCCCCGGGGATGGGCAGCAATGGTTTTAATACCATAGAATATTAAAGAGCTGCAATTACCTTCATGTACATCCCAAAAATGTTTAGCTAAGGGGTAAGATGGATCATGATTCTTAATAGCTCTGAGATGTTGTAAGAACCTGACTTTCAATTTGTGAATGGTACTGCCTACATATTTCTTGTGACAACCACATTCAATGACATATACAACGTGTTCAGTTTTGCATGTGATACGGTCTATTATGTCACAAATTTTCCCTTCAAAGGTAGTATATGTGTGGGTATTTTGTGCATATAAACAGGATTTACAATGTCCACACTTCCAAAAGCCCAGACTTTTCTTAGCTAGCCAAGAAACATTAGCTTTGGGACTCTGAAATAAGCTTCTGGTGAGATGGTCACCCAATTATTGAGTTTTACGATATGTAATATGTGGATGAGGACCTATACTGTCCTTTATGGCAGAATCATGTCTCAAAACATGCCAATTTTTTGTATGATGTTATTTAAATGTGAATGTTGGGAATTGAATTCCAGAAACAATCTAGGTGACGATCCCTCATTTTGATCTTGATTATTGATACTGCCAGATTTAAAGAGCAGTTTTTCTCTGGACATACTCAAGACCCTCAAATGGGCATCTTTGAGAATCTTCAAGGGGTACCCTCTCTCCAGAAATCTCTGAGTCATAGTGACAATTTCAGTATTGAAGCATTCATCGTTAGAACAAATTCTACGAGCCCGTAGGAATTGACTATATGGAATGCTCCATTTCAAAGCTTTTGGATGGCCGCTATTACCATGCAGGATAGAGTTGCAGGCTGTTGGTTTGCGGAAGATGGTTGTCTGTAAACCATCCTTTTGTACTGAAATCTGGACATCAAGAAATTCTATAGTTTGGGCACTATATTTTAAATCTAAATGAATGTTAAACTCATTGTTGTTCAAAATGCTGACATATTGTTTGAGGGAACCTTCATCACCATCCCAAATAAGAAAAAGATCATCAATATATCTGACCCATAGTATCACTTGTTCCATATATTTACTATTGGAGTCAGACCAAGCTATCTCCTTCTCCCACCATCCCATATAAAGGTTAGCATACGTGGGAGCAAATGAAGCTCCCATTGCAGTCCCTTGTTTTTGCAGATAATATTGATTATCAAATAGAAAGGCATTGTGGGTGAGACAGAATCTTAACATGCTAACTAGCATGTTGGTGTGTTGAAGGAATTCAATTTTACGAGTACCCAAAAAATGACAACATGCTTGAATACCATACTCATGTTTGATGGAGGTATAGAGTGCAGTCACATCCATGGTTACCAATAAATAATTGGATTGCCATGGAACATTGTGAATCTTAGCTAGAAAATCATTGGTGTCTCGAAGATAAGAGGGTAATTCAGTGACAAAAGGACATAGGAAGAGGTCCAAAAAGCGGGAAGTATTTTCTAATAGAGATGAATTCATAATAACTATAGGTCGACCAGGGGGATGTTTTACATTTTTATGAATTTTTGGTAGAAAGTAGATACAGGGAGTTCTAGGAAACATGACTTTGAGATAAAGGTATTCACTTTGGTCAATTAAATCATCAGTGTGCCAGCTATCAAGCATCTCCCAGTAGATAGTTTGATATTCATTGGTAGGATTTATGGTTAGTTTTTGATAATGCTGTTTGTTGGACAGTTGATGGTTAGCTTCCTTCATATAGCTATTAATATCCATGATTACAATATTCCCTCCTTTATCGGAGGGTTTGATGACAATTGTATTATTGGATTTGAGCTCATTTAGATCTTTCCAATCTGAGGCTGAGAAATTAACTCTCTGAGCTTTTTTCGTTTTCATACTTTTCCAATTATTCCGAAAATGATCAATATCATCAACAACCAATTCATAGAACATATCAATCATATTACCCATCGGTAGTTGAGGATTGAATCTACTGGAGGGTTTTAACATACTGGCAATAGTCTGATTTGTAACAAATCCCATATCAGTTAAAATGTTATAGTCTTCACCTGTATCATTACTAACATCATCTGGACAACTCAACTTCCCAATTTCTACTAAGTCAGGCACTTCATTAATATGAAACCCAGAAGGAGTGTCTACACTTGTGTTGGAACCAGATGTAATAACCTTCGTTTTCTTAGAAAAATGTTTCAACAACCGCAACTTGCGTGTATATTTATACAATTCTATTCTGGTATCAACATAATCCCAATGATTATCAGGACAAAAACGTAACCCTAAATTTAGAATACGTTCTTGATTCAAGGTTAGTTGTACTTTGGAAATATTCACAATAATATTTGGATTATCAGATTGAAAAGTCCCCTCTAGTCTTGATATTTGTGATTTCTGCCTCTTCCCCCTCCGCGTCTTGAACCTCCTCGACTTCGTCCTCTGCCCCTGTTTGGTTGTGGCGTGATTGATTGCAATAGTCTCATTTCCCCATGAAAATCCAGTTTATTTGCAAAGGCTTCATCAGCTGATGAGCTTAAGTCAGAACTGTCTTCTACTGAATTAGTTGTTACATTGGGACTATCCGTCATCGCGATTTTATCTTGTGCTCTGAGTGTGTTATATTTGCGAGCAAATGTGTAGATTCTACCTACTTCATAGTCCTTTTTATCTCTATTGAATTTGGAGGCCTTACGGAGTTTGATTTCATCCTCTTTTTTAGCGATGCGTTCTTCCATCTTCATCAATAGTTGTTGTATCTATATACATATATGTATTCACTGAAAAAACAATGGTTACAGGGACGTTATAGTTAGGAAATGGAATTTAGAAAAAACATATGAATTTAGTTAAAAAAACAAAGGTTACAGGGACATGATAGTTAGGCTCACATTTTAAACGTACCAAACTATAGAATTTCACCAGTTATAGTTAGAGTTACCTCGAGTTACTATAACTCATGCCCTGAGGCCAACCCCCTAAAGCATCCAACCTTGCATTATGCACGGCCTTAACCCCGTGCGCAGGGGAGCTTGCCCAGAAGACCTGGCCTGTAGCCAGACCCTGCGGGCAACATACCCTAACAATTCAAACCTACTCTGTGCACAGCCCTTTGGCCGTGCATGGTGGGAGTTGGCCGCAGCTTCTCTGTGTGTGATAATAGGTGTAAGAATGTGTATCTGGGGGTGAGAGTGGCTGTCAGATTTTCTTCCTGGGTGTGAGAGTGTGTACATCAGTGTTTTAGTGTGCACAGGTCTGTGAGTGGGTGCATGAGTGTGTCAGTGGGTCTGTGAGTGGGTGCATTAGTGCCTGAGTGGGTCTGTGAGTCGGTACCTGAGGGTCTGAGTGGGCCTCTGAGTGATCGCACGAGGGCCTGAGTGGGTCTGTAAGTGGGTGCGTGAGTGTCTGAGTGGGTCTGTGAGTGGGTGCGTAAGTGTCTGAGTGGGTCTGTGAGTGGGAGAAATTGATTGAAAGAGAGAAAGAAAATGAGAGGGAAAGAAATACAGATTTTTTAGGCTTTAATATCTCATGTACTCAGAATGGCATATTTGTGTTTGATTTAAAATAAAAAATGTATTTATTATTTTAATAAACTATAATAATTTTGTTATCATTAAAAAAGAGGGAAATTAATCCAGCTGGACTCAAACCCCCAAAGCTCAGTGTGAAGGTCTGCAATCTTCACACTGAATTATGGGAGTTTATTTATTTATATTTGCCCTTTATGGGCTTTCTGGGACTGCGAGGGAGCCCTCAAAGACTCCCCGCAGTCCCTATATATGTATTATTCATTAAAAAAGAAATTTATATATACTTTAAAAAAAATAAAAAGCCCTTTATGTGCTATCTGGCACAGCAAGGGAAGCCTTAAAGCTTCCCTCTTGGTGCCATTGCTTCAGCAACCACGGAGCTGCTGTAAGCAGCAGCTCCGTGGTTGCTGAAGCATTTCCTTTCTGTCTCCTGCATGCGTGCAGGGGACAGAGATGAAAGGTTTGGATTTTGACAAGAGAGGCTGGCTTTACAGGTCCCGTTGTCGAAACCTGAAGTGTTTGCAGTGGCTTAGCTGCAGAGCTGCTGCCAAGCCACAGAAAACAGCTATGACCCCGGGGTGGGCACACCAGGACATAGCGTAAGCCAGCCCTGAGGGGTGGCGATCTCCTGAACCATCAAAGGCTCCTCGGGGGGCGTACGGCCCCCCTTCCAATGAAGACATAGCCCCAGGGAGTGGTGCTTCCCGGGGCTAATGTGGGGCCCAAAGGGACCCCATTTATTTTTTTAAAGATTTGTCCCTGGTAGTGGTGGTCCCTTAGGGGCGGGGGAGCGCAAGGTCCCCACTCCAAATACAGTGTTGCCTCTGGGTGGTGTTCCCCTGGGCAGCAGTGGGGGAAGGCAAGCTGCCCTCCCACACATCAGTGAAAAGCCCTGGAGGGGTAGTGGTCCCCTGGGCAGCGGGTGGCATGCTGCCCCCTCCCACCCATGAATGAAAAGCCCCAGGGCAGCGGCAGGGGGCCAGAGGGCCCCCCAGCATTTTCACAGAAAATCCCCTGAGACTTGGCCCACCCATGGGACATTATATAAACGTAGCGCAGGACTCCGCACTTTGTTTTTTTGAGGGGATTTTACAGCGGATATGCTACTTCACCTCGACTCCACTCTTAAAATAAACAGAAAATGCTTTTTAGCCCTGGGGGTGGGGGGTTCCTTTGGGACACCACCACCAAAGATAAGGGGTCAGGGTGTCCCAAGATGGCTGTCAACACTTCAACGGCTTCTGTTATGGAAGTGTTATCAGCCAATCTGATTTCTGCACAAGATAAGGAGGTGTCCCGAATCCTTTGCCTTCCTAGATATACAAATTTGTTTTCCCTTTAATTTCTCAAAACCTATTGAACAGACTCACACCAAAACAAAACAAGCATTTGCAAAGCAATGGGTCTCGTTTTTGCTCGAGTAAGAGCTATTTGCATTGTAAATTCCTAACTGGACATTTCTTGCCACATAAATTGAAAATAAAAAGTAAAATAGAAGTTTGGTCGCAGTCACACGTATTCTCGGCAAAAACACAATTATCCATGTAACAGGGTTGATGTCTTGCGAAGCGATTGACTACTGCCCAGCGAGATCGCGCTGCATAGGAAATAAATAGAAAAAAGTAGTCCAGAAACCATACGGAAAACATGAAGCCTTGTATGTTTTCAGTAGTTTACCAGTGCTGTCGAGGAGGGCTAAACACTGGAAAAGGCATGACGTATGCATGCCTTCCACTAATGAAATCAAGCAAATTTTAAAAGGCAAGCCCACAAACCAACCAAACTCATGGGCGTGTGGTGGGCATTGTTAAAAGCCCACAGAGAGATTACAACAGGGGCCAGAGCGCTTGTGCGCGTTCGACCCTAAAAAGGTAGCTTTCTGGACCAGGAAACTACCTTCTTACCAAATTTGGTGTAATTCCGTCTAGTCGTTTTTGCGCTACAGCTGTTCAAAATCCCCATGGAACAATTAGTTTTGGGACACCCCCCTTTTTCTCTGACCCACTTGGACGGATCACCCTGAAACTTTCCAGGCAGCTGCTGACAGGATTGGCAAATTCTTTTTTTAAAGGTTTCATGAAGATTTGTCAAGCGTGGTGCCAAAGATATAGGCAAATGAAGAAGCAGTTTTTATATAGAAATTAAGTCCTAACTATAACTACCTAGTGACGACCGCCACTAGGTAGTATATATATATATATATATATATATATATATATATACACATATATATATATATATATACATACATATAATAGAGGATCAGGATGGGGTATATATATAGCTATAGGGGTTAGTATGGGGTACATTTTAGTATGGGGTGTACAGTGATTAAATGTTCAGCATGGGGTATGGAGAGGTAGAAGGGCTTGCACGAAGTACAGAGGGCATGTGGTGGTTGGGGAGGAGTCATTACAATGGGATGAAAGCCTATAAATGACTAGACCAAGAGCCAGAAGCATGGGTGTATCTATTGTTAGTGCAGCAGGTGCAGTGGCACCAGGGCCCAGGAGTACGAGTGACCTACTGCATCCCAATGATGGCTGTATTGTACAAGACAACGAGGGCTCAATTGTCCTGCTCGCACACCATTAGCCAGAAGTAGGGATGTAATGCCCTGACTGGATTGTCATATGGGACAGAAGCAAGGAACGGGCTTGAGAGGGCAAGAGACAGAGCTTCAGGCAGATGTACGTATCTAAACAACCAAGTTTTTATTATCCTTGGTACCTGACCCAGTAACAGTTGTGAGTAAATAAACCACGGGCGATGCCACTTGGACATTCAAGGCAAACATTGAGCTCCCTTTGTATTTAATACACAAGAGGTAAAGAAATAACAACAATAAAATACACAGCCCCGGAACAGCCGCAAGCACCATGGCTTATTTGACAAATAATATCTGTGAGGCACTTTAATGCAAGCAAATAGTACTGCTGATGTTGGCAGTAATGAGCGCGGTTCAGCTCAGCTCATCTCCAAAAAGGGCACCAGGCTCACCGAGTGAGAAACGTAGAGAGAGCCAAGGCCCAGCCTCTCAGGCAGGGTATTACCTAAAATCTGTTTTATATTTATTGAGGGATTGGTTGCACCCCCCTAGCAGAGGGGGTGCATGTGGCATCAGACGCTGCATTAGGACATCAGAGGTTGGCATGGCTACAACGAGGTAGATCGGGGTACTTGCTGATTTAACTAGCAGGAAGTGGATCTGGAACAGTTCTCGAGTCTCAGCTGTGATGGAACATAAGATTGTCTTAAACCTGAAAGATATGGTTGGAGGGAGCACACTGCCTCTCATCCCAGCACACTTCACCCCATTGCATCCTGGAAAATGCATTACGCTTACTTCAAAGTTGAAATTGTTTTTCACCAAAATTGGTGCAGGTAGTGCTGTTATCTCTAGACACGTTTTTCTGGGATTAACCCTTCATCAGTAGAAAGCAGAAATAATAGAGAGCAGAAAAAAGACATCTGGGGTGGCTGGTAGGCTGCCCAAGTCTTCACAGGTCACAGTAGCACTCCACCTGGAAAATGCTGGAATGTGAACAGTGCTAGAATACTGGGAAGCTTACTACACTAACATGCAGGGCGTAGCTTCAGGGGAGGTGTTTGGGGTGTTACACCCCCCTAATAAATGTATTTTTTGATAAATAGTTGTGTACAGGTGCTTTCAGTCGGATATGGCAAGTGCCTTCCAGGTTTCACCAGGAGTGTTTACACACATAGACAAAAACACACACACACACTCTTAGTTTGGAAAGACTTCACAAATGTTGTTTTTTTCACAAAATAATATGCTTTCTTTCACTTAGTACCTCTACCAATGCGCATTCGTTTCCCATTCCACTGCCCCTTGAGCCCCTTTTTGTGCACCCTGCTGTCCTATGATGCATTTCACCATAATGTGTCAGTGTGATTGTTGGGAAATCTAAGGCTCGGCCCCATCTAGCTGACCAACAAACGCCCCTGCTAACACACACCAGACCATTCAATGGTGCAGTCACATTCTGTGCAACATTACATGGCAGCAATAATATACAAAGGTGGAACTGAAAAAAAAAAAGTAAAGCCAAGCTCTATCTTATATTTTTTGTGAGGCACAATACCTATTTGGAACAAGCTCTGGGTAGATATTAGATTACATTTGGCTCTGTCTCCATTTATAAGATGTTTGGATCTCTTCCTGTTCCATGACTTCATGTAATATTTATCCTTACTGTTCTTTGTGAGGTGGTTTTACACATTCAATTCTGCTGCTTTTATTTTATTTATTATATGCTATGGTGCAACGTTCTAAGCTCTGTACAGCACATGGTCTTTCCTTCTAGGGTCTGATCCCCACCTGGTAAAACGCCTAAATAAATTAATAAATATTGTAGGACACGTGTAATTGCTTCCAGATCCCATGAAAAGTTATCTGGTGTGCTTTGTGAAAAGCTTCTTGTTAATAGATAAGGAACAATAACTTGAATTTTGGAAAAGACATAGTGCCACTAAAAGTCTTGATAATGTGCCCAAAATATGCAGATGCAGTTGTACATCCCACTTATTTTGTGCACACCTAGTACATTCCCGAGTGGCGAGGGCCCTCCTATTTTACTTATTTCTAAATAAATCTGCTGTTAGATGAACCTTTATGAAATTTTCCCAAAAAGTGTGTCCAAGGGTCTTATTGTACATGGAAAGTTTCAGGGTGATCCGTCAAGCGTGGACAGTGTAAAAGGAGAGGGTTCAAAAAAAGTATGTTTGCCATCTTAATTCCCTTGGGATTTTGAACACGACTACAGCCCGAACCGCAGGAGAGAATTAAACGAAATTTGGCAGAAAGGTAGCTTTTGGTCCGGAAATCATGTGTTTTGTTATTTGGTGTAAAGTAAATACATTCAGTAGTTTCTGAGTTATTAAAGGAAAAAGAAATGTGTATATCTAGAGGTGTGGATCCTCCTTGGATCTGGAGGAAAAGCAAGGTCCTGATTGGCAGCTCACAACCTGACAGAAAAGTTGCACCCGCCGTTTTGTCTCTCACATTGGCTGGGAATGTGTGAAAAAACTGTGTGAAAACATATAAAGGGCGAGGATATAGGTATCCTGACCTCATAGGACAAATGGAGGGGTCCTTACGGAGTCCTTATGGGCAAAAATGTTTCCTTTTTTTCTGCCTAGCCGTGGATCCTCAAATCCAGGGGAAAAGCGGGGCCCTGATTGGCTGGATGCACTTGACAGAAATATTCATGTATGCATTAAAAAAAAACAGAGAAATTCACTGAAAAAAACAAAGGTTACAGGGAAGTTATAGTTCGGTTGACATTTTACCCACACAAAACCATAGAAATTCAGCAGTTATATGTATCTGAAGAAACTATAACTTGTGATGGTAAGTAACTTTGGGCCACGAGTTATAGATTCTTAACATAAGTATAACTATAGCTATAACTGCTGAATTTCTAGGGTTTTGTACGGGTAAAACTTCAACCTAACTATAACATCCCTGTAACCTTTATTTTTTTTCAGTGAAAATATATATATGTAAATATGTATATAAATATATAAATATGGACCCGTGGAACGTGTGGAGCCGAAACATGTTGGCCATGCTACTTTTTTTGCACTTGGTCCATATTGCTGGCTTGCAAATGCATATGCTATAACGGAACATTGCTGCTTGCTGTAGCTTTGTCCGAGTTCTGCACCGCTGCAGCACAGGTTGGTGAAGTAACATTGTGTGAGAAAACAAAAAAAAGAATATATATATATATATATATATATATATATATATATATATATATATATATATATAATCCTTGCCACAATCCTTCAAATACTCAACTACTTTCCATATAAGGCTTGGCCTAATTTGCATTCTATTAAACGTATTTGCCTGTGAGTCTGAGATCTTGACCATGTCCTATTTAGTACTCAGATTTAAAAGTATGGTGACAAAAGCTTATATATCCATTAATTTTGTATAAAGGAAAATCATCAAGTGACACATTTGAATGCATCCTCCTCATGAACGTGTTTTTGTATTTTTAATAACTTTTTAAAAGTAGATTAATGTATATCATGCTCACGTTATATGTCAGTACTCCGTTGACTTGCCTGAGGCTATCGCGATAAAAATAACTTGACATGATGGTGATGAGATGCAACAATCGTTTTGGGGAGCTTGTTAGTCACTATTGAACAACAGGGAGGATACAAAATTTTCTAGCTTTGCGTTAAGTATTTTAGATGCTGTTAAGGACACGGAGGCGAGGATTGTGCTTCTCAATCTTTACTACTCAAAAAAACAGCGGCCAATAAAAACCAGTAAACACTTAATGAGGCTTTGAACCCCGCCTTCCATAACCACCAATAGCAGACCAACATAGTCTATAAACTGGGGAGGCACCATCTGACTTCCTCTTTCTTTGTATACGGGCTATACCATTCAGTGCCCAAGTCCAGAAACAGTCTCCTGACCGAAAAGAACATCAACCAAAGATTCATGCTTGCCAAAACGAAAAATGGATGGTCCATCAAAACTCCACCCTTGTTTGGAATCAGATTCTGAAAGAAAAAACCATCATGAGACTCAAGTATATTACAACCGGTAATTTCAACGCTGGGAAAAATACTTACATCACAAAGCAAATTGTGTAAATAACATTTTATTTTATTTTATTTACTGGGTGGGATAATCCTTACCTCCGTGTCCTTAATAGAATCTAAAATTCTTAACGCAAAGCTACAAAATTTTGTCTTCTATGTCAGGACCGGAGGCTCCGATTATGCTGGTTCAAAACTGACCCACCACTAAATTAGAAACATGCACTACTGGTTTATGATAAAACATTTTAAACATGGAATCACTGGACCAATTGGCAGCTCTAAGAATGTCTTCTAACCTAGAACCCAAAAGAAAAGCTTTTGACACCATGGCACCTCTGGTGGAATGGGCCCCATATAAAGACATATCAATGCCTGCTTCTGACATCACCCAACAAACCCAGTGGGCCAAAGTAGCCGCTGACACCGGTCTGATAGGTTTTTGAATGGATAGAAGAAGAGGACCCAGCGGATCCGCTCTGTAACTCGCAGTGCGTTCTTCATAAACCTTTAAACACTTGACCACACAAAGATTCACATTATGAGGAAAAGCCGGATAATCCACAGAAGTAGACATGCATTTTGTACGTTTAGAAATAAGAAACGAAACTCCAGAAGGAGAAAACAGTCTTCCTGCTAAATCTAAATCTTTCACATCAGAAAACCTGGGACAAGATATTAAACAGAGCAACATGGTCAATTTTGACGATAATTGTTTCATAGATAACGAACAATTATTAGGCCAATTATTCAAAAAAGATAATACGATATTCACATCCAACTGTTGTGAATAACATGTTTTAGGTGGTTTTGCCACCGTAATACCTTTAAGCAATTTACATACCAATGGATGTTGACCAACAGATTTATTATTTATCTATTAGTGTCCGGACGATATAGCTGATCTAAAGTTATTTACTGACCTGTAACACAGTCCTGTTTCAGCACACTCAGACAATAAATGTATAATGTCCTTGTCCCATGGGATCCACTTCCCTTCGAAGGCACCAACCTACCCACTTTTTCTATGCCAAAGAATATCTTTTGTGGGTGGATGGAGCCCAAGCTTGTCGTTTAAATGAGGAAGATGAAGCCGAAAAGCCTTGCAATTGAGAATGTCTCCCGATATCTTCCAGGCCATAAGAGACAGTTGTCCCGATAGTAGAAGAGGATGTGTGGATCCCACTGGATCCAGAAGGAGTTGAGGAAAATTCGGGCTGCAGAGGGAGAGCAATCGAGAGTTTCAGCAGGGATGGGAACCATGGTTGACTCCTCCATAACGGGGTGGTGAGAATTGCAGATGCTGCTTGACAACTCAAAAACGTTGCAACCCGTGGGATCATGGCGAACGAGGAAAATGCATAATTCATCTGAGTTGACCAATGCTGAAGAAAAGCGTCAGTTGCAAGAGCCCCCCCCCCCCCCCCCCCCCCCCAGTGGTTGATGTTTCTGACTGCGGACACATTGTCCGTTTTCAGGAGAATACAATTGCTCCTGAGAGGGGAGAGTGATCTGATGGCAAATGAACCCGCTAAGAGTTCCAGACAATTGATGTGGAGTAGAAGTTTCTCTGAGGACCAACGACCTCCTGTCGAAAAAGGACCGCATCTCGCTCCCCAGCAACTGGCATCTGACTCTATCACCACCTCGGGTGATTCTCCAAAAATGGCTCTGCCGTTCCAGGCTTCCATGTGAGAGAGCCACCATTGAAGTCCTTCTCGGGCTTCCAGTGAGAGGGGAACCAGATGGTGGTACGAGAAACCCTGTTGCAGGAAGTGGATTTTTAGTCTCTGCAAGGCCCTGTAATGGAGAGGGCCCGGAAAGACAGCCTGAATCGATGAAGCTAAAAGGCCCACAATCTGTGCCAGGGACCTCAAAGATACCATCTGTTTAGATAATGACATTCTCAACTCCCTCTTGATCGATTTCATTTTCTGAGAAGGAAGTAACAGTTGAGCTTCTACTGAATCCACCTGAAATCCCACGAATTCCATTTCCTGAGACGGAATCATGGAAGATTTCTTGTGATTGATCACAAATCCCAGTTCCTGGAGAAGAGAATCTACCCAATGTAAGTGAGTCAGTAACAGTGACTGATCCTGTGCCATGATTATCATGTCGTCTAGATAGATTATCAGACAAATGCCTCTCTCGCGAAGGTGTTCCACGACTGGTTTCAATAGTTTGGTGAACACCCAAGGAGCTGAAGACAGGCCGAAGGGGAGTGTCAGATATTTGTACCAACTGTCTCTCCAACGAAATTTAAGAAAACGTCGGTGAGAAGGAGCTATGGGAACCGAAACGCATCTTTGAGATCCAGACGAACCATCCAGTCTCCCTCTTGAAGAAGATCTTGCAACAGATGAATGCCCTCCATCTTGAAATGGTGGTAGACTACAAATGGGTTGAAGTTTCTGAGGTTGAGGAGTAATCTCTGCCCGCCCCCTTTCTTTTGCACCAAAAAGATGTTGCTGCAGAAACCCCTTTGGTGATGGGAAGTTAGAGTAATAGCTTTCTTTGCTTGCAATTCCTGATTTTCGCCATCTGTAAAGGATTTGTCTAGTTGGGAAAAAAGGATAGGAAGAGGAAGGGTTTGTCACCGAGGGCCGGCTGAAAGTTCTATGGAATACCCTTGTACTGTATTTAGAACCCAGGTGTCTGAAGAAATGGAGGCCCATTTTTTAACAATATATTTCAGTCTGCCTCCTAAAGGGATAAAAGGAAAAGGAAGGTTTATTACCTGTGGGGGTGTTATCAATGGCTCTGTTACCTCTGCCAGCCCCTTGATTGTTGCAGTTGCGTGCTCCTCTATATCTGGAGGGATAGAAGCCTGCTTGTGAAGGGTCTTAGGTATAACCCCTGCGTTGTGAAAAACTACCTCTTGCAGGACCTTGCTGGAAGCCTCTGCCGGCCGAGCGTCCTCGAAATCGACCGGCCCTTCCAAAAAGGGGATTAAACATTCTTTTAAGAGAAGACTGAGATTTGTCTAAGGATGTGAAGGTGTTGACGAATTTCACAATGTCTTTCACAAATTTGTCCCCAAAAAGCTGCCCCTCCCCTAGAGGACCTGCTTCAGCCAAAGCCAGACATGCGCAATAAGATGGACTTTCTTCGCTCTGATGCCAAAGCACAATTTGTGTTTCCCAAAAAACAAATGGCTCGCTGAGTCCACCCAGCCAGAACCTCCGGATGGATAGCTGCCCCAGTTTCCTGAGCCTGGTGAGCTAGTTCCAGGATTTTTGCAAGGGGTCTGGAAACATCTAACAGTTTGTTTCGACTAGCCTTGAGGACCCTGTCTATCCCTTTCTTTGGATCCTTATTATATTTCTTAAGGAAAGTCACCATAGTATTATCGATCTCTGGGGTGACTGCAGTTTTATGTGGCAGATCCGGGCGAGAGCACTCAGAACTCAATCTGGACCTGATCTCCTTTTCAAACCCTTTCCGAATATGCAACTGCATATAGTCTGCCAAAGCAGGAGCTGGAGCCCAATCCGAAGACCTGGGGTGAATAATATCAGAAGGTTCAAAAGTAAAAAGAGAAGGAGAAAAGGAAGAGGAAAGTTTACGATTCTTATTGTGTTTTTTAGTTTGTAAGGACTCATGTGAAGAGGAAGAATCAGAATCAGAAACCACAGTAGGCAAAGCTATAAGGGTAGGAGGATCTGAATTGTTAGCGTAAGTATGCTCAGAAGCAGAAGGTAGGGAAATATTGGCCAACTTGCTCCTGTGAGGCCAAAGTTCAGTAGAAGGGACAGAAGGAGATGAGGTATCTCCAGAAGGAAGAGAAGAAGGGCCAGCCAAGTCATCAGTCCTTTTACACAAGGGTTGTACGGCAGAGGTAATCACTCTCTCCAAGGATCTCTGTATTGAAGAGTCAATATCCTGTTCAAAACAGGGGTCAAAATAGTAATCTTCGTCCTCATATGGTCCATACATCTCCAAGCCCTCTTCATAATACTCTTCATCAGACATGATCTTATCACTGTTTTAACTTCACAAAGTGAAGTGACCTCAATTGCATAAACAGCAAAATCTTCAATTATTACAGCCCCAGCCAACTCTGGTCAAGGGTGTCTGAGAACAATTGTCAGCTGCACTAGTAATAGATTGCCACAATAAAACTATCCCAGGTACAGGATCGATAGTTTTTGGGGTCAAACTAAGACAATTTGGAGCTTAAATGCTCACTGCCCCCGTTAATACAGCCTGGGGCCGGCGTCCGTCGTCATATGAGAAAAGGAAGTTGACAAGACATCATTTCCTCTCTCGTAGGGTGTGCGCGTGCGTATATAGCTCAATTGGGCTATACACGTGCGTCTTCTGGCGCACAGTAGACATGACCCGGAAGACAGGCAAAAGGTGGGACTTCACAGGGGCAACTCCGACAGGTGCTAAATCAGCCACGAGGCGGCAGCAATCAGGCCAATAACGTAAGCCACAGGCAAAGAAACAGCGGATGCGGTCAATCAAGTGTGTCTGACAGGCGCGGAAAAAAACGCCAACGAGGAAAAAAACGCCAACGAAGCGCAGTAACAATAAAAAATTGCCTGCAAGAAAAGAAAATTACGAAAGCAACACGAACCCTGACGCGCGGGGAGCAAGAACGAGCATGCGATTTTCAGAAAAAACAAAACACCACAGTATTGTAATTAAACACACATTGTATATATATTAATACATTGAAAAGAGGAGAGGCACTAATCTGATTGCGGAGCAGCAAAGAAAGAGGAAGTCAGATGATGCCTCCCCAGTGTATAGACTATATTGGTCTGCTATTGGTGGTTATGGGAGGCGGGGTTCAAAGGCTTATTAAGTGTTTACTGTTTTTTATTGGCTGCTGTTTTTTTGAGTAGTAAAGATTGAGAAGCATAATTGGAGCCTCAGGTCCTGACAGAATTATTGATTGATGAAGGCGGCTCTGACTGAGAAGAGTAGGTGTAATACGAGTAATGTTTTTTATTTAAGATATTTATTCCATCACAACACCAGAATGAGAAAAAAAAATCAGGCTCCACGATCTACGTTCTACCTCTAAGAAACACGAAGATGATATTTACAAATTTAAGAACATCCACGTTTTTTTTTTCTTCAGAAACTGCTTGTGTAAGCAAGTGGCCAAGAGAAGACACAGCAGAATATCGGCGCGGGCAGGACACGTCAAACTACAAAAACGGCAGCTTCTCCCGGCCTCTCGCTTCAGCGAAGGGAAAAAACACAACTGCCCCCTCAGCCCACCTCCTTCTCGTGCCGCGAGCTAAAGGACAGCCTCCTCTGCTTCAAGGAGCAGGAACGGCGACAGACTACCATTGGCCCGCTCGCCTGCCCGTCAGTGCCACTTCGCCCTCCCGTTGGACAATGCCCTGCGGGTTTATCATTCCATCTCGTGGTGACTCTCTCCGTTTTTAAACGTCACAGAGAACACGCGCGTCTCCTTCCGCAAGGAAGAGGGTTGGAAAGTAGTTCCCTTCAGGAAGGAAGCCTTGACTGGATTGTTCCGTGCGTGGATGCGGTGTAAGACTTTGCGGACCTCCGGAGCGCCTGAGAGGACCCAGCTGGCTCCTTCGGTCCGTTATATGTGAGTACGGGGCGGTGGAGGCTCACGGCCGGCAGCACTGCTTCCCTTGGCAGCTCGCGCGGCGCCGTTGGCTGGCGGAGGGATACGCGGTGGGAGGTGAGGTGACAATGTGGAGGCCGTCATTTCTCCTCCTCCTCAGTGAACAGGTCTGCGGGAGGAAGATGAGGCGCTTCCTTCGCCCCTAGCGCCGCCAGGAATTACCCCGCCCCCCCCAAACGCTAAACATCACCCCCCCCCCCCCTGCGGACCCCGAAAATTACCGAACTCCACCGCTCTCCCCCTCCCGGAAGGATCACCACAAGGAGCCTTTTGAAACGCACGGAATATTAGCCCCTTTATTATTGGTGCCCCTCCTTCTTCTCGGGGACCCGTACTCCCCTAACTTTGGTGCTCTTTGGTACCGGAGGGGACTACCCAACACCCCCTGGATGCCTCCTGGTTTCTGACAAGGTAATACCACTGAAGATTTTCGGGGGTGGGGGGTGCATTTAACTGTCCATAGGGGAGATTTTCTTTCTTTAAAGAAGGAGGGGGGGGGGGTTGTCCTTCAGGGGAGTTGGTGGGGTGCATTTTAAGTAGTGACATTATGTGAGGGTACTTACCTATTAGTGTCCCCCTAGAACCAGGGTGTTAAAGAGTTTAATTGACTTATAGCTCTGCGTGGGGGAGCTATACAAGTAGGGGGCATTAAGGGGGCGAATTGTCATGCTTTTTCCTTTGGGTCTGCTAATGCCATGAAGTCGTTTTTAAATGTCTATAATGTGGTTTTGAGGTGCACACTTTGCCCAGCCCTGTGTCTGTTTACTTAGACGGGGTGATTGTTTTTTTTTTTTTGTCTCCCCAATTAGTTATTTGTGTTTACTGTGCATGTTACTGTAATAATATGTGTACACATATGTTTGTATATAGGCTGCCTGTCCTGCAGCTGGGCCTCGGCCCAGGTTTAAAGGGACGGTAGCTTGGCTAGTTCCGTTTCTAGTATTGATTTTAAGTGTGCTTTTCAGGATCTTTGAAGGAGAGTTAATTTCCTAGCACTCTATGAACTTTTATGCTGTCTCTTGCTTTGGGAGCTCCTGCGGTGTTCTTTATTTCTCCTGCTCAGCACTTGCCCCGGTGACTGGGTGCCTCCTTCGGTACCATCTTATTTTCCCCGACCCCAGCTGCTCTCGTGTCTCCCAGATCAAGGAGTCCGATCCGTCTTTGTCCCTGTGGAAGGTGTAACTCTGGCCTTGGCAGGAAGGGGGAAGAAACTCAGGTTGTTTGGGAAAAGGGGGGGCGGGGTGCAGAGGAGAGAAACATCTGCTGCAAGTTAACCCCCAGGAAGGGGTTTCTCTGCTGGAGGAAGAGGGTGGGGGTGCTTTGCTGAGAACGGGCTCAGATTGGAAAGAAAGAGCCAGGGAGCCCCCACTGCACTGGCTGTGAGTAAACCTGGATTGTTTTTCGAAAGTGAGGGGAGGGGGGGGGGTGTTGGTGGCATTGGTTCCAGCGCCCAGACATCCATGGGGGTCAGTGCAGTGCCTCAGACCATTGGCACGTCATTGAGTTCCTTGTGATGCCACTTTGGTGGGTGTCTACCATGAACCGGGGGGGTCCTGACTTTTGTTAGATGTGGGGCATGTGATTGTGGCTCAGCATAAACAGTCGGTTCGCCCTTCCTCTGTCTGCACATCAGTTAGCTCCCCGAAGCCCTCCGCGGTGCTAGTGCTCCTGCCCCGGGGTGTACAAACTTCCCCCTGCGCCCCAGACGCCGGCTCGTGTTTTGCACACGCTCAGCTGGGCCGGGAAGGCTCTGACGTGGTGGTTAATCTGTAACTTTCCGGGGAGCGCCGCGGCCCCCACCTCGACCATTGTGTCCCGGATGGAGCTGTTATTCTCCCAGTATTGGAGAATGGACGCTTTCCTGTTGCTTTTTTTCTGGCTGGCGGCGCCTGCTCATTTCGCGTACACATTGTTCAACTTTGCAAACAATGGGCATCCTGTGTGCCCCGGCCCTGGTGGGGGTGGACGTGCCCCCAAAGGGAATAGGTCCTACGGGGCCTTTGATCCCGCGCCTCCCCCTCCTAATCCCCAAGTACCCCTATTAACAACTTTTCTAGTGTTTATCCTCGCACACGTACTCGGTGCTGGCTCATTGTGTTTACTTGATAGCCCTGAGTGTGGTGTGGTGGGAGGGCGGTGGTGTCAGATCGAGCCCCTCGCCCCTGTATGTTTCCTGTGTGCTGCTCCCTAAGTCCTTTAACTCTCCCCCTCCTCATGTTCCCCTCCAGGATTGCCAGCGCCGAGCATGAACCAGCAGCAGAGAATGGCTGCAGTTGGGACAGACAAAGAACTCAGCGACTTGCTGGACTTCAGCATGGTAAGCACGTTTTATCGCCCAGCTGACGGCTCTTGATGCGCAGGACACGGCGTGTGTACACTTCGGGTGTGTGTCCAAATCATCGGATAGGAGATGTGGCCTCCTCACCTTCAAATGTGTCTTGTTCTCACGCGTGTTAGCGGCTTCAGGGTTTGTGTTGTGGCGCTGCTTTCCACGGTGCCCTGTAGCAGGTTGTGACTGTGAAAAATGCAGTCGGAAGCCTTGGTCTAGAGTGTAGATTCACAATATTACTGCTGATATTAGGCAATTGATCACAACTTGTAACTCAGTCCGAATTGCACGTTGTAATACTTAACCATGACAGAAGTAGCATGACATGGGTCTTGGGTTTGCTTCCAGTTGAGTTTTATATCGCGGTGTAACTAGTAACGCTTAACCCGAGCAAAAACTATTTATAAATAGTTGTCTTATGTGAAATAACTTCTCTGGGTAATGCGAGCTAGAAGGTTAAAAACCCAGGACTCGGTTTACACATTTGTGGATACGACGCTTCAAAATGTGCTGTATAGATAGATGTCAGCTTTAAACTTCGTAATTTTTACACTGTAACCTTATGTCAGCGGTCACGCACGTTTAGTAAATCTCTTGGCGCAGCTGGCTAGATTTGTTTAGCACAAAGCAACGCTAGTGTCATTTTACTTCGTGTGAGTGTTGTAATGTAAACCACTGGTTAAAAACATTGTCTAGCAGTGGTAATCCTGGGAAGGCCTTTCCTACGTGAGTCTGGTATATATTTTACCAGTACGTTCTCAGAGTTGAGTCTTGTCATTTGGTGGTAGTTCTTCGGTGACATTATTTTCGAGTCTGATGTGAACGTTGGAATACGGGTGGTCGCTAAAGCTTCATTTGCCCCAGTTCAGTTGGAAATGTAATGCTAGGTCAGCATTTGCTGCCTTCCGCCTATCCCCTGCATGTTTATGGTGCCCTGGAAGTTATTTAATGCCAAGAGCGCCTGTCGTGCTCACCGGTGTTCCCTGTGCATTTTATCGAATATGTCGGTATTCATGTTTTTTTTTTTTTTTTAAGATTGTGATTTTGCAATTGCACGTTTATGCATCTTGCATTCTTTACCATGGGTTTTTTTTTCTGGCTTAATGGGTATATTTAATGTTCAGTCGGTTAAAATAATGTGACTTCATGCAGCTGGTATTTTTCTAACCTGGGGAAAATTATACGAATAATTGGGCTTTGAAACCTGGGTCCGTCAAGGCTTCTGTGTCCCAGCTTCGATTTCTGTGGGGAATGCACTGGTATATCAGCTACTGATATTAGGCAGCGGTAAACTGCAGAAGGCTAGGTTCTTTCTACATAGTACAATAGGCAGCATGTGCTTGCAGCGTCGCTGTGCTGTTATCAGTGCTTTCATTGGAAATATAGAAGTGCGGGTACTCAGTATTTAGAGGGCATGTTTGCTCCTGAGAAGTGCAGGTACTCGGTATCGAACAGTTCCTGACCATTTAAAACACTGGCTGTGATGTGCTCTAAATTGCCACGCTACCCGGTGTTACACCTTTTCATAGTACAGGAAGTGCATTGTTAAGGTTTCTGCCTACACCTGCCCGTTTTTATAACCATTGGAATTTGCGCTCCTTTGCCATGATATCGAGGTCTGTGCCCTGGGACAGGAGGG
Source organism: Pleurodeles waltl (assembly GCF_031143425.1). Classification (NCBI taxonomy): domain Eukaryota; kingdom Metazoa; phylum Chordata; class Amphibia; order Caudata; family Salamandridae; genus Pleurodeles; species Pleurodeles waltl. The sequence continues at coordinate 72,602,598 of NC_090451.1, read as the reverse complement.
TTGAATTGATATATCAAATGATCAAACTTGGTTTCTTTAAAAATCAATTTTCCCGAGCTCTCGTGTTTTTATCTAAAAGATATTTGGAAAATGGGCACAGAATAGGCTATGGATGCCAGGCATGGTTTCAGGAGGAGGCAATCCATGCATGGTTCCTTGAAGCAGGCTCTAGACTCTAAATGAAGCAAGAGTGCCAGAAGCTTTGTCTGGATTCTTCATTCTAACCTCTAGACTGCGATGACTTGGTTACAGTGTTTGGTACTTTATGGATCTCGATTGCTGGTAGGCATGTTGTGTTCACATTATATACTGCTCTCGCTGGTTCCTGGCTGCCCCTGACACTCGACATGTTTATTTTGGTGGGAATAAGGCATGTGTTCCTTGGGTGAGAGTTAAAATGAGTTTAGTGTGTTCATCATTTCCATAAGCGTTTACGTCCTTTTAGTTTTTATTATGCATACAGGTAATTATGCTGTTCATTAGAATGCATATATTGGTTATATATATAATTCTACTACATATGAATTAAAATCAAGTTTTATGGAACACACAACGCCATGTGTGGAAGTCTAAAAAAGTTAAATCACAGATCCTTTTGTTGAGGAATTGGGAGGAGTCATTAACATGAGCTAATTTATACAAATATGCTTGCACAAGTGCCAGGCATTAAAGAAGTGCGCTGCTGGTGATCAGTGATTTGAATGTATAAAGAGTGTTCATTCTGCCTAGTGGGAGCAGTATGGGTGTGCAGTTGTGACAAATCGAATAATGCTGGATTAGTCTGTAAAAGACCACTACTAATGTAATTAACTTTTTTTTTTGCCTCTGATAATAACGTAAGTTTGGAGGAACACAGCGTTTACGCGATCTCCTAGCATCATGCTTGCATTTCACTGTTTTGTGGAAGGGGCAGCTCTGGGCAGCACACTTGAAGCATATGGGTTTGGAAACTGTAGGTTCAGTAGGTAGTTAACTGTGGCTTTATCTGTTGGTGCAGTGTTTGCTCAGTGGATTGTCTGCTTGGTTGACAGTGGTTTGGGAGAGTCAAGTAGTCTTTTCATTGGTTTCAGACCAACGAGAAGGGTCACACATCCCTTACTAGCATTCCTGCATGTTTGGCTATGAGGACTAGATGGATGCCATTGAATTTTGGGATGGAGCAGAAGGCACCAAAGTCCACGCTTACTTAGTATTTGATAAATTATCAGTTTTCTTCTAATCACTCTGAACTGGCACAATAGCTGTTCTACAAAGTGTGTGGTGCTTTGATTGCCCCTGGTACTGTCCACCACCCTGAAACTTTCATATGGAGAGCTTTGTGTTCCTGCCGCTGACCCTTTCAGAGACACCATGAGCGGGAACTGCCCTGTTCCCATTCACCCAGCCTGATGTCCTCTGTTCAGTACATGCTGCCAATCTGCAGCCTGTGTTTGATCTTCCTCTGTTAAATGACTTGGACTTGTCCTGTCATTCGTATTAGGACCACCGAAAAGGCTGTTGTGGTTCCTCAACCTCTGCCCTTTTGTGCCTATAACCAGAGAGAGACATCCTCGTAGTCCTGATTTTTTTTCTGTCTGTAGCCACAGTCAGACTGTAACCGTGCTCGCCTTGCGCTTCATGAATTCTAGCCTCGTACAGCCAGATCTGCGGCGCAACGTGAGAATTTTCCTACAATGACATATGGTATTATTCTGAAAACGTCCAACCAATTGTCAAGGTTTCTTTCTTTCTCACACCTCTGCTTTACTTTTGTTCTTGTCGTAATGTAAAAGGTCAACATCCTAAAGTTCAATTTTGAGCAACGAAAATAAGCCTATGAATTATTTTCTCCGGACCCTTTCTTTTACTGAATGATGGAGTAAGCAGGCAAGCCCTGTGGATTTGGTGAAATAGGGGGCTTAGTCCGTGGTGCTCTCATGTATGTACTGGCGGATTGACTCACCAGTGCGGGATTTGGTACTCTAAGCCGTCCCATTACACACTAGCCACACCTTTAGTCGGTCCAGCGCACTGACCTGACCAACCTGAGATAGACCTGCTTGTCCTGAGTGAGATTGTTTGTACTCTGGGAGCTGTTCTTGGTACCCTATCTCTGTAAGAGACACTAAGGAGTCGATTTTAGAATATGTCTAGCTGACTGGCTGTTGGGATCTTAAATCTTGTTAATAGTCATGTTTCAAGTTCCCTGGCTAACAAAAAAAAAAACGCCACGGGAACAGCGGAACTCAGCCCAGGGAATGGAAAATGCCCCTGTGCCAGAAATCTTGACTACAAAGACCCAGGATTTACAAAGAAACTAGAAGATCTAAATTGAAACGTCTTATTTTGAACTTTTCGCAGTTAAGCAACTTTTTTCTAACTGCGTTGCTTTTCTGCTTACATAGATATAGCATTGCAAACGCACACAACTCCATTGATGCAACGTACTTTGAAGGGGGCATTCAGTGATGTTGGATAAACAGTTCTTTTTACACAGTCCTCCATCTCTTAAAATCACAATGTTGCTTTGGTCTGATCTGAGACTTATTGTGCTCCCATTCATCGGATGGCTGCTTTAATGAACACTGTTTACTTCTAAGAATTAAAAATGTGATGCTGTCCACTTAAGGGCACCTGTGGAACTCGCTTCTGGTCTAACAGGAATACGAGTGTTGCTGTTGAGTTTGAGGGTTGTTGTAAAGGAGTGCCTTAGTGTTGTTCAATATATGTTAGTCTACTTAAGTGTTCTCCAGGATTTTGGATTGCCCTCTGGGGCCACTGTAAAAGTATAAATAAATAATACACTTATTCCGTTACTTAGATAAAAACTATTAACTAAGACAAAACTAATCCAATTAAGTTGTGGCCTCCTTTTTTGTATCCGGCAGTTGAGACCGGGCTTTGGCACCAGTAATGGGTGACTTTCCCTACTTGTATCTGACCTCTACATAGCTTGTGATGTAGTTGGAACACTACGTTTGAACAGAGTGCAGCAGTGGAGTAAGTAGCATGCTTCCGCATACAGTATCATGTGTTTATGGCAGTTGAATCTGTGTATTAAGACTCACATAGCTTAGTCACACATACATTCTGGGCCTTCCAAAACATGTTGGCACCCATTTCGTGTCTTTCTGCGCACACACATGCAATCTACTTGTGCACACTGATTCAGACATGCATGGATTCCTTACTTTGAAAGTTCCAGTAAGATACCCAATGATTAAACATAGTGGAAAATATACTCAGATGTGGATAAGACAGGCATATTTTGCATAAATAACAGCGTTTGTTGTGTGGACCATTTGATGTTTCCTTGGAAGAGTTTAGAGAAGTAGTGATAGCACTGCTAACCGTGTTAAACTAAGACTGGAGATAGATCGAGTAGTGGGAAATGTTTTATTAATTCTTTTAGAAGATTTATAATGTATACAAGCAAGCCCTGAGTGTGAATAGCTATCTTCTTTTGTATGCCCAAAGGGAAAAGTCGCATCAAAAGGCAGATGCGGTTGAGCCGAAGAACACTTCTAGAATGTGAGGTCTCACGATTACAGGCTCATGAGCAACATTGTTAAGGCGATCACTGTATCGTCTGTGACTTAATCGGGCTTTCGACTGAGGTGATGCATTAAGTTAAATCATAAAGGCGTGAGGTTGGAAAGGTGGAATAGTCTTTGAGGTCAAGGGTGAAGTTGTAAACTCTTTGTAGTAGCCAGGAGAAAGGTTAGGTTTGGTAGTCCTAATCTATTTAGTTTGTTTTCTATGAAGCTAGTAGGAGTAACCACCTTGTATTACGAAAGGTAAACAGGTCTGCGAGCTTTCTGTGGTCTTAATATTCAAATTAAACCTTCATAAAAATTATAGCCTGTAAATGTATTCTCTTTTAGTGATAACACTTGCAGAAATGTTGAGCTTGCTTTGTAATCATTCAAGCACATTTCAGATTTATTAGTAACTCCCTTTTCTAGAAGGAAAACATCTCGTCCTCTTGCGAACATTTAAGTTAGGGAAAACTAGAGTTAAAAGAAGACAGAAGTATTGCAATTATTTAATTACCCACACTTCTTTTCCTCCGTAACCAAAAACATTTTAGATGGTCTGTGTGTGCCTTCGTTGGTGCTAAATCAATAGCAGTCTGCTTTGTAGTTTGTTGGAGAAATAGTTTACAATTCTGAAGAAGAAAAAAGTTACACGCATGTAGTTACCTCGTTTTGAACACTAATATACACAGACATAAGTTCAAGTTAAATCTTGTTCTTATATTACTTGAAATCCTTACACAATTCATTTGCAGTTTAGTATTGCCTTGTTAGTGCCAAATCTGTGGTCCCTGCAAACATTTTATCTGATAGACTTCTAGCTGCAGATTCCTCACCTTTTGAATTTCCCCTGAGTCAGACTGGATTCGAAAACTTTTGCGTGAGCAGTACCCCTGCATGCGGTCTGGTGGCTTTGTTCCTTTGTTTGGTGAAAATGCTCTTAGAGTGCACGTTTTAGTGGGCAACATTTTGGTTAGATATTTAGGTCATTGTTAATTTTGCATTTAACTCCATTCAGTTCTTGAATTATTGTATATCAGGCTATCATCCATTTGGTCCAGTCTTTTAAGCTGGAGTACAAATAAACTCTAAACAACTTTATTGCGTTAACTTCACGAAAGTTAATTACTCCCTTAAATTTGGAGTGCTTCTGCTCTTCGTGTTGACTGTAGTTGTTTTGCATATTTTTTTTTTGTTTGTTTTTTTGTTGAATGTGGTTTGAAAGTTTTTATTTTTGGGGAGCAATTTGGGGAATGTACAGCCAAAGACGTTTTTAGTGGATATTACAGTGGTCCATTCATTTAGTTCTACTACACGTGTAGGGGTGCAAATGTAAAACTGAGCACTAAATCGATTAGCCCTATGAAGTGTGGTTTTATGAATGTTTTAAAAAAAAATTAACAAGTATATTATGCATTGCGTTTTTGTGGTCTTTGTTAACCAGGTCTTTAGGCTTTATCAACATGAGCTCGTTTGTTATGAAAGCAGGGTGCCAAGGGGGGAAATAATCCTTAGGGCCAAAGGAATGTCCATGCCTGGCACCCTTATTTCATACTCCAACAAATCTCATTTTGATATAGGGGAGCACCTCTGAGTCCATTTTAGTTTAACAACGTGATGGCTTCCCCAGCAACATAACAAGCATTTTTAATGCAACAGGTCTTGCATTTACTTGAGTTGGAGCTATTGGCAGTGTAAATACACAACTGGACTTTTTTGCCACATTAATTGGTCAACCCTGCCGCATATTTTGGTCCTTTCTGCCACATAATTTCAGTGGCCCTGCATATAACTAAAGGGCTAGTAGGCCTATTGAAATATTATGTTTAACCAAGGCCCTTTAAAAAAAAAATATATATATATATATTATATATATATATATATATATATATATATATATATATATAATTGTACTCCAAGAATGTATGCTTACTGGATCACTGTCCATTTACTGCAGTCTGGGGAGTCGAACAAAACACCCATGATTTTTCACACGCTTGGGGAGAACCACCTCACGATATTAATGATCCTCAGTTTTGAGTTGCAATACTAGTTATAAAATATTGGCCATGGTAGCGCAATATATCTGCTGCAAAGAACGTGTACTAAGCAGATCAGAGTGCGTATAATGTTAAAACGATAACGCCAATCGAGTTCGCGCTCGGAGCGTCATGCCAGCCACAAAGCGCAGACAAAGAAAAAAGTAGTTCCCCCAAGATGAAGTCTAGCGGCAATCGTGCAGTTATCCCTGCAACGGGGTCGGTGTCAAAGGCGATAACCAAGCTGCCCCAAGGTGGGACAAATGTAAAGCATTTACCATTGACGTCAAGTGATTTTTGAAAGGCAAGCCCAAAAACGAATTAAAGTGATGGGCATGAGGTGGGCGTAGTTAAAAGCCCACAATACTTTCAACAGGTCAAAGTGCTTGCGCTCGCGACCTAATTAGAACAAGCATTTGCAATGCAGTAGGTCTCATTTGCTTGAGCAAGAGCTATTGTGTTGTATTGTAATAGAGTGTGTGTGTGTGTGTGTGTGTATGTGTGTGTATGTGTATATATATATATATATATATATATATATAGCGCTTACTACACCTGACAAGGCGTCAAAGAGCTTTTTGGTGAGTAGCACCATTAGTGATGGATTAGTATCGGGAAATAATGAGTACAGTTTTAGTATTATTATTATGATTTAATTTGAGCAGCGGATATAAGAGTTTGTTAGTTAGATTGACTGGAGTAATTGAGGGGTGGAGGAGAAAAGAAATCCAGAAGTGTTAATTAGGAGTATATCCTTCATTTACTCAACCCAAAGGCTTAGGATGAGTAAAGGGGGATGGAGGAGGGAAGAGGATGTGGAAGGGTTAGGGAGAGCATAGTAGCAGGGTGAGATAAACGAGGGAGAATTTAGTAGGGTTGTGCGGGCGGTCACGGTAGTAGAGTGAGGTTTGGTGAGTTAGATGTGGAAGTGGAGGGAAGAGCTTAGGCAGAGTTATTTAGGAGATGAAAGTAGTAGAAAGGATTTGGGATGAGTCAGAGCAGAATGGAGGATAGTTTGATAGAGACATGACATATGATGATGGGTAGATAAGGGTGATATAAGATGAGCAGGAATTCTAGATATCTAGTATAACAACCCACCCAGGAGCCATGGAATGACCCACGAACATGACAGGCACAGAAACAATATATATATATATATATACACACACACACATATGCACATATAATACATAATTAGAACCATGGATAAATATACTTAGTCAAACAGGTTTAAAGTGTGTGTGTGTGTATTTTATTGTTATGACATAGTAATGATACATATTTTCTAAAGAACTATACACATAATCAGAAAAAAATATTTATCAACATAGGCATATGCAGTCCAGAGTTGTTTGAATATGGTGGTTATGAAGGAAAACACCAACTCTTGAGTAGTTTTCTGAAGACAAGAAAGTTATATGTGGCTCTTATAGTTGGGGGTAATGAATTCCATAGTTTGGCTACTTGAACGGAGAAGGATGTACCACCTATAGTCTTTTTCTTGTATGGTGGTGTTCTAAGGCGGGGTGCCAATCTTGAGCATAGGTTTCTTTGTTGGATGTATTTGGTTATTTTGTTTCTGATAAAAAGCAGTCCTGTTCCATGTATGGCTTTGTGGGTGATACAAAGCAGCTTGAAAGTGTATCTTCTGGCAACGGGTAACCAGTGTAGTGCTCTCAAGGCAGGGGAGATGTGGGCTTGCGACTTTACATGTAATAGTAGCCTGGCTGCGGAATTCTGGATACGTTGTAGTTTTTTCATAATAGATAGAGATGATCCATGGAAGAGGCCATTGGCATAATCCAGTTTGGATAGTACAAGCGAGATAGTAGTTTGCACCTTGTGTGGAAATCCGAGGTGGTGGAAGATGCGTCGTAAAGTCTTCAAGGTGATGAAGCTTGTTTGTGCTAATTTGTCCACTTAGGCATTCATAGTTGACTTGGAATCCATGGTGATTCCTAGGTTTTTAACTTCCTTGGATAATTGAGGAGGTGGTCCGAGATAGTCAGGCCAGACGCACAGAGGGTCATAATTTTTCCAGTCACCACATATGAGTATTCTATTGGCATTGTAAATTCATAACTGGACTTTTCTTGTCACATTAATTGGTCAACCCTGCCTCCTAATTTTGTCTTTTCGTGCCATATAATTCCAGTGGCCCTGTGTATAACATAAGCACTTCCATTTACTGTCTTCCTCTATCTGCAGCAAAAATTTTTGCCATTTAGCATCCTAATTTGAATCTGCCATGATAAAAATATCAAGTGTTCAAACAGTCATAGTGTAATAAGGATGTTAAGTTGGTCTGAATCATAGTCATAATTGTAATAAGGAGAGATTATTAAACAGATACAATTAACATTTAAACCTTTATCAGAAACATACCAAACTTTTGGCATTAGACTGTAAGGCTCAAAACAGCCCCTATTCGGACACCATAACAAAAACATAATTTGTAAGAAACATGGTCATGTAACCATTTTGTTAGCCCTTAGAGCAGTGGTCTTCAAACTTTTTAATGCTGCCCCCCCCCCCCCCCCACCAACCCCCCAAAAAAACACACAGTTGAAAAATACAAATCATTCCCCCCCCCCCTCAGTTTTCACAATTATTTTATAAAGTCGGCAATGATTAAATATGTCTATACTTATTTAAACATAGCAGTTAAGTACTGTTACCAAAAAACAACAGGGTCAATTACTGGGCTCACAAGACCTCACTAAGGTAATTTCTCTTTATGGGAATAGAAGCCTCACACACCTCATAGTGTCATGCTTCATCCTTGGCTTCTACCAACACCCTGGTAGGGTTGGTACCACCAGGGTGGACTCAACGGCCTTGCTCCTTTGAGCAGAGGGTAGTTCCTGATAAAACTGAACTGGATAAAAAGGCCGGGATCCAGACTAATAAAAATACCTTGTTTACCCCGGGTATTTTCTTTAACAATGGCGTACATAGGTATTGTTAAAACCATACGGTGAAACCACGATAGTAATGGTTTGTGTCACCTGTTCACGCCAACATGTTTCTGCCCATTCTTATAAGTCAATCAGGGTCTCGGGCATTCATCAGTGCCGCGGCTCCCTATCCACCTACAAGACACTGTGCAGGGAATCTCCCACAAGGGGTCAGACTTTACGTAGGACCGCATCTGTACTAAGCACCCTTGATTTGGTAGTCTATATAATCTAGATCCATGAGAGGGGCGATGTCCTTTATAGTCACACCTTCTTCAAAAGGAGCACATCCCTTTCCTGGAAGTGTTTGTACGTTCCATGCTGGTTGGTGTATGAAAATTAGTTAATTGTTTGGGTACTGTTTTAAATATTAACTACTTTTGCCGTCTTCAGCCTTGACAATGTCGTTAATTCCGTCCTGAACAGGCAGACTTTATAGGAACTGTATTGAGGTGGTTAGAATCATTATTGTAGGAAAGTGGGCAAGCAATCAATCACCCTTCCTCTGTGCCTGGCAGAAACCATTAAACCAAGCTGTAGTGTTCCACAGTGGCCATTTCTCGTCACCCTTATTCTGTTTCTGACAAAATTACTCCAGGCTGTCAGCCCTTCTTCCCTTTTTTTTTTTTTTTTAAACCTACGCTGTGACCTTAAACCACCCAGACTGTCCAGGTGTGACTGTATAGCCGTCACTCATTCTTGAATGTTTACCAACTTCCAGAAATTCCAGTCATGGGTCATCTCCCTATTCTGTCAAATACAGTCCGCAGCGTTGGTTTTAAATGGACTCTAATTTAGCATAAAGGTGGTCAAATTTGCTAATATCTGCTCCCCTCACATACGTTAAAAAAAAAAAAAAACTTCCGTTAGTCGTGGGGCAGGTAATTGTTCCAGTCATGAATCCCTAGATTGAATCTAGGCTGGCTTACAAAAAATGCAGCTCTGTGCCACCTCACAACGCCGTTAAAGCAATATCATATATCTTTATTCCTCACGTACCTTCCTTGGCTCCCGACTCTTTGTAGAGTGCAGGTTAAAATGTTGACAATCTTGCATAAAACTGTGTCCAGGACCCCCAGGTACATGGCTGACAAATCTGAATGGCGCTTTATTGGCTGTACTAGAACCTATTGACACCGAGCTTTATCAGTTGCTGCAGCAAAATGTGGAACCGTCTGCCCTTTTATGTGAAAGCTCGGCCTAATTTACTGAACACCCGCAAGTCATTACAGACGGGTCTTTGTAATCAATTACGTTTTTCTGTCCCCCGTTTTGTTGGATGATTTTAGTAGAATCATTCACGGGTTTCTGTTCACGCGCAGTCTGAATTAGAATTGATGATGCATCAAAATAGTGGCAAGATGCTTTGCGAAAATGCAGTTTAGAAAAAATAAGTCAAGATAAAAATACTTAAAAAGTGCCTCATTGTGTTGTGCAATAGCATCCTTATAGTGGACTCTCTTGAAAAACTTTAGTTGATGTCTTGTTTGTTGATGAGAAGAGTTGAGTAAACGGGTTTAGTGTTACTTTGGATTGGTTTCGCCATGCTAGCCGACTAAAGGTATCATACATTGTGGATTTTGCGATTTAATAAGTCAACCTTAAGTGAAATGTCGCGGAGCTTCTACAGAATTGCTGCAAGTGCTCATTTTCAAACTAGGTGGCAACTTAAGAGGATGTAAAATGGTTGCTTTAGCATTGCTGCTCCATGTCACTTAATGTGCCATCGCCATGTTCTGTGCTTTGTCGGGAGTTTTTCCACTCCCCATTTATTGAAAGAATTTTTGTTTGACACTATGCTCGTTTTCTTTATTTGTTGTTTGAGGTGCGTTTTCGTGCATATGAAAACGTTTCCTAGCTTCCTGCTGTGAGGAAGTTTTCAGCAGACCCCTCACTCAGCCAGCTTTGTAACTAAAGTAATTTTGTGAAAATAACGTGTCTGTCACGCATCTGGTATTATACCTGCGTTTCATCAGTATCATTAGCTTCTTTTTAATAATGCACAGACCTAGGACAGACTGTCCTGCACCTTATGGCATTAAATAATGTCTTCCTTTAACACCTTGTTTGATAGAAACTTCTGTTCGACACGTGTCCGTCTTTTTGCAATATTTCCCGGTAACTGGTAAATCCTAAAGTTCTTCTGTGCTACAATTTTCTGTATACAGTAGAGCTTTGCACTATGAGGCGAAAAAGTTCGTTAGCCGACGTGGCCAGAGTTTTAATTAAGAAACGCTTTTATCACATTGTCAATGTAGTTGCCGAAATTCTTACTCATGGACTTATTTGAAAGAGTTCAGGATAAATGTTCTGCAAACGTGCCCGTAATATGATTCTTCTGTAGACCATTTCATTAAGGATTGCCAAAGCCAGTAGGTCTGGCTTGCATCTGATCGTGACCAAATATTAAAGGGAACCAGGCAGTGAATGATGTCACTGTAGTTCCCAGTAGAAATAATCAAATAAAAGATTGTTCCGTAATGCCTATTTTAAAGAAGACTTATTTTTCCTGCACAGAAGGCACCTCTAAAGACCAGAAGCGGCAGAAGGTTCTGGTTTAATATGCTGACAAGGACAGTATTACGGGAGGCAATCTGCAAGAATGGACTGAGGTAGTTAAGTCGTCCCTCGCACAGTTCAGTGCAAGCACTTGAGAGGCTGGTCGAGGTAAAGAGCATGACACCCCTACCCACACAAAAGCCATTGTGTCTTTGTGAAGGGTGTGTAATCAAAACCCGAACCTAAGCGGTCTGGAGCAGTCAAAATGCAAAACTGAAAACTGTTGATTTCTGCATATAATGTATCTCTGAGATGAACAATTTAATATGTGACGATTCATGCTTATTTCTGAGACTTAACACAGTCCCTCATGCATTTCAATGTAAGCAAGCTCTGTATAGTAAGTGCCAGCAAATCAGATTAAACAGGAATGCTTCTGGGTGGAGACAGAACCCACTGTGTACATTTCATAGAACTGGTAACAGTGGTCCATGCAGCCAGTTGTGCTGTCACACCAAGACTGAAAATGAATTAAAAGAACCATTTATTTATCTATATGTGCCTAGTGACACAGATATGATATCCAAGTAGAAAATTGAGAACCTGTGTCCAGGGATCTTGTACAATGTGCAAGGCTGTTCTCTAGAATGGACTATGTACTCAATACGCACAGTGAGTTGGTTTAAGTTTGCTTCCTCCTTCTACATAAGTATGCTGTTGCTTAGAGATGGACTCTACTACAAAATATACTTTGTCAGTGTTTACCGCTGTATAAGGAGATGCAGTAATGATAAATTACTGGAAAAACATACTCCAATTCACCGGAGTAAAAATGTGACAAAAATGTAGTGCAATAACATGATCTGGGCTTACAAAAAGAGAAGTGTGTGAAACTTATGGTAACCAAACAGCAAATAAGTACTATTAAGCAATTTCGGAAAAAGAAATTGTGATTTTTTTTAATTTTTTTTATTTTTTTTATTATATATTTTATACACCAAAGGTTACAGGAACGTTATAGTTAGGTTCAGATTTTACACACACAAAATCATAGCAATTCAGCAGTTATAGTTAGGTCAAGTACCTATAGCTCGTGCCCGACTATGCACAGTTTTCTCATTAAATGTACAGCAAATGTTGCAGTGATATTATCAGTCATTTCATAAAAGATGTAGTATGTGGGGTAAATTAGCAGTGCATGGTGGTGGCGTGAGTTAGTTAGGACCCTTTGCGTCCCCCCCCCAACCCTCCCCCCCCCCCCCCACCCCCCCCTCCAGGCCTTAGGCATTTGTTTTAGGGGAGAGCAGCATGTGGTCCCCATGCTGGGCAGTTTTTGGCCCAGAGGATTCCATCCCCTAGGGACCACCTCTATATTTGAAGGGGTTAGGGAGGTACAAAAATCGCTCCCCGGCCCCAGTTCAGCCCCAAAGACCCCATCCCCTGGTGGTCAGACTTTTTAATTGAAGAGGGGTGGGCCATGAGCCACCCCTCCCCAGGCAGATTTCTGCCCCAGAGACCCCATCCCCCAGGGCCCGGCTAACAAAGGGTGGGTGCTTACCGAAGGCACCCACCATATCCTCGTTGGGGGCTGCGGGGGTGGGGGGGCCCAAGGCCCCTTCGGCCCCAGCTGGCTCCCCACATTTAGGGGAGAGACTCTGCATCCCTAGATTTACATAAATAATTTTATTTGTTTTTTAATTATCTAAAAACTGCTGAACGGACTTATAAATTACTCAGAGAAATTTTATGGACCAATATCTAGCTTTCTGCCAGATTTGGTGTAATTTTGTTCCGTTGTTCAGCCTGTAGTGTCTAAAATCCCTGTGGGAATTTGCTGGGGGAAAACAAGATTTGGGATTGCCCTCCCCCTTTTTCTTAGCCCTTGCTTGACCAATCACCCTAAATCTTTCAAGACAGCAGCCGAATTGACTGTCTTACTAGTTTTGAAAATTTCACCAAGATCCATCAGACGTTACCAAAATTACTGGCAAAACAACTCTCTTCGTATGGAAACTAGGTCCTAACTATACCTACCGACTACTGCAGTAGGTTATTTTTTTGGTGTGTGGAGATGGATGGATGGATATATATATACATTAACCACCATGTGTGTTCTTGTGGGTAAACTCCAGTCTTTATATGACACTATGAGGGAGTTTCTGGCACAAGCAGGTGGAATCAGCAGCTACACAAACACGCACCCTCTCTTTTTTGAGATTACATGGTTTGGTGGAGACTTGGATGAGGCTCACTGCTCCACCAAGGAAGGAGATGCTGTGGTGTCGAATTCTTATGTCACATGGAGACTGCTTCTCCTAGAGCATTGAGACCTTGGAGGAACCCTACACAGGATTGTTAGTTATTGCAAGACATGCATTGTGGTGATTCTACACTTTGCCCCCTGTGTATGCTCCTCCTCCATGTCCACTTCCTTCTGGGCTTTGCTTTATGTAGACCGTGGTTAAAGTTTTGGATACATGAAAACTTGCTATGAGAGGAATGTTGTTGGGGAATACCTCTTGGCCTTGGTTCTCTTGTCGTCTTATCCGATACTCGTTCTAATACCTCCTGCCCTTTTTCGGAGGATTTGTACTGTTTTCACCTAACTTCTGCTTCAGTGTATGGGGTACTTAAATATAGCAGTTGGTGATTGAGCCCACAAAATAAGGCCTTATGGGGCTCACAATCGATGATCTGAATACCACCAGTCACAAGTGATAAATAAGTTATGACCTGTTTTTAAAGCATTTTTAGGGTTGAGCCTGCGTTGCATGCGCTCGCGCATGCGTATAGCAGCGAGACTCTTTAGTGTTCAGAAAAGGGCTCGGAGCCCTGTCAACTTCACGTCAGTGTTTTTTATTGGTTCGTGGGCTTGCCTAATAAAATCTGCTTGCTTTCATTAGTCGAAGGCATGCATAAGTCATGCCTTTTCCGGTGGCTAGCCCTCCTCGAGCGCAGCGACCAAGTACAGAAAACATGCGAGGCTCGCTGTTTTCCATCGGGCTCGTGGACTTCTTTTTCTCTAATTTACGAGCGCGATCTTGCTTGGCAGAAGTCGAGCGCTTTACATAGTTGATTGCACTTTTTTGGGTTACCTATATAAATGCACTTTTGCCCGATAGGTGAAAAGTCGGGTTAGGAGTTTACAACGCTATCAGCTCTAACATGAGCAAACGCGAGACCCGTTGCATTGCAAATGCTTGTTTTCTTTGCTGCAAGAGAACGGTCGAGTCGTCATAACTTTGTGTTTGTGATACCAACCGTGTTTCAAGAAAGATTGTTACAAAAAGGTTTGCTCAAATCTGGTAAATACTTTGACTGGCAGACTGTTTCATAAATGTATTTTTTTTCAGCTAGAAGCATTTTGCTGCTCAGAGCTACAAGTCTCATGAGATGTGTTAATTCAGTTATGCTGCAGTCAGTCAACTGTTGCAAAATCTGTTGTAGGGAGCGATAGCTGATTACGTGTGACATCTTGCACCTCATTATCTGAGGAACCCAGCCACATTTATTTCAAGACTTCTCTGCTTGTTGGAATTTCTTTGGTTATGTTCTAATCGGGGTGGCATATGTATGAAAGAAAACAAAACATTTGATCTTTCCCTAGAGTTTTTGGGACTTCGCTTCCTCTGACCTTGATCCTCCAGTGTCACTGAGTACCGAAATTTGAGTTTCTGGATATGTTAAGGGCTCTGTGTGGTTAAGGCATTCTTACAAAGAAAAGCAGGCGGTTTTCATGCCGAAACTTAATGTTAGACTAAAGCGAGACAAACTATCACATTGCCAATAATTTGTTCCTGTTAAACCAGTTGGAAAACCCAATGTATTGGGCAGAAACAGTAGAAACACATTGAACATATGACCTCCCTGGACTCCAAATACAAAACTTAAATAAATTTGTTTTGTTTCCCACCGCTTTAACCCCTTGAGGGCCATGGACGTAATGGTTACTTCCATGGCTGCGTCTCTCAGGCACCATGGACGTAACCATTATGTCAGTTTGCTGGCCCTCTGGGGTAAACGCTAGCGCCCCCCCACCCCGAGGGCCAACACCTCTCACCCCTAGGTCAGGGCTGGGCGTGGAATCGCTTCCCCTTCGATCGGGCAGCAGAAATGCCTACTAGACACCAGGGATAGATTTATTTATTTATTTTTATATGTGGGGAGCGACCCCTTAGGCAAGGGTCGCTCCCCAGGGGACCAAATTATTTTTAGGCCATTTCTGCCGTTTGGGGGCAGATCAGCCTATTTTTGTTAAGCCAATCTGCCCCCAAGGGGACCAGAAACCACTAGACACCAGGGATTGGTGTGTGTGTGTGTATGTGTGTGTGTGTTGTTTGTGAGGGCAGCCCATTGGGCAAGGGTCGCTCCCCCATGGGGGCACATTACGGTTGGCCATATCTGCCCCCCTTGGGGGCAGATGGCCTATTTTTGGAAGGCCCATCTTCCCCCAAGGGGGGCAGAAAGCCCACCAGAGACGAGGGAAGATTTTTTTTTTTATTTTTTATTTTTTTTTTATAAATAAGAGGGTCGGGGTATGTCCATACTCCCACCCCCAAATAAAGTCTACTAGATGCCATGGAATTAAAAAACAAAAAACAAATGTGGGGTGGTGGCTACCAACCAGTATGGGCCTGGTTATGCTCCCACCCCAACTGAAGGGGGTAAGTCTTTCAGCTCTCCCCCCACATACTAAAACATATAAGCCCACGGCAAGCAAGAGGACATTTAATTATCTTGGGTTTACATTTGAGCCATGAGAGCTTGGCTAACTCTCAAAATCATCCCACTAGGAATGGTGAGGGCTGCACTTTTTTGACTTGGGGATACTGCCATGTAGAAAAATCCACAAGATCTAGACACATCTGAAAACTGACCATCTGGTTGATTCCAGGGTGGTGTGCTTCACAGGCACCCCAAAACCTACAACTAAGCACTTTGCAAAAAACATGTCAGATTTCAATGTAAAAATGTGATGTGTCCATGTTGCATTACCTGTCGCGGGCATTGGGCCTACCCATGCAAGTGAGGTACCATTTTTACCGGGAGACTTGGAAAACAGAATAGCAGCACAAGTGTTATTGCCCCTTGTCTTTCTCTAAATTTTTTCCTTCCAAATGTAAGAGTGTGTGTAAAAAAAGACGTCGATTTGTGAAATGCCCTGTAATTCACATGCTAGTATGGGCACCCTGGAATTCAGAGATGTGCAAATAACCACTGCTTCTCATCACCTTATCTTATCTTGGGCGTGAAACCAAGGCTGGATCCCGGAAACCTAAACATTTCAGAAAAGTAGACAAAATTCTGAATTCAGGAATGGGTAATTTGTGTAGATCCTACAAGGGTTTCCTACAGAAAATAACAACTGAAAAAAAAAATATTGAAACTGAGGTGAAAAAAAAAAACAGCAATTTTTCTCCACGTTTTACTCTAACTTTTTCCTGCAATGTCAGATTTTTGAAAGCAATATACCGTTGCGTCTGCTGGTCCTTTCAGGTTGCGGGATATATAGGGCTTGTAGGTTTATCAAGAACCCTAGGTACCCAGAGCCAATAAATGAGCTGCACCCTGCAGTGGGTTTTCATTCTATACCGGGTATACAGCAATTAATTTGCTGAAATATAAAGAGTGAAAAATAGCTATCAAGAAAACCTTTGTATTTCCAAAATGGGCACAAGATAAGGTGTTGAGGAGCAGTGGTTATTTGCACATCTCTGAATTCCGGGGTGCCCATATTAGCATGTGAATTACAGAGCATTTCTCAAATAGACGTCTTTTTTACACACACTCTTATATTAGGGAGGAAAAAATGTAGAGAAAGACAAGAGGCAATAACACTTGTTTTGCTAATCTGTGTTCCCCCCAAGTCTCCCGATAAAAATGATACCTCACTTGTGTGGGTAAGCCTAGCGCCCGCGACAGGAAATGCCCCAAAACACAACGTGGACACATCCCATTTTTTGACAGAAAATAGAGGTGTTTTTTGCAAAGTGCCTACCTGTAGATTTTGGCCTCTGGCTCAGCCGGCACCTAGGGAAACCTACCAAACATGCATTTTTTAAAACTAGAGACCTAGGGGAATCTGAGATGGGGTGACTTGTGGGGCTCTGACCAGGTTCTGTTACCCAGAATCCTTTGAAAACCTCAATTTGGCTAAAAAAACACATTTTCCTCACATTTCGGTGACAGAAAGTTCTGGAATCTGAGAGGAGCCACAAATTTCCTTCCACCCAACGTTCCCCCAAGTCTCCCGATTAAAAATGATACCTTACTTGTGTGGGTGGGCCAGGTGCCTGCAACAGAAAAAGGCCACAAACTTTTAGAGATTATGGGGATAGCACAGCGAGTTGATAAGCACATATTCTTCTTTTATACATCTTTAGGCTGACTCTGCTTTGGGGACCCACACAAGTGAGGTGTCATTTTACTTGGGAGACTGAGGGGAACGCTGGGGAGTAGGAATTTTGTGCTGGAGCGGTGATCGTACAAACGAAAGTCAGGAAAAGATGCTTTTTTTTTTTAAGCAATTTTGAGGTTTGCAGAGGAGTCTGGGTAAGAAAATGTTGGGGGATCCACGCAAGCCACACCTCCCTGGACTCCTTGGGGTGTCTAGTTTTCAAAAATGTCTGGGTTTGGTAGGTTTCCCTAGATGAAGGCCGCACCCAGGACCAAAAACATAGGTGCCCCCCCCCCCCCCCCCAAACACAGGTAGTTTTGTAATATATAATTTTGATGTGTCCACATACGTCTGTGATGTGCCAAACACTAAAATTGTGAAAAGAAACGCACTTAGGTTATGTGAAAAAGACCCCTCACCCACCCACCAACCAAGTTGGTGGCATGCTTCATCATCGGGGTCCCACCTGAGACACCTAGCGTGTCACAAGTGTGCTGCGACGCCTGATTACAGTGGAGCAGATTTTGTCATTTGTACCACACATACTGGTTGGATTGGGCACGAGGGTGAGTGATGGTTCAGTAGATCAAATTTAATTAACAAGAGATTTCACAAAAGTGAAATGCACTGGTAATAACTGAAAGGCCAAAAAACTGAACCAATGACTCGCAGCTCGTGAGCTGTAAAGCCACGGCAAGGTACCAACCTCTTTACAGTCCATTCACACACCTTTCATACATGACATGCACAAGACCATTCACGCCGCCAGCCACGGTCCCAGCACATTACAACACTTGCATTGACAGACAGCGCCAGTCAAGGGCCCATCACTTTCATACGCCCACATGCCTGATACAGCAATCACACCAGCTGATGAGTGTGTGGACTGACGTTTGGCTAGCACCGCTAGCCAAGCGCCACCCCAAGCACACCGCCAGCCAAGCGCCACCCCACGCACACCACCAT
Source organism: Pleurodeles waltl (assembly GCF_031143425.1). NCBI lineage: Eukaryota > Metazoa > Chordata > Amphibia > Caudata > Salamandridae > Pleurodeles > Pleurodeles waltl. The sequence goes on along the minus strand of NC_090451.1, from coordinate 72,584,222 downwards.
CACTTTTTGTTTGTTTGTTTGTTTATAAACAACAAAGAAACCACTAACTAATTATAAAATAAGTACAAAGCTACAAACACAAAAGCTCTAACTAAATACATGACGGTAATGCCAACCGTGAAACTGAGCATATGAAAATATAAAACAGGCAGTTTACGCTCACAGTATTTCCCAAAAAGTTTTCCTTGTGTGGTAACTTCTAAAACAGCCGGGCCCACACAGCCCAGGCTTTGAAGGGCATTCGGGGCAGTACATCCGGCTCTCCCTCCGGATTGATCTCCGGGCACATACTCTACATTTCTTTGTGGGCAGGTCATTTTTGGGAGTGGGAGGAATGTGATCTGAAAAGTGGCGATCTTTCCATCTAACCACATCCTCCACCACTTCTACTCTAGGAACTGTTGCCCGTTCCACCACAATAAGGCTCTCTATCACTGACTCCTGAAATTTAACAAATGTCATCCTTTACTCAGGTGAACAATCCTTGAACACAATAAAAGCATTAAAAGTTGCCAAATGAAATAAATATAGGGCCAACTTTTTATACCACACGTAAGACTTACAAAGAGCAGTGTAAGGTTCCAACCTCTGATCTACTCTACCAACACCACCCATGTGCCTATTGTAGTCCAAAATGCACGCAGGTTTGCGCACTTCCGCAACCTGACCCCAAACAGTCACAGGGGAAGTACTCTCATCATGGATGGTAGATAGCATGTACACATCCCTCCTGTCTGAAAATTTCAGAGCTAGCAGCTCATTATTCCGCAAGGCACTGCTCTGTCCCCTCTCAAGTTTTTTACAGACCAGGTCCCTTGGATAGCCTTTCCGGTTAGAACGGATTGTGCCACAAGCCACAGTGTCCACTCTAAACAACTCCTTGAACAACTGCACTCCAGTGTAGAGATTATCTACTTACAAATGGTGACCTTTGTTAAACAGTCGTCTACCAAGTTCCCACACAATTCTTTCGCTAACTCCAAAAGTGGCCGGACAACCAAGAGGGTCAATACTGGAATCCCTACCAGTGTAGACTCGGAAATTATACAGATATCCTGTACTGCTTTCTGACAGCATATACAATTTAATCCCATACCGTGCCCTCTTACTAGGAATGTACTGCTTAAAAACTAAACTCCCCTTGAAAAGGACCAAAGACTCTTCCACACTTATCTCTTTGCCTGGAACATAGACCTCTGAAAAACAATCTACAAAATGATCAAGGACAGACCTAATCTTTAAAAGGCAGTCACTATCAGGGTGATCTAGTGGCAAGGCTAAAGCATTGTCTACAAAATGCAGCATACGAAGAATAAGCAAATAGCGATTACGTGTCATAGTTGCAGGAAATCTAGCCGTTGCCATCAAGGGACTAGTAGACCAATAAGAAGCCTGTGACGGCTTCCTGATCAACCCCATCAAAAAAGTCAAACCTAAAAACTTTTTCATCACTTCCAAATATGTGGCAACCCACTGAGTAGCTCTAGACTGAGGCCTAAATCTGGCAGCGTTGTCCCTCAAATATTGCTCTGCATACAAATTAGTCTGCTCCACAATCTCTTCCAAAAATACATCGTCCATAAACAAGTGAAAGAAATGGACAGGCAAAAAGTTTCCGTATTGACTCTAAACCCTGGGAGACCAGTAAATGCAGGTAACTGTGGCTGCTCCATGTTTGGGGCAATCCAGGTGTCAGGTCTTCTAATGGGAAACCCTTCAGCCCTAGGCTGCTGCACTCTTGACACATCAATGTCCTCCTCTAAAACAGGCCCTTCATCTGCACTGAGAGTAGCCTCCTCATCAGAAGAATACTCTCGGACAGGAAACGCACTGCCAGAATCTCTCACTTCCTCCTCTGCCTCAGATGCAGAGTCAGTCTCGTAATCGTGGTCAGAAGACGACTCAAAGAGCATGCCAACAACCTGCTGAGCGGTCACTCTGCGGCTAGCCATGATCCTCACTAACAACAAATGGATTGCCAACAACAACTAGCACTAAAATAAGTAATAAACAAAGTGTAGCTTTATCACAAAGAGTTATGTAGTAAAAAAGTATACCACTCAATTGCCTGAACAAGCTACTCACCAGCAACTACTCTGCACAGACACAGCAATCACCAATGATATCCCACTAAAAAGAAAAAAGCAAATTAGACATATGACAACACAAATATCATTGTGCTGAAATCTAAGGACAATTTAATACACAATACTGCATTTAGTACACCACCTACAATCATGTCATTCATGCATGTCAACAATACTCCTTTGGAGTAAATTACTTTCACTTACCTAAAACATGCAACTATGCAAACCGCAGGACAACTACTGCCAAAACCGCAAGGATCCACAGCAAAGGAAGCAAAAGCTTTGAACAAGAACAAAAAGAAGAAATAAACTGTTATAATCACAAATACAAATACTTCGCCAGTTGACAAACACCCCGCCACCAAGAACTTAGAAATTGTCCCTGGTGCCTAAGTGGCTTCTGCCCCACTAGGAGGCAGATGGGCCAAAAAAAAGGCTGATCTGCCTCCAAGATGGGCAGAAATGGCCATCACTAACGTGCCCTCTTTGGGGGGCGACCCTTGCCAAAGGTGCCGCCCCCCCACACAAAACACACACAGGATCCCTGGTGCCTAAGTGGATTCTGCCCCCCTTGGGAGCAGATGGGCGTAAACAAATTGGCCGATCTGCCCCCAAGGAGGGCAGAAATGGCCAACAGCTCTGTGTCTCCTTTAGGGGGCGACCCTTGCCAAAGGGGGCAAACGGGGGGCACCCCCAGCCCTAAACAAATAAAGTGGAACCCCCCCCCCCCAAAAAAAAAACCTGACGTATTGGTGGTTTCTGCCCTCCTTGGGGGGAGATAGGCCTACAAAAATAGGCCCATCTGCCCCCAAGGGGGGCAGAGATGGGCAATATGAAATTTCCCCCCCTTTGCCCCCAAACACACACACACCTCTCACAATCCCTGGCGCCTAGTGGGTTTCGCACCCCCCCCCCCCCCGGCCAGGAGCCAGATCGGCCAAAAACATTGCCTATCTAGCCCCGGGGGGCGAAACATATAAAAATATTATTGCCCCCGGAGCAGCGAGCCTTGCCTAAGGGGTTGCTGCCCTAAAACAAAAATAATTTCCCTGGTGTCGAGTGGTTTTCGGCCCCCCCTGGGGGCAGATCGGCCGAAAGATCGGCCGGTTGGCCCCTAGGGGGTGCCGAAATAGGAAAATAAATTAGCCCCCAATGGGAGCGACCCTTGCCCAAGGGGTTGCTCCCCAAAATACATGCCAAAAATAAATTCCCTGGTGTATGGAATAAATTAGACCCCAATGGGAGTGACCATTGCCCAAGGGGTTGCTCCGTAAAATTTATGCCAAAAATGATTTCCCTGGTGTCTAGTGGATTTTGGGCCCCTCTGGGGGCAGATCGGCCCAAAAATCGTCCGATCTGCCCCCGGGGGGGGGGGGGGAATTCAGAAAAAAGTAGCCCCCCATGGGGGTGAACCTTGCCCAAGTGAAAAATCGGCTGAACTGCCCCCCGGGGGGAGGGGGGGGGGGGGGAATTCGGAAGACATTTTCCCCCCATGGGAGCGACCCTTGCCCAAGAATCTAAACTGCTAAAAGAACTCCCTGGTGCCTAGTGGGGATTCCTGCTCCATGCAGGAATCCACTGAAAACAGGCACAGGGGAAAAGGAAAAACCCTTTCCTTTCCCCCTGTGTCTGTTTCCCCCTCCCCCCTCCCCGCCCAACCCGCAAAAAAGAAAGGTCTTACCTTTTGTCTCCTTTCTTCTCAACGCGCTGGAAGCAAATGGCTTCCAGCGCGTCCCTCGGCAATATTTGATGACGCCGATGTCATTGGATTGCCGAGGGGGGGTCTTCCCCTTCCATCCTCGACCGGGGGGTGTGCCTCCCCCCCCCCCCCAGTTCCCAGGTGCAGGACGAGGTGATCTCGTCCAAGGCACCTGGGAACCGGTGCCTTGGTCGAGATCACCTCGTCCAAGGCACCGTACCGGATAAACGCGCACGCATCGTGCCATGTCCGGAATTTTATTTTTTTCCCCTTTAATTTGACGCTCTAGGAAGGCGGAATCAACTAATGAGTTGGTAAGATTTGGAGTTGGCAGCTGGGGAAGCAAGAAAGTGCACCACATAAAAGGAGGTGCCAGAAAAAAAAATGCTGCTGTGCCCTCTAAAAAGTAAAATAAAATAACATAAAATAGGAAGAAAAAAATAGTCGGAAGAAAAAACGGTAAAAGGAATTGTCAGGGCAGCAGAAGACCAGTGGCTTTGGAAAAAGGAGATTGATTACCTCGGGGTGTGAAGTGTGTGACAAGAAAAAGCAGAAAGCCAGATTGCATTGGGTTGGCGACGAAGCTGAAGAGGTGTGGTGTTCTGGAGAATAACATAGAGAGGCCGATGTGGTGGAGATTTAAATGTACACGAAGGAAAAAAAACTCAAGAACTTCCTCGATTGTCGCAGTGAAACTAGTCATCTAATCAAGTTGACGATTGCAGCGATGATGCAGTGTATGTGGGAACACAACGATTTTCATCAAATAAGAAGTGAGCAAATGATTGACAAGAAAACCAACCGGTGGTAGGCGATGGGCTGACATAAGCCCACTCTAAGTGTTGTCCACAATAGGTCTTTGACCACAGAATCTAACCGTTATCTGCAGGCCGGACCTAAAAATGAGCACATGCGACTTGAATGTGCTTCGTGATAGCCGCACGAAACAGTACAGAACCTGGAGGTGGTGGTTCCCCATTACGATTGTATGTTTACTTTAGATGGTTATGTAAAAGGATCTTGCCAAAATAAAGCCTGTTCCTAACTTGTGCATTGGAATACAGGTACCCGTTGACACCTTAACACAGATGGACCTCGGGATGCCTGCAATAAAACATTATGACTAAGTTACAAATAACACATCTGAGAACAAGCGATTTTCATTTTCATTGGTCATACTAAAAGAATAATTTGGTGCGGTTTTTAACACCTGTCGTCAAGTAACTATGCATTACAGGGCAATTAGCTTAAAACTTTAAGGTGGCCAGTTGAAACCTATTTACATGATGGCATCAGTTCGAAAATGGCAAACGTTAGTTATTAATATACTCAATAGTGAAAGAAAAACAGCCATAACTAGTATTGATACAGACTTTGTATTGACATTTAGTTGGCAATAAAATATCCATATTGATATATGTTCACACGTGTCCTTTAAGTCTTTTTGTTATGTGTAACTCCATTAGCGTGAATAACTGGATTCTAAACTTTGTAAATTTTCTGTTATGACATAGTAACAGTATGGGTAACAGTTTTAGGAACAGTGCGTAACAATGTTTACCACTGCTAAATCCTAATGCTACGTCATAAAGAAATTCCAGGCAGAGTCTCTCAGAGCAGTGCTAGTGAGCTGAAATTCCAGGCAGAGTCTCTCAGAGCAGTGCTAGTGAGCAGGGGAGCATAACTTCTGGAGGGGAGTAGTGGAAAGAATAGAGTGGTGGGGTGAGTGGCACGAGGCAGGGTATTTTTATTTTTACACATTTGGGATAGAGAAGCGATGCCATCATTTGTATGCTCCTCCATTACTGCATGACAGCTTGTCAGTTGAGAGCGGGTGCAGATAAATTTGGGTAACATACATAACAGTATGTTTTACAAGCTTCGCTCTTTGTCACTCAGACATTCTTGCTTGTCAGTGAAATTTTCACCAACTAAAATTCTATGTTTTGTATGACTCCCTGAGCCCTACTAATTGAATACGAGATTCAACGTTTGGGTGTTCACTGCTATAATGTAGTAACAGTGGGAAACAAATGTTATTTTCCACCATTGCTGGGCTATAAATGAATTCAAGGCAGCTCTAGCAAGGCTGTCAGAAGAGCCTGTCAGTGCAACACTGGAGCTGAGAGCACAGCTTTTCGTGGAGAGGGAAGCTTGTCACACATGGTGGTGTGGACAGATGGCACAAGGCCTGTATTTATTTGATTTATATTGTAGGTAGGGAGGATAGGCCATGTCATGTATGTCTCCTTCCTTATTCCACTGCCCCTGTGCAGGAGTTGAAACCAGGGGCAGATTATTTTAGAGGCCATACATAACACACAGTTATAAGTTGGTGAAAAGTAAATAACAGACATGTTCTTCACCTCAGTGCACTGAGCGACACCGTTACCTCTTTGATGTAATTCAAACCCTCTCCTTGATAAAGACCCCTGTTATTCACAGTTACCTAGCTGCAATTCTATATATTTTGTGGTTTGTTAATCTAACTGTTGTTGGTGGGAAGACATGTGGAGGAGCTTGCAAAACCAGAAGCCTCACATTGACTGAAAGTACTGTGAAATTGAATGGTGCATCCCAAATACATTTGTGTATGGGAAAAAAATACATAGACTCAGAAGCACAAGGTAGTGATGTTTAGTCGAATGTGAATGAAGCCCAGTGCAGAATAGTTGATGTTTTGTATTAAATCATATGTTCACATGGTTATAACAGTACTAGTAAGATCATTTTGGTGGGTGTAACTATTCAGATCTAGCTTTGTTATTGTGTCCTTATTTTATAAGTTTTATTTCATGGTGAGATTTGGTGGCCAGGACTCTACTCCTACTTTGCACAGCTTTTAAGATTGTTCATTATTAAATCTCTTGCGTTCAAAACGAAATCTGTGAGATCCTTTTCCAAATTGGCCTGTCAATTTACCACAAGCCTGTTGCATGGGCCATTACTGTGTTTAGTTAGTATAAACATACTGTATGGGCTCTCGACGTTCCATGATTTGTTCTAATAAATAATCCATCTCAACACCCCTCTTCTACTTCTCTCACTGAGCGGACTCCGTTATTGACCGATCTTCACGTCTGTCCTTTCATGTTACTGCTTGAGTCTACCGTTTGGCTTCTGAACCATAAGACTAGAAAACGGATATCCGTTTGAGGATTTTAGTTTCATTTGCCCAGATATATTTCTCTACTCCTTTATCCGAATGTGCGTGGATTAGGAGCTGTTACTTTTGTTTTGAAAGAAACCCGTATTGCCACTCAGCATTAAGAGTAAAAAAATGTATATCCCCGTGAGTGCGGACTGCGGTTTTGGGGACGGCCTTTCAGGATTCCATACAGTCCGTCCTTGTCGAGACTATGGATTTTCCAGATTGAGAATAGTCAGTTATGGGTAAACCGGCAGTGAGGATATTAATGATGAATGAACTTTTTAAGTACACTGGACAGAGTTGTTCACTCCTGGTGAGAATTTTCAATGTGACTGAGTTTTGCAGCGGGCTATGAAAGGGCTAGATGGTGATGTATCCAGGGCAGCAGACAGCTGGTTTTCCCTAGATGTCGGCCCACAAACTGAAAGTATGCTGATGCTGTCACAAAACCTTCGGAAAAAGTTTAGCTGCCTTTGGAGAACAATCGTGTTTTAAAAAAAAAAAAATGTTTTTATCCCCCACCTCTGATAGTTGTTGTAGGAGGCTGGCTCAGTATATAGTGTACACCTATAGGTGAGATACCATGTAGTGCCGATCTGGCAACCCTTAGAGATAGTGTAGGAGGTTATAGATAACCACAGCTCGCAAAGGGGTAGCCTTGAAGTGCAACTAAGGGTTATTCAGGAGGGTGTAAAGCAGTTGCAAATACCACACAGGTCAGTCAATGATGTACACACAGGAGGGAAACGCCAGTGTTTAGAAAAATAATGTATTATTTATTATAGCACACTAACTTTGGTATGGCTATACAGAAATATACTTAGAAGCAGGTGAGTAAAAGCATAAAATAATATGGGCCGTTTGGGGTGGCGTGGCAAATCATAAACTGAAAAAAAGGAATGCGCAAATCGCTACCAACCCAAACTACCACCCAAGGACCATGAGGACTGGGGAAGTGCTAAAACCCCAAAGGTAAGTAGATGGGATTCCCCAGGCGCCCATGTACGAAGTAGAAATCCCAGGCCATTATCCATAGCATACCATGGGGCAGTTGAAGTTTTTGCTTTTTTAGGACCCTTTCCAGAAGACCCCAAGAAAATCTGCTGGGACAAGGGAGGTTCAAGAGTGCCCCCACCACGTGGATACCCGGAGAAGCAGAGTACCTATATCAGGGAGCCCATGTGCATGGGGTGAAGTTGTATTGAAACCTCCCGTTAAAGTCCGTTAGGGAACCTCAGGTGTCCAGCTGCTGTCGCAACTCATTGGACCAGGCTGGTTGAACCCAAGCACAGATTCTGGAAGATGAGGACCTAAGAAAAGAGGGGGACAGAGTCCAAACCACCCAGGGGTGCAGGAGGCAGTGCCCACCCTTCTTGGAGATGCTTTCCTGTTGGACAGTGGTCAAAGAAGGGCAACTGTGGAGTCCAGGCAATGCCGGAGGATCCCAGGAGTGGTCTATGAGCTGTCCTATGCCAGTCGTCGGATTGCAGAGGGGGGTGGGGGGGTTATTGGTCAGCAGAACCCCCAACAAGCCTTGGCAAAAGCAGGAGGGTGTTGCACGGAGTGTTGCAGATGTTTGGAGACCAGCAAGGTCCAGGGGACTCTACCTTTGCACGTAAGTCAGGGCCAGCCCTCAGCAAGCAGGAGAACCAGGAGGAATTGACGAACCTCCAGCAGGACCCTTTGGCTGAAGGTACAGTGAATCCCAGGAAGGCCTCGGCGGCTCAGCAAAGAGGGATGCCCACGTCGCAGGAGTTGCAGGGAGAACGTCTTACTTGGAGCTGTGTAGTGCTGGGGACAGGGGCTTCTTTGAGATATGAGGTCTTTAGACTGCCAACAAGCCTTGGCAGCGACAAACCGATGTGATGCACAGGCGTTCCAGCCAAGCAGCTCCAAGGGACCACACTCTTCACAGTTTTAAAGGAGACTGGCAGACCTCTGGAGAGCCACAGAATCATCACCTGTGTTGTATAGCTTTGAAGAATTGTGGGACTAGAGTCCACTACATACCTTAAGATGGCTGTCCCACACTTTCAAATCCCAGAAAATGGAGTCATATGAAATACATTTATGGGAGACAACACTGACACTGGGGTCTTGGTTTGCAGGATCCCAGTGTACTACAGTCTAAACGTACTGGCACCAGACAGAAAGTGAGGGTAACTATGTCAGAAAGGTGCTACTTTCCTACAGTTGTTATAGTAGACAAAAAAGTGTTTTCCTAAGTTCTGGCACTTAAGGCTACTGTCTGTGGTGTTGGGATATTGAATCTCACTAGCAAATGCTAATTTACTGTGGAGCTCTTTAAGGGTGTTTTTGAACTGACATTCACTGCGTCATCACTTGCCTTCCCTTAACCGCCCCCCCCCCCCCCCATCTGATACCCTGGTGTTTATATTTTAACAAGTTGTTTGGATTGCTGCCACTGTTCCATTAATTCTTTTGAATTTCTGATTGAATTTATCACTGTACATGAGTATGCAGAATGGCTAAAAGACCCTCCCCCTTCCCCCACACCAAGTGTCATTTTGCCTACAGAATAACACTTCTGCCTTCCCTTTTGCTCTTTAGTTACCAATCCAAATTGGATTGGTAACTTAAAGGGGAGGTTTTTTTTTGTTTTGTTTTTTTATTTAGTAAAAGAAAGAAAAAATTAGCATGTTGCTGGAGGAAAAACATGGGGGAGCTACCAAAGGGGACACAAGCAGCACAGGGATGGGGCGGAAGAAACCTGGGATATAGAAGTACTGGACGCAGCACGGATCATAGGTGGTGTGGAGGAAGCAAATAAGCAAGCACAGAGGAGTGCCTGGGGGAGAGAAATGAGCTGTTGGGGAGAAGAAAACAAACGGCAGAGAAACACTGGGAAATGGGGGAGAAGCATAAGGGAGAGAAGTCCCTAAAGGAGACAGCAGGAAAACACATGCACTTTCATGGGTGCTTAACTAAGAAGAAAACAAATGGTGCTTGAAACGCGAACAGTGGAAAGACGCAAGCATTGTATCCATGCTCCAGAGGATGGACCGCTTTCAAGAAGCGGAAGGACAGCCCATACAAGCTAACTTATAAGTATATGGGTGACATTAAATGTAGGCAATGGTAAGCAATGGACAAGCTCCAAGCCCACTGTTAGCTAGTAATACATCTCAAAACAGACCGCACATGCGCTATCTACAGGCAAGACCTAACAATGACCATGTCAATTGTGGTTGCAGGATTAACATAAACTGTAAATTTTTCTTGTCTGATTATTCCTTTACTCTTACCCCTGGCTGACATTTAATGATTTCATGGTGGTTGGTTGGTCATATCACCTTGAGGTCTCTTTCGTACTCCTAAGTATATTTATTTAATAAATCTGCATCTCCACTGTGGAGAATTGGCATGAGTGAGACCTACAGGGTCTAAAGCTTGCATGTGGTAAACATCTGCAACCTGGTACTCTGCTAATCTTGGCACTGAAAGGAAAACCTTATGTGGCCTTACGTGGCCACTTTTAACAAACTTACTCTAAAATCATCTCGCACAAATCTCTTACACTGGCCAATTCTAAACATGTTAACCCGGCCAAACTCTTTTCCAAATGCTAAGCGTCAGTTAATCGCTGCCGAAATATGAAATTGAGGCAGATAAATGTGATTCATTTGTATCTTTATTTTTTTTCCAAAATAAAATCAGTCTCATCAGAGAGGACTTCTGCCTCTCCACCATTGCTTGCTCGGGCTTGACCATAACCAAGCAGACTTCCACATCTTGCCTCGTTTTAAGCAAATTGCAGAGGATCCACTCAATACCCCTGAAACCCTATGAACCCCTGTAAATGTGATGCAGACCCATCATCTTTAAACACCTTTGCTCTTCCAGTCATTTGCAGTATTGCTAACTGTTGTTATGGTTATTTTATAACCAATGAGCTTCTCTACACTTCATGGTGTCCTTTATGACATGGGCATGTATCTCTGGCAGTGCCTCTTTTGCAGTCTGGGTCGAGAGCGCAAGCCCTTTGACCTTTTGTAAGTATTGTAGGCTTCTAACCACACCCATCACTTTAACTCCTTTCTGGGCTTGCCTTTCAAAATTTCTTGGTGTCATTGGTAATTGCTTTGTTTGTCCCATTGAGGCTGTTTTTGTCACACCTTGTAGACTGCCCTTGCTACATGGATTATTGTACGATTGCTGATATACTTCAGCATGGGAGAACTATTTCTTTTGTCTCTGTCCTTCGTGCTGCATCGTGGCCATAGAGTGTATAGCGTGAAATCAAATCGGCCTTATTGGAGCGCTGGTCACATTATTTACAGTTACCTAAGGAGTTTCATTTCTTGTGGCCCTCCCCTTAAAACACTTGAAATTGGTGGATGCGTTACTAAAACAAAAATCCTCAAAGCGAAAACCGGTCTCCCGGCACAGCGGGCAAACTTATACTGCAATATTCACTGCACTTGGGAAAACTTGCCCCATAATGATGTGCAAGCATTCTTTTTCAAATCATTTTTGCTCATAACTCAGCCCGTGGTGATCCTAAGACAATGGGACCACCATAAAAACGCTCTTTCTGTCTACATCTCTGGGTCCCTACACTTGGTTAGTGGGGACATCAAAATAATAACCCCTCCCACCATTCAGTGTCTGTTTAAGCTTTCTCATGGCTAGAAATGTTGTTTTACAGCCGAGAATAGGTTGTGTTATAAAGGCTTTCTTTGTAATATCATTGCTTTAGGCCTGTTAGCCCTGAATATGTGTAATGTACTATGCCCTTTAGGGGCTAAATATATGGTTACATTGCATTACTTTCTGCATTTTTTTGTGAGGTTATCCCCTCTAGGGGCTAACTATATAGTTGCTTGCCCATGTTTCTTAAAAATGCTATCTTCATTGTGGGGTCCTCTAGGGGCTGTTCTAAGCATTACAGTCATTTCAGCATATTAAAATATTTGTGGCATGGAAACGTCTCCCATAACGTTTGGCAGGGCACTACTTTTAAAAAACATTTCCCCTCATAAATCTGTCTGTGGTGGTCCTAGGACAATGGGACCACCTTCAAAACATTGACCACAATGTGATCTTTCTGTCTACAGTATCTTTGAGTCCCCACACACTTAATGGGAACTCAAAATAATAACCCCTACAACCATTCATTATCTTTTTAAGCTTTCTCTTGGCTGGAACTTTTGTTTTACAGCTAGGAGATGTTCTGTTTTATGGGCCTTGTTTGTAATATCATTGTAATAGTTCTGCTATCCTTGAAAATGTACTATGCCCTGTAGAGGCTAAATATATGGTTACACTGCATTGCCTTTTCCTATTCTCTTTTCATGTGGTTGTGCTCTCTAAGGGCTGACTGTGTGGTTACATGACCATGTTTCATCCAAATGGTATTTTTATTCTGGTTTTCTCTAGGGGCTGTTCTGAGCATTGCAGTCACCATACTTTAATATTTAAGGCACCCCATAATGCTTTCCAGGGCATAACTTTTACAAAACATTTTTGCTCATAACTCTGCCTGTAGTGGTCCTAGGACAGTGGGACCACCTTCAAAACACTGTACATCTCTGCGTCCCAGACTAGGTTGTTTGGGACCCCAAAATAATAACCCCTACCACCATTGAGTCCATTTTAAGCTTTCTCATAGCTACAGCTTTTGTTTTACATTTGGGAGAAGTTTTGTTTTAAAGGCTGTGTTTCTAATATCGCAATAGGCCAGGTAGACCTAAAAATGCCCCATAGAGGCTAGGTATATGGTTACACTGCATTACTTTCTTCTGTATTTTTTTCATGGGGTTATCTCCTCTTGGGGATAACAATATGGTTACATGACCATGTTTCTTACAAATGATATTTTTGTTTTGGTGCCCTCAAGGGGCTGTTTTGAGCATTAGAGTCTAATGCCAAAAGTTTATTTCTGATAAAGGTATATATGATAATTGTATATGTTTTATTAATCTCTTATTACAATTATGGCCATAATTCAGGCCAATTTAACAATCTTATTACACCATGACTCTTTGAACACTCTTGATATATTTGGTTGACCCTTCTAGTTTATTTTTCTCATTACTCCTCTGTGGCTGTCTTGGGTCTTTTTGGGGGAATTGTGTTAGCCAGCGAGCAACTCTGATGGTCTGGTGATGAAAGCGGTATTCTATTGGAATTAGCATGGCAGATTTAAATTAGGATGCTAAATGGCATTTTCATTTTTTGCTGCAGATAGAGGCAGAAGGTAAATGGAAGAAGTGATTTAGTTATAAGCAGGGCCACTGGAACTATATGGCAGGAACAGATTAAATTATGAGGCAGGGTTGACCAATTAATGTGGCATGAAAAGTCCAGTCATGAATTTACAATGCCAGTATATCTAACTCAAGCAATTGCAAGACCTGTTGCATTGCAAATGCTTGTTTACATTGTTGGCAGTGGGAAATTTACACACAAGCTCTGAGCTGGATTCTATGGATTTCCTGTTAGCTTTTCTGCTATGTACATTTGAAACAAAAGTGTGGCATGCACCAAATAGAGGCCTTCATATTGTATGATGTTAGTAACGTTAGTAATGCTGATTAAAGTAGGTTTTGGAAGATAAAGCATCTAGGGTCTCTTCATCAACATTTAAAAGTTGACAGGATGCATTTGTGCTAGAAAGGTATCTATCTCCCGATTTTTATTGAGACTATATAGAAAAGATTAAATGTAATACTTAACGTTGATATCTACAAATTTATTTGTACAGGTTTGGTAATCCTGATGCTACTCCAAAGGAACCTAATTAGCCCACGTGTGGGAGAAACTTTCTGAAGTCTGCTAGTCATGCCTGATAAGTAACTGTAGTGTGCTGTTAAAGGTATCCTCATCGAAACTGAAGGATTTCTTTGAGGTTTGGTCAAGGCTGGCATGTATTTGATTAATGGATCCATTTTGTCCCTGGTGTCTTTTATCCAGAGGCCTGAGTCTCTATGGGACAGTGGGAGGCCCTGAACCTGTTATTTGACCTGACCTTTTAGTAGGCTGTCCATCAGTGTCCTGAGTCTGCGTACATCATGAATTTGTAGTGTAACTAGACCTTTAAGTCTTTGTCAGTGAGACCATCTCATGTAAAGTGGAGCGGGTATGTGAAACTTAAAACCTTGCACTGGTATCCAGGGTGCATGTTGAGTTCACATGTGGATTGTTTGCATAGTGTATGTATGGTAGTAAGACTTAGTGTGTCTGAGTACTGAGGCCTGTAGGTTCCATTTTAGATGGCCGTGGCAGAACATGGCACGATATGGAGGGTGAAACTAGCTTTCCAAGACAGAGGAAGTGTATTCTCCACGTTTCTGACACAGGAGGGTGGAGAGCCAGACTCTGACGTGAGGCGGATGGAGACAGGACTCCTTTACAAATTCAGTGAAGTCCTTTTTAGCAAAAGACTGCCCGAGCACAGCCATGGATTGGTAGGGAGTGAGGAAGGTGGACTTCAGGACAAGTCTGTTCAAGATAAGGAAGTGTCTAGATAAGGCTTACCCCTTTGTGTTTCATTACTGCTTCAGGATGTTTGATGATGGCCAGGCGCAGAGATCTTGCTCTTCATTATGCCCACGTTTTGGCTAATTCAGCTTGGTATCAAATCTATTGCTTTCTGTTGGTAGAAACATCACATTTAACAAAGGCTGGGTCTGTAGAGCAGCCTGGAAATTACATTTGATAGAAAACCAACCCAAACCGTTTGGGAAACCCTAGAGTGGTTCTACATGCCTTTTCTGGAATTTTGTTTACGTATATAAGTTGGATCCAAACCACCGTTCTTTGTTCCATTCCCAAGTTGTTCTTTATGAAGGAAGGTAGATCTCAATATAATTATCTAAGAGCTGTTGTGTAACCAGGACAGGGATCTACCTAGTCAACTTGAAAACCAGCCTTCTGGAAGGGAAAATGTGTGCCTGGTCCAGCATCAGCGTACACTATCTGCGAGGAAAGGCCAAGCGTCGACATGTGCACCACCCAGAAGGCGTTGACAAACAGAGCGAGCCAGGAGTGATCTTTGCTGGTCTCTATGCACAGTTCCTGAGTGCATCAGAGCGAATATTCCTGTCTTGCTCTGAAATCTGCTGTGGGTTTAAGATATTGGCGTTGTTGCTGCTGGCAGGGAAAATGTAAGCTGCATAGCTGAAGAAGCTGGAACCAAGGATTTTTCTGGAGCCCGTGAAATTATGAGAAACTCTACCAAGAAGCCACAACTGCTACTTGCTGTCACCTGTCTGTTGCCAGCCACGAAAGCTGCTGCTGAAGATTGGTGTGGCTGCACAGACCAGCCCAGTGACTGGGCTTGTGTCTATATGGTGTTTTGTATTTCTCCTGCCTCCCTTTGTGATGTATGCTCCGAAAGGACTGGTCCCCTTTGCCTGCTCATGAGCTAACTTCTTTTGCTACCATCATTTTGTGTATGTAGCTAGAGACATCCTCTTGGTTCCACTCCATTTCTGGGTGCCCTTGCATTTTTAGTCTGAAGCTCTTGTCGTACTCTAGCCATGCATCCCCCGGGAATTGACGGTGTGCTTCATGTATTTTGGACTCGTATAGCCAGAGGTCAGCGGCGCAGTGAGGAAATATCTCCACTATGACGTATGCCATAATTCTAAAAGCATCTTGCCAGTTTTCAAAGTTCCTCTCTTTTCTTGCCCTCTTCTTCTCCCTTCTGTCATCATCTTTTTTTTATCACACACAGTAAGGTCTAAACCTTCTAATTGGATTTCTAACAGTGTGAAGATATCTATAAATTCTTTTCTCCAAATTCTCTCTTTTACTGTCAGGGGGATGGCTGTCGCTAGACCGGTGGCTCTGGCTGTCATGGAGGGGGGACCCAGGGATGGGCGTGTGTAGGACTCTGGTGGATTACCTCTGTTTGTAATTGTATCTCCCCCCCCCCCCCCTTGGTGGTTGCACTCCAGGCCGGTGAGGGATCCCCTGGGGAATGGCGATCTCCATTAACTGTCACTTTGTTTGCTTGTTTGTTTCTGGGTGTACGTCCCTCTGTACCTAGCCCAGCCCCCTCATCAGCAGCGGCGCCAGTGATTTAATGCATTCCTTAATCAACGCGCTTTTATGCTCACCCTCTGCTGGCGCACGTGGTCTGCTGGCCTCTGGTGTTGCTGCAGCATCCTCATCGTTGTCCTGTGACAAGACTTTAGCCCTCTTGGCCAGTTTCCTTGTGGGCTTCACATCAGACCTCTGTCGCTTAGATGCCTTCTGTGGTGTGGGCGCAGCATGCTCTGGAGCTCCTGCGTTGTCAGTCACGTTCAGGTGGGCTGTTGGTGTATCCTCGTGTCCTTCTAAGTCAACCCCTTTGTCCTCCATCTTTGACCGCAGCCAGTCCTTGCCGTGTTTTAGAGCCTCCACTCTCATGTGCGCGATCATTCTTTCCAGGTCGTCTTGCTGGTCGACCACTTGATCCTCCTCCTCCATAGTCTATGCCACCCCTGGTAAGTAGTTTGGCGCTTGAGAAGCAAGGTCTGCCTGCTGTCTGGTCAAGCTGTACCAAATTTGGGCTTACACGGCTTTAGCTGCAGCTCAGGGGTGAAAAAATGATTCTGCTGGCCCTTTCTGCGCGTTTTAGTTCAGGGTGGGGTCGCTTTGGCTGGTGTCTCTAATGGTGCACCTGGCTACGTAGCTGTTTGTTTGGTGGCAGGGGTCGCTGTGGTTTTTTTTTCTCGTAGCGTCTGTTTTCTTCCTGGAGTGCCGTCCTCGTGGCGCGTCACGTGCGCGCTGCTGTTCCCAGGGGACGGGGGTTGTAAAAATCAGCTGCTGCCGGCGAGATGGGCGCGCAGCAGAGCTCGTTGTCGGATGTTTGCTGGGGGGGGGGGGGGTGCGTCGCCTGGTTCAAGCGGTCCCCCACCGGCTGGGGCTGCCTGCCTACGCTGCAAAAGAGGTGAGTCGAGTGTGTCACCGTGATTGTTCCTGCTTGGTCGCCGCGGGGCGCGTCGCTTGCTCCACGCGGTCCCCCGCAGGGTGAGGTTAGCTGAGTTCGCTGCGGGGTCGCGTCGCTTGCTCTAAGTGGTCCCCCGCAGCTGCTGGTCAGGAGAGACGGGCTCGAGCTGGCCCTTGTAGTTTCGTTTCACGTGCGGGGTCACGTCAACAGCAAAGCAGTCCCCTGCACCCAATGGATTCTCTACCGGCTGAACGCCTGAGGTTGGCGGAGTTCGCTGCGGGGTCGCGTCGCTTGCTCTAAGTGGTCCCCCGCAGCTGCTGGTCAGGAGAGTTGGGCTCGTAGCTGGCTGTAGGAAGTTGGCTCTGTATGTGCTATTTCAAAGTAAGGAATAGCATGCACAGAGTCCAAGGGTTCCCCTTAGAGGTAAAATAGTGGTAAAAATAGATAATACTAATGCTCTATTTTGTGGTAGTGTGGTCGAGCAGTAGGCTTATCCAAGGAGTAGTGTTAAGCATTTGTTGTACATACACCTAGACAATAAATGAGGTACACACACTCGGAGACAAATCCAGCCAATAGGTTTTTGTATAGAAAAATATCTTTTCTTAGTTTATTTTAAGAACCACAGGTTCAAATTCTACATGTAGTATCTCATTCGAAAGGTATTGAAATAGCTGTTTTAAAAGTGGACACTTAGTGCAATTTTCACAGTTCCTAGGGGAGGTAAGTATTTGTTAGGTTAACCAGGTAAGTAGGACACTTACAGGGCTTAGTTCTTGGTCCAAAGTAGCCCACCGTTGGGAGTTCAGAGCAACCCCAAAGTCACCACACCAGCAGCTCAGGGCCGGTCAGGTGCAGAGTTCAAAGTGGTGCCCAAAACACATAGGCTTCAATGGAGAAGGGGGTGCCCCGGTTCCACTCTGCCAGCAGGTAAGTACCCGCGTCTTCGGAGGGCAGACCAGGGGGGTTTTGTAGGGCACCGGGGGGGACACAAGCCCACACAGGAATTTCACCCTCAGCAGCGCGGGGGCGGCCGGGTGCAGTGTAGAAACAAGCGTCGGGTTTGTAGTGTTAGTCTATGGGAGATCTCGGGATCTCTTCAGCGCTGCAGGCAGGCAAGGGGGGGGTTCCTCGGGGAAACCTCCACTTGGGCAAGGGAGAGGGACTCCTGGGGGTCACTTCTCCAGTGAAAGTCCGGTCCTTCAGGTCCTGGGGGCTGCGGGTGCAGGGTCTCTCCCAGGCGTCGGGACTTAGGATTCAAAGAGTCGCGGTCAGGGGAAGCCTCGGGATTCCCTCTGCAGGCGGCGCTGTGGGGGCTCAGGGGGGACAGGTTTTGGTACTCAGTCTTAGAGTAGTCCTGGGGTCCCTCCTGAGGTGTTGGATCTCCACCAGCCGAGTCGGGGTCGCCGGGTGCAGTGTTGCAAGTCTCACGCTTCTTGCGGGGAGCTTGCAGGGTTCTTTCAAGGCTGCTGGAAACAAAGTTGCAGCCTTTCTTGGAGCAGGTCCGCTGTCCTCGGGAGTTTCTTGTCTTTTCGAAGCAGGGGCAGTCCTCCGAGGATGTCGAGGTCGCTGGTCCCTTTGGAAGGCGTCGCTGGAGCAGGATCTTTGGAAGGCAGGAGACAGGCCGGTGAGTTTCTGGAGCCAAGGCAGTTGTCGTCTTCTGGTCTTCCTCTGCAGGGGTTTTCAGCTAGGCAGTCCTTCTTCTTGTAGTTGCAGGAATCTAATTTTCTAGGGTTCAGGGTAGCCCTTAAATACTAAATTTAAGGGCGTGTTTAGGTCTGGGGGGTTAGTAGCCAATGGCTACTAGCCCTGAGGGTGGGTACACCCTCTTTGTGCCTCCTCCCAAGGGGAGGGGGTCACAATCCTAACCCTATTGGGGGAATCCTCCATCTGCAAGATGGAGGATTTCTAAAAGTTAGAGTCACCTCAGCTCAGGACACCTTAGGGGCTGTCCTGACTGGCCAGTGACTCCTCCTTGTTGCTTTCTTTGTTCCCTCCAGCCTTGCCGCCAAAAGTGGGGGCCGTGGCCGGAGGGGGCGGGCAACTCCACTAAGCTGGAGTGCCCTGCTGGGCTGTGACAAAGGGGTGAGCCTTTGAGGCTCACCGCCAGGTGTTACAGCTCCTGCCTGGGGGAGGTGTTAGCATCTCCACCCAGTGCAGGCTTTGTTACTGGCCTCAGAGTGACAAAGGCACTCTCCCCATGGGGCCAGCAACATGTCTCTGGTGTGGCAGGCTGCTGGAACTAGTCAGCCTACACAGACAGTCGGTTAAGTTTCAGGGGGCACCTCTAAGGTGCCCTCTGGGGTGTATTTTGCAATAAAATGTACACTGGCATCAGTGTGCATTTATTGTGCTGAGAAGTTTGATACCAAACTTCCCAGTTTTCAGTGTAGTCATTATGGTGCTGTGGAGTTCGTGTTTGACAAACTCCCAGACCATATACTCTTATGGCTACCCTGCACTTACAATGTCTAAGGTTTTGTTTAGACACTGTAGGGGTACCATGCTCATGCACTGGTACCCTCACCTATGGTATAGTGCACCCTGCCTTAGGGCTGTAAGGCCTGCTAGAGGGGTGTCTTACCTATACTGCATAGGCAGTGAGAGGCTGGCATGGCACCCTGAGGGGAGTGCCATGTCGACTTACTCGTTTTGTCCTCACTAGCACACACAAGCTGGCAAGCAGTGTGTCTGTGCTGAGTGAGAGGTCTCCAGGGTGGCATAAGACATGCTGCAGCCCTTCGAGACCTTCCTTGGCATCAGGGCCCTTGGTACTAGAAGTACCAGTTACAAGGGACTTATCTGGATACCAGGGTCTGCCAATTGTGGATACAAAAGTACAGGTTAGGGAAAGAACACTGGTGCTGGGGCCGGGTTAGCAGGCCTCAGCACACTTTCAATTGTAAACATAGCATCAGCAAAGGCAAAAAGTCAGGGGGCAACCATGCCAAGGAGGCATTTCCTTACACAACCCCCCCCCCCCCCAAACGAAAGAGGATGAGACTAACCTTTCCCAAGAGAGTCTTCATTTTCTAAGTGGAAGAACCTGGAAAGGCCATCTGCATTGGCATGGGCAGTCCCAGGTCTGTGTTCCACTATAAAGTCCATTCCCTGTAGGGAGATGGACCACCTCAACAGTTTAGGATTTTCACCTTTCATTTGCATCAGCCATTTGAGAGGTCTGTGGTCAGTTTGAACTAGGAAGTGAGTCCCAAAGAGGTATGGTCTCAGCTTCTTCAGGGACCAAACCACAGCAAAGGCCTCCCTCTCAATGGCACTCCAACGCTGCTCCCTGGGGAGTAACCTCCTGCTAATGAAAGCAACAGGCTGGTCAAGGCCATCATCATTTGTTTGGGACAAAACTGCCCCTATCCCATGTTCAGAGGCATCAGTCTGCACAATGAACTGCTTAGAATAATCTGGAGCTTTTAGAACTGATGCTGAGCACATTGCTTGTTTCAGGGTGTCAAAGGCCTGTTGGCATTCCACAGTCCAGTTCACTTTCTTGGGCATTTTCTTGGAGGTGAGTTCAGTGAGGGCTGTCACAATGGATCCATATCCCTTCACAAACCTCCTGTAATACCCAGTCAAGCCAAGGAATGCCCTGACTTGAGTCTGGGTTTTTGGAGCTACCCAGTCCAGAATAGTCTGGATCTTGGGTTGGAGTGGCTGAACTTGGCCTCCACCTACAAGGTGGCCCAAGTAAACCACAGTTCCCTGCCCTATCTGGCATTTGGATGCCTTGATAGAGAGGCCTGCAGATTGCAGAGCCTTCAAAACCTTCTTCAGGTGGACCAGGTGATCCTGCCAGGTGGAGCTAAAGACAGCAATATCATCAAGATAAGCTGTGCTAAAGGACTCCAAGCCAGCAAGGACTTGGTTCACCAACCTTTGGAAGGTGGCAGGGGCATTCTTTAAACCAAAGGGCATAACAGTAAACTGATAATGCCCATCAGGTGTGGAGAATGCTGTTTTCTCTTTTGCTCCAGGTGCCATTTTTATTTGCCAGTACCCTGCTGTCAAGTCAAAGGTACTTAAGAATTTGGCAGCACCTAATTTATCTATGAGCTCATCAGCTCTTGGAATTGGATGAGCATCTGTCTTGGTGACAGAATTGAGCCCTCTGTAGTCCACACAAAACCTCATCTCTTTCTTTCCATCTTTGGTGTGAGGTTTGGGGACTAAGACCACTGGGCTAGCCCAGGGGCTGTCAGAGCGCTCAGTTACTCCCAATTCCAGCATCTTGTGGACTTCCACCTTGAAGCTTTCCTTAACATGGTCAGATTGTCTAAAGATTTTGTTCTTGACAGGCATGCTGTCTCCTGTGTCCACATCATGGGTACACAGGTGTGTCTGACCAGGGGTTAAGGAGAAGAGTTCAGGAAACTGTTGTAGGACTCTCCTACAATCAGCTTGCTGTTGGCCAGAGAGGGTGTCTGAGTAGATCACTCCATCTACTGTGCCATCTTTTGGGTCTGATGACAGAAGATCAGGGAGAGGTTCACTCTCTGCCTCCTGATCCTCATCTGTTACCATCAACAGATTTACATCAGCCCTGTCATGGAAGAGCTTAAGGCGGTTCACATGGATCACCCTCTTGGGGCTCCTGCTTGTGCCCAGGTCCACCAGGTAGGTGACCTGACTCTTCCTTTCTAGCACTGGGTAAGGGCCACTCCATTTGTCCTGGAGTGCCCTGGGAGCCACAGGCTCCAGAACCCAGACTTTCTGCCCTGGTTGGAATTCAACCAGTGCAGCCTTTTGGTCATACCAAAACTTCTGGAGCTGTTGGCTGGCCTCAAGGTTTTTGGTTGCCTTTTCCATGTACTCTGCCATTCTGGAGCGAAGGCCAAGTACATAGTCCACTATGTCTTGTTTAGGCTCATGAAGAGGTCTCTCCAGCCTTCTTTAACAAGAGCAAGTGGTCCCCTTACAGGGTGACCAAACAGAAGTTCAAAGGGTGAGAATCCTACTCCCTTCTGTGGCACCTCTCTGTAAGCAAAAAGCAGACATGGCAAGAGGACATCCCATCTCCTTTTGAGTTTTTCTGGGAGCCCCATGATCATGCCTTTTAATGTCTTGTTGAATCTCTCAACTAAGCCATTAGTTTGTGGATGGTATGGTGTAGTGAATTTGTAAGTCAGTCCACACTCATTCCACATGTGTTTTAGGTATGGTGACATGAAGTTGGTACCTCTGTCAGACACCACCTCCTTAGGGAAACCCACTCTGGTAAAGATACCAATGAGGGCCTTGGCTACTGCAGGGGCAGTAGTCGACCTAAGGGGAATAGCTTCAGGGTACCTAGTAGCATGATCCACTACTACTAGGATGTACATATTTCCTGAGGCTGTGGGAGGTTCTAGTGGACCAACTATGTCCACACCCACTCTTTCAAAGGGGACCCCCACCACTGGAAGTGGAATGAGGGGGGCCTTTGGGTGCCCACCTGTCTTACCACTGGATTGACAGGTGGGGCAGGATAGGCAAAACTCCTTAACCTTCTGGGACATATTGGGCCAGTAGAAGTGGTTGACTAACCTCTCCCACGTCTTGGTTTGTCCCAAATGCCCAGCAAGGGGAATATCATGGGCTAAGGTCAGAATAAACTCTCTGAAACCCTGAGGCACTACCACTCTCCTAGTGGCACCAGGTTTGGGATCTCTTGCCTCAGTGTACAGGAGTCCATCTTCCCAATAGACCCTATGTGTTCCATTTTTCTTGCCCTTGGACTCTTCAGCAGCTTGCTGCCTAAGGCCTTCAAGAGAGGGACAGGTTTCTTGTCCCTTACACAGCTCCTCCCTTGAGGGTCCCCCTGGGCCTAAGAGCTCAACCTGATAAGGTCCAAGCTCCAAAGGCTCAGTTCCCTCAGAGGGCAGAACTTCTTCCTGAGAAGAGAGGTTCTCTTTTTCTGACTGTGTTGCAGTTGGTTTCCCAACTGACTTTCCTTTTCTCTTGGTAGGCTGGGCCATTTTTCCAGACTCCAGCTCTACTTTTTCACCCTGTGCCTTGCATTGTGCTCTTGTTTTTACACACTCCAGTTCAGGGATACCCAGCATGGCTGCATGGGTTTTTAGTTCTACCTCAGCCCATGCTGAGGACTCCAGGTCATTTCCAAGCAGACAGTCTACTGGGATGTTTGAGGAGACCACCACCTGTTTCAGGCCATTGACCCCTCCCCATTCTAAAGTTACCATTGCCATGGGATGTGCTTTAGTTTGATCGTCAGCATTGGTGACTGTATAAGTTTTTCCAGTCAGGTATTGGCCAGGGGAAACCAGTTTCTCTGTCACCATGTTGACACTGGCACCTGTATCCCTCAGGCCCTCTACACTTGTCCCATTAATAAAGAGCTGCTGCCTGTATTTTTGCATGTTAGGGGGCCAGGCAGCTAGTGTGGCTAAATCCACCCCACCCTCAGAGACTAGAGTAGCTTCAGTGTGGACCCTGATTTGCTCTGGGCACACTGTTGATCCCACTTGGAGACTAGCCATTCCAGTGTTACCTGGATTGGAGTTTGGAGTGGAACTTTTCTTGGGACAGGCCTTGTCTCCAGTTTGGTGTCCAGACTGACTACAGTTTCGACACCAGGCCTTTTTGGGATCCAAGTTTTTACCCTTGTACCCAGGATTGTTTTGTGAAGAGGCTCTGGGCCCACCCTCCTGTGCAGGTTTTTGGGGGCCTTTAGAAGACTCTTGACTATTTTTATTTTTGGCTGTCTCACCACCTTTCCCCTGGGGAGGTTTTGTGACCCCTTTCTTTTGGTCACCCCCTGTGGAAGTTTTGGACACCCTAGTCTTGACCCAATGGTCCGCCTTCTTTCCCAATTCTTGGGGAGAAATTGGTCCTAGGTCTACCAGATGCTGATGCAGTTTATCATTGAAACAATTACTTAACAGGTGTTCTTTCACAAATAAATTGTACAGCCCATCATAATTACTTACACCACTGCCTTGAATCCAACCATCTAGTGTTTTTACTGAGTAGTCTACAAAGTCAACCCAGGTCTGGCTCGAGGATTTTTGAGCCCCCCTGAATCTAATCCTATACTCCTCAGTGGAGAATCCAAAGCCCTCAATCAGGGTACCCTTCATGAGGTCATAAGATTCTGCATCTTTTCCAGAGAGTGTGAGGAGTCTATCCCTACACTTTCCTGTGAACATTTCCCAAAGGAGAGCACCCCAGTGAGATCTGTTCACTTTTCTGGTTACACAAGCCCTCTCAAAAGCTGTGAACCATTTGGTGATGTCATCACCATCTTCATATTTAGTTACAATCCCTTTAGGGATTTTCAACATGTCAGGAGAATCTCTGACCCTATTTATGTTGCTGCCACCATTGATGGGTCCTAGGCCCATCTCTTGTCTTTCCCTCTCTATGGCTAGGATCTGTCTTTCCAAAGCCAATCTTTTGGCCATCCTGGCTAACTGGATGTCCTCTTCACTGGAGTTATCCTCAGTGATTTCAGAGGTGTTGGTCTCTCCTGTGAGGGAACCAGCATCTCTGACTATTATTTTTGGAGTCAGGGTTTGAGAGACCCTGTTCTCCCTAGATAGGACTGGTAGGGGGGAATTTTCCTCCAAGTCACTATCCTCTTCCTCTGAGTTGCCACCCTCAGAGGGGTTGGCCTTTTCAAACTCTGCCAAAAGCTCCTGGAGCTGTATTTTGGTAGGTTTGGGGCCCATTGTTATTTTCTTTATTTTACAGAGTGACCTTAGCTCCCTCATCTTAAGATGGAGGTAAGGTGTGGTGTCGAGTTCCACCACAGTCACATCTGTGCTAGACATTTTGCTTCTAAAAGTTGGAATACTTTTTAAGAATCTACAACTGGTTCTAGAATCTAATTCAAACTTTTACAAACTTTTAAACTCTAAAAGAAATGCTAAACAGGATCTAACACAAGGCCCTAGCAGGTCTTTTAAGAATTTAGAAAACTTTTCAAATTGCAAAAATCAATTTCTAATGACAATTTTGGAATTTGTCGTGTGATCAGGTATTGGCTGAGTAGTCCAGCAAATGCAAAGTCTTGTACCCCACCGCTGATCCACCAATGTAGGAAGTTGGCTCTGTATGTGCTATTTCAAAGTAAGGAATAGCATGCACAGAGTCCAAGGGTTCCCCTTAGAGGTAAAATAGTGGTAAAAATAGATAATACTAATGCTCTATTTTGTGGTAGTGTGGTCGAGCAGTAGGCTTATCCAAGGAGTAGTGTTAAGCATTTGTTGTACATACACCTAGACAATAAATGAGGTACACACACTCCGAGACAAATCCAGCCAATAGGTTTTTGTATAGAAAAATATCTTTTCTTAGTTTATTTTAAGAACCACAGGTTCAAATTATACATGTAGTATCTCATTCGAAAGGTATTGCAGGTAAGTACTTTAGGAACTTTAAATCATAAAAATGGCATGTATACTTTTCAAGTTATTGACAAATAGCTGTTTTAAAAGTGGACACTTAGTGCAATTTTCACAGTTCCTAGGGGAGGTAAGTATTTGTTAGGTTAACCAGGTAAGTAGGACACTTACAGGGCTTAGTTCTTGGTCCAAAGTAGCCCACCGTTGGGGGTTCAGAGCAACCCCAAAGTCACCACACCAGCAGCTCAGGGCCGGTCAGGTGCAGAGTTCAAAGTGGTGCCCAAAACACATAGGCTTCAATGGAGAAGGGGGTGCCCCGGTTCCAGTCTGCCAGCAGGTAAGTACCCGCGTCTTCGGAGGGCAGACCAGGGGGGTTTTGTAGGGCACCGGGGGGGACACAAGCCCACACAGGAATTTCACCCTCAGCAGCGCGGGGGCGGCCGGGTGCAGTGTAGAAACAAGCATCGGGTTTGTAGTGTTAGTCTATGGGAGATCTCGGGATCTCTTCAGCGCTGCAGGCAGGCAAGGGGGGGGTTCCTCGGGGAAACCTCCACTTGGGCAAGGGAGAGGGACTCCTGGGGGTCACTTCTCCAGTGAAAGTCCGGTCCTTCAGGTCCTGGGGGCTGCGGGTGCAGGGTCTCTCCCAGGCGTCGGGACTTAGGATTCAAAGAGTCGCGGTCAGGGGAAGCCTCGGGATTCCCTCTGCAGGCGGCGCTGTGGGGGCTCAGGGGGGACAGGTTTTGGTACTCACAGTCTTAGAGTAGTCCTGGGGTCCCTCCTGAGGTGTTGGATCTCCACCAGCCGAGTCGGGGTCGCCGGGTGCAGTGTTGCAAGTCTCACGCTTCTTGCGGGGAGCTTGCAGGGTTCTTTCAAGGCTGCTGGAAACAAAGTTGCAGCCTTTCTTGGAGCAGGTCCGCTGTCCTCGGGAGTTTCTTGTCTTTTCGAAGCAGGGGCAGTCCTCCGAGGATGTCGAGGTCGCTGGTCCCTTTGGAAGGCGTCGCTGGAGCAGGATCTTTGGAAGGCAGGAGACAGGCCGGTGAGTTTCTGGAGCCAAGGCAGTTGTCGTCTTCTGGTCTTCCTCTGCAGGGGTTTTCAGCTAGGCAGTCCTTCTTCTTGTAGTTGCAGGAATCTAATTTTCTAGGGTTCAGGGTAGCCCTTAAATACTAAATTTAAGGGCGTGTTTAGGTCTGGGGGGTTAGTAGCCAATGGCTACTAGCCCTGAGGGTGGGTACACCCTCTTTGTGCCTCCTCCCAAGGGGAGGGGGTCACAATCCTAACCCTATTGGGGGAATCCTCCATCTGCAAGATGGAGGATTTCTAAAAGTTAGTCACCTCAGCTCAGGACACCTTAGGGGCTGTCCTGACTGGCCAGTGACTCCTCCTTGTTGCTTTCTTTGTTCCCTCCAGCCTTGCCGCCAAAAGTGGGGGCCGTGGCCGGAGGGGGCGGGCAACTCCACTAAGCTGGAGTGCCCTGCTGGGCTGTGACAAAGGGGTGAGCCTTTGAGGCTCACCGCCAGGTGTTACAGCTCCTGCCTGGGGGAGGTGTTAGCATCTCCACCCAGTGCAGGCTTTGTTACTGGCCTCAGAGTGACAAAGGCACTCTCCCCATGGGGCCAGCAACATGTCTCTGGTGTGGCAGGCTGCTGGAACTAGTCAGCCTACACAGACAGTCGGTTAAGTTTCAGGGGGCACCTCTAAGGTGCCCTCTGGGGTGTATTTTGCAATAAAATGTACACTGGCATCAGTGTGCATTTATTGTGCTGAGAAGTTTGATACCAAACTTCCCAGTTTTCAGTGTAGCCATTATGGTGCTGTGGAGTTCGTGTTTGACGGACTCCCAGACCATATACTCTTATGGCTACCCTGCACTTACAATGTCTAAGGTTTTGTTTAGACACTGTAGGGGTACCATGCTCATGCACTGGTACCCTCACTTATGGTATAGTGCACCCTGCCTTAGGGCTGTAAGGCCTGCTAGAGGGGTGTCTTACCTATACTGCATAGGCAGTGAGGCTGGCATGGCACCCTGAGGGGAGTGCCATGTCGACTTACTCGTTTTGTCCTCACTAGCACACACAAGCTGGCAAGCAGTGTGTCTGTGCTGAGTGAGAGGTCTCCAGGGTGGCATAAGACATGCTGCAGCCCTTAGAGACCTTCCTTGGCATCAGGGCCCTTGGTACTAGAAGTACCAGTTACAAGGGACTTATCTGGATACCAGGGTCTGCCAATTGTGGATACAAAAGTACAGGTTAGGGAAAGAACACTGGTGCTGGGGCCGGGTTAGCAGGCCTCAGCACACTTTCAATTGTAAACATAGCATCAGCAAAGGCAAAAAGTCAGGGGGCAACCATGCCAAGGAGGCATTTCCTTACACTGGCCCTTGTGGTTTCGCTTAACGTGCGGGGTCGCGTCGCTTCAAACAAAGCAGTCCCCCGCACACAGTGCAGTCTTTACCGGCCGAACGTGCCCAGTGCTTGCAACACAATTTGCGGTGCTCTGGGGTGGTCCTCTGAGGGATTCCTGGCTGCGGGGTCGCGTCGCTTTAAGAAGCGGTCCCCCGCGGCATTTGGGAGTGGGCAATAGACGGCAGTTCTTTAAGGGGGAGGATAAAGCAGGACCCTCCGGCGGCCTCCCGAATGGCTGGCTATGCTGAACTCCTGGCTTTCTTTCTCCCGAATATCTGGATATGATTTTCGTCCTGCAGCCGTGCAGCGAGCGCGTTGTCCTGGTCTGTTTACTCTGTTGTTCAGACCACGCGCCTTATATTCCATACCATTGTCCCCGGTACCCCCTCCCCCCCCCCAATACTTGCTACCATTGGGGGGTTTGAAACACAGCAAACCCCCCCCAATTGGTTATTTACAGGTTGGCCAATCCCACCTGTTGGTCTTCACGGGGGTGGGGGCGCGATGGCACCTACTTGGTGCGTGCCCTCCCTAAACCGATTTAACCGGTCCCTTCCGGGCCAAGGCGGCCATTAAGGCGCCGGCCCTCTATGCCCCCTGCGGGGGCGGCCTTTGCACTGCTCGGTGAAACCTGACAAGGCTGCTGCTGAACCCCTGCAAGAGAGGACTCGTTTGGTAAGGGTGAGAGTTCTTCCTGCGCCTGCTATACAGCCTGAAGTGCGATGTAGTTTAAGAACAAGTAAATGGGGGGGCATTAGCCTGCATACATGGACAAAGATCAACTCTCATGAGTAACACTGCTATGCCATTAAACACTTTTTAAACAAGGGTTGAAAAAGAAATTAAACGGAGTTGCTTTGTTAACACAACTAAGATTTCTTTAAGTTTAGTGCCTAAACCTTTCTTGTGCTGTATGTTGGGAGCTGTAGAGACAGAAACTCGACCATATATGGAAAAACTGTGACTCCAGGGAGAACATACATGGATGGTATCCTTATTAGATGCAACTCATTACAACCTTGTACTATGCTTGTTGGGATTTATATAGAATTTTGCTTTGCTGTACGATTAAAGTACTTTCTTTTTCCATAAAAGTTTATCTCTGGGTTGGATGTTGCATTGTCGATGGGTAGGTTCTGAGCTCTTGCTTCCCTCACCCTACTTCCTTTTGCTATCCAGAGATCAAGAGCAGAAAGGATTGTACTTGGCCCACAGTGCAGAGCCATAGTAGGATAGATACCAGTGGCAAACCTACCACTAGTGCCATGGTTCAGGCCCAGTAGACCCTCAGTGTTATATGGCATCTCAAGTGGGTCCGACTCCAGTTTACAGGTAATGAAGTTGAAGCATGTTTTGAATTGTTTTTTTTTTTTTTTTTCTTTGTTTTTACCATCAGTAGTTTGCCAGAAGAATTTCTTCTTCATACTCGAATCTTTAAACTCTGAGGGGGAAAGTATGTAAGGTTTTGTGCTTTGTTAAAAGTAAGATTAGGTTTAGCGATAATCCTGCCCTTTAGTTCTGAATTATCTATCTAGTTTTGACAAAGCATGACAGGCAAAGCTGTAATTTTCCTTGTTTTGTTAACCATCTTACTACTTTTTAGGTCTTGTCTATTAGACCGCGGGTACTCTGTGTTGTGAGACGTATGGTTAGCTTAAAGTGGGCTTGGAGACCGCCCATTGCTTAGCATTGATTAGCTTCATTGTTACTTACTCACTTAGTTCTTATGGGTTAGCTTGTGTGGGTTGCAAGCAATGCTCCTCTTTCTGTTTCTCATTTTTCAGTCCCTACCTTTTTCTTTTAGTTTAAGCACTGCACAAGAGCATGTGTGTTCTAGCTGACTCCCTGGTGTGAATCTCTTCCCCTCTCCACACTCTGTTTTGCTGTATTTTGTTTGTGTGCTCTTCTTTTGCCTGTTTCCATTGCTTTCTTGCCTGTTAACTTTTGCTCCCCTCTGCACTCAAGATTATTTTCTCCATATGTTGCTTCCCCCCCCACTTCCCCTTGTTGATTTCATCCCACCCTTCTGCTGCTTCCCACCCTTCTTATTGCTTCTGCCCACCCTACTCACTTCATGCATCACCTTGTTGTCTTCTTTGCTTCTTCCCTTTTCCTGGGAAAGCAGAGTATATTTGAATCTGCAAGCAGTCCTTTACCTTGCTGTCCAGGTCACAGCTCCCCTGCTGCATCACTCTCTCGCTTGCCTGCACTCACCTTGACAAAGGAACCTCAGCGCTTGTTGCTAATTTGCCTAGCAACCTTGTGCTTCCCAATGCTTATGCCTCAGTTTGAGTTTGGTTGCCTTAGCAACCGCACGCTCCCCTTGCTTTGCGTCTCGCTGTAACTTTCTTCCCGCCTTGCCGCTCCTGCCCCACCCTCCAGCCCCTCCCAATACTATTTTATGGAGGTTGCTGCGGGGCCCCTATGAGCAGTTCTTGACCTCACAGTCCAGGTCACTGCTTCCCTACCACATCGCTCTCACCTTTGCAAAGGAACCTCGGTGCTTGTTGGTAGGTGGCCTAGCAACCTCACGCCTCGGTTTGGTTTTGGTTGACTTAGCGACCACTCTTTGCCATCTCGCCAACACCTTTTCTTCCTGCCTTGTTGCTCCTGTCCCGTCCTCCTGCCGGTTCCTCCCATACCCCATTATTATTTTAGGGTCCACATAAAGCATCTCAACTTCAGACCGATGTCAATACCACAGTGAGAAGCACCCTCGCCTACAGACCCCCTGGACCTCACCCAGCTTTCTTTGACACTATTCAGGTTTACACCCTGACCCCAAACAAAAGCCATTGTCTCCCAACACTGCATCCTACTCAGCTATCTCAATTTCAATGTCGACAACCCAAACAATGCCAACTCAACCATCCTCCGGTAGACCCTGAACAACGTTGGCCTCACCCGACTGGTCACTGAATCCACGCACAAAGCCGGGCACACACAGCGCTTTTTTTTTTACCTAGAGTGACAAAATAAAATTCACCCACTTCACAGAACTCACCTGGACTGACCACGCCATTGTGCCCTTTACATTGCTAACACCTGGCATACCGTCGCCAAGCACCACAGTCAACCATTGCAGCTGAGGTTGGGTAACCGAGACCCAATGGAGAGACGCCCCCTCAGCAACACACAACCTGAAACTTCAGCAAACCCTGACCAGGCCTCCCACAACCTCTCCGCCTGGATCACCAAATGTGCTAACAGTCTTGCCCCTCTGTGATAAGCAAAAGCCAACCAAGCCTTTAAAAAAGCCAGGTGGTACACCTCCGAGCTCAAAACAACCAAGCACAACTGCTACCTACTCGAGAAGCGATGGCGCCTCACCAAAGACTCCTCTGATGCAGCCGCTTACAAAGCAGCTCTCCTGCAACTATCGCCTCTTCATCAAGGAAGCCAAAAGAGCAGCCATCACAGCCTGCATCAATACAGCGGCCAATAACACGGAAGAGCTCTTCAAGATAGTTGAGGAATTCTCCAACCCGACAGCCGCAGAGAACACCATCTACCTCCCGTAGAACTCTGCGACACCCTCTTAGACTACTTCCACAGCAAGATTGCCAACATCTACAACAGCCTCATCCCCCAACCCAAGACACTCAACCTGGACAACCTCACCCCACCTGCGAACACCAACCGAATGATCATCACCTGGTCTTTGCTCACCACTCAGACCACCACAGCCATCAAGTCCATCCACTCTGGGGCACCACCTGACACTTGCCCCACTACCTCATCAAACTTGGATCCAACCCAATCAGCAGGGAACAAAGCATTCTCAACACTTCCCTCTCCACAGCAACCTTCCTGGTCCGTTGGAAACATGCAGAGGTCAGACCACTCCTAAAGTAGCTCTCTGCTGACCCCAGCAACCTCAAACTACCACCCGATCTCCCTGCTCCCCTACCTAGCTAAAGTTCTTGAAAGCCATCAACCAGCAGCTCACTGGATAACTGGAACAGAACCACCTGCTTGACATCTCACAATCTGAATTCCAAGCCAGCCACAGCACAGAGACTGATGACTTCTGGTACAGATGACATCGGAACTCTCCTGAACTGCAGAGAAACTGTGGCCCTGATCCTACTCAACCTCTTTGCTGCACCCTCATTGACCGACTCCACAACATTGGCATAAGTCAAAAAGCCCTCAAATGGATTTCCTTTTTCCAGCCAGAACTAAATCAAAGCATCTGACTGCCTCCCTTCACCTCCGCAACCAAAGACATCCTTTGTGACGTACCCCCAAGGATCATCCCTCAGCCCCACCCTATTCAACCTCTACATCACCCCCCTTGCAGACTTCATCAGATCCCAAAGACTCAACATAATCTCCTACGCAGATGACACAAAACTAATCCTCTCGCCTACCTAGGACCCCGCAAATGCACCAACTTCTGCAATGCCATGACCAATGTGGCCGAATGGATGAGAGACATTTGCTTCAAACTCAACTTTTACAAAACAGAAGTTCTGATCTTTGGGAAGAACCTCCCCATATGGGACCACAGCTGTTGGCCAGCAGGACTTGGACGGACACCCACACCGACAGACCAGACCATGCACGCAAACTGGGCATCATTCTTAACATCCAGCTGACCATGAAACGATAGAGACAACTATCTGCAGATTCCTTATCTTAGAATTCTCCCCCAGGCATCAGAGTGGATCCGGAATTTTTTCCTCAGCAGTTCCTTTTGCGTGTCGGTAGAGGGCATCAAGCGACTCCGCAGAGACTTCGTCCCTGTACATGACGTCAGCGGAGTCCATATATTCCCTTCTCCGACGTGCTGATGTCTGGTTCTTCTTTTCCATGCAGCAATGCGGATACGGTGTATTGTGTACCTTGGGCCTCTTTCTACCCAATCTTCCAGTATTTTTGTAAACTGTTCTACCTCCTAAAATATGAGTGTATATGCCTTGTGGATTTAGACCCTGTGGATCCTGATCCTGGTCCTGGCAGATGTCAGTCACGGATCTACATTCTATGGTGTTGGGGTCTCATCACGACACCGGTGACTGCGACGCCTACCATTGTTTGAAGCCGAAGTCTTGGAGGGAGCGTTGCATGAAGCTCTTCGTAGCACGAGTGGACAAGTCCTCTTCTCGCCGGCGTCTGAGTCCGTCTTCTTCCCGGTCCTGGGAATACTTCAGGAGTCGTTATCACATGATTCCATCGACCTTGGGTGGTCCTTCGGCGCCTCCAGGTAGGTCTTCCCAGACGCCATCACGCCATTTGGCGCCCCACGTTCTTCTCCTCTGGAGTCTGCTACCGAGGCGACCCCCTTATCTTTCGCCGTATTCTGGTGCTGGGGCGACTATGGACTAAATGGAAAGTTACTATGCGTCTCTGCATTTAGTCTTTGGTTCTTCCCCTCCCTCTGGAGCACCTTCGGGCCCTATGGAGGTGGTAAGTGCTCTGACAGGGTCTTAGCTGGTGGTTTCCACCTCTGTGCCCACCTTGGTGCCCGTTCACACTCTCGACTCTGAAGTTGGATCGGTGCAGGTGCACGGCCTCTTACATCCTCCATCTCCTCTGCCTGATCCTGTTGAGCGGGTGGCTGAGGTTTTGAACTTGCACCTTCCTTTGGTGCAATTATCCACTGATCCGTTAACTTTTACTCCCCATCATCACGACACTGAACCCATTCTGCCTTTTTGCGAGGCTCTGTATGGTATTCTTCTTGGTGTCTGGAATAATTCTGTCTCTGGTCCTTCAGTGGACGTTCTATCCCACAGAGGCATCTCGCACAGGAAGATCCCTTGTGCCTTCGCCACCACCCTTCTCCTCTAGTGTTTGTTATGCAAACAGCTTTGGGCATCCCGGCTTTGGAGCAGATTGCTCAGATTCTGCCGCACAGGGATTCTAGTCAGCTGGATGCTGCCAGCAGCTGTATTTTTGCCTCTTCTAGTGGAAAGTTTGTTGCCATCACTGTCTGAGGATATTTGCACTGCCCTGATGCCTTTGATCAGAGATGAACAGTCTGCTCAACTTACAGTCCGCTCAGGTATGGATTCTACTGATTCCATTGGTCGGGTCGTGCCTGCCTCTGTTGCCATTCGTCACAGAGCTTGGTTATCCGCTTCCAAATTTTCATCTATGGTGTGGGGTGCTCTTTTTGATATGCCATTTGATGGCAAGTCTCTTTTTGGGGCGCATGCAGATTCAGCCTTGTGCCATTTTCATGATTCCCATGTTGGGGACTAATGTCTGTCCTCTTCTAATGCACTTACGCTGCTCTGTTGCAGCTATATTTGCACTGCAGGGTTCCTCTGAGACGTGGGTCCTGTTACGTACTCGCATGTTTCTGTTATGTTGTTGCATTTTGTGCGGCTCTGTGACTTCTGAGTCCATTCGGAGTCTCCTCCTGTTCTTTCTATGTTTTATCCACGTTGGATATTGTTGAACTTCTTTTGGTGCTCTGCGTACTTTCCATGCTGCTGCTCATCTCAGCAGTGCTGTAGTTTTGTGGCACAGTCTGGTGCTTCTGCTGCCGTAGGCTCCTCTGTACGGGGATTTGATTCCAGGACCTGTAATGGTACATTTCAGTATACTTTATATGTGATTTCCAACTCTTGTTTTGTTACATTTGGCGGATTCTCGCCATGTTAAGTAGTAGCTCTAGCTTCTGATTTGGGCCGGGTGCCCTCATCATTTGTCCATATCTGCTGGCGGAACCCTCTGCCTACTCTTGGCCTTTTCATTCCACTGATATTGGTTTTCTTTTCGTTGAGCTTTTGGGAGTACGCTACTTTACGCATTTACCTTGTTTTCCTTCCCATGTGGGATTATGTTGTTGTATTCCTCCGGGAGCCATTTCTTGCCTACTCTTTATAGGGTCTCCACCTCTGGTGTCACTTTCTCTTATTATATCTTCTAGGAAGGCTTCTGTTACCATTTTTTTCAATGGATTCTACATTGCCCTTGCTTTCCTCTGCTACAGGCTCATATTGGTGCTTGTTGCAGATTCCCCTCCCTTTCAGGATGTTCTTGTTCGTTTCTACCGTAACCTTTGTTATTCACATGTCTTCCAGGACCATTACGCACTAGCTTGGTGTTGGCGTCTCTTTCCTTTAGTGGCACCGGCTCCCCCATACCATGGGTCTCCAGCTAGCCAATGCAAAAAAAATTATGTAAAAAAACAAAAAAGTCGGTACCAATTTTGTACTCTCCACAGGAAGGTACTTTCCTCTCCTTCCATTTTACCTCTTGCCCGCTTTTTTCAGGTCCTTCCTGTGTTTGTGCTCTCCCTGTGCTGTTGTTCACGGGTTCTTTCTTTCCCACAGAATGTTGTGGTTTCTTCTGTTGCACACCCTATTCCTGAGGCAGTGCCGTTCCTCCTTCTGCCCATACAGGGGTATCCCTTGTTCTTTGATTCCCCCCTCTCTCTCTCCCCCCCCCCCACCTGCCCCCCCTTTCGCTCTCTCACCCTGGAGCTGCATTCTACCACCCCCCCACCCCGTTGCTTCGACTGGAGGTATGGTGCCATTCCTGCCCTGGCTTGTGTAGGCTTTTTACGGCTTGCTTGGTGCCTTTTTCTTTGCCTTCCTTGTTCATTGTGATGGCTTGGGAAGCGTGCTACCTTTAGCTTCCTGTTGTTGGTCTTCCTTCCATAAGTCTTGGTTGATCTGCTGACAGGTCGTTTGGTCCCCTTCTGTGCACGCCTGTGGGGATTGTTCCTTCACAGGTGTCTCTTTTCTTACCTGTTCATTGTTTCTGATCACTGATTCTATCAGTTCCTTCCCGTACATTCCATCCTTCTGGTTCAGGGAGGGTTCTGTGTTTTCCCTACACAGCAGGTGTTTTTGACACCTTGCTTAGTTCCTATCTTTCTTCCTTGGCCATGGCCAGCGGTTCTTTCCCTGCTTCGACGTCCTCCTGGACACGGTCATAGACCCTCGCTCTTTCGTGGAATGGGTCTTTTCAGACTCTCAATTTCATATTCATTTCCTGACCTAGTCTTCCTT
This sequence comes from Pleurodeles waltl, assembly GCF_031143425.1. Lineage (NCBI taxonomy): Eukaryota > Metazoa > Chordata > Amphibia > Caudata > Salamandridae > Pleurodeles > Pleurodeles waltl. Next base: position 72,548,652 of record NC_090451.1, on the reverse strand, counting down.
TGGGGTGCCATTATCGGTTTGCTTTTCGGCCATGCCAATATGTTCTGTGCTTTTCTGTTGCACAGTTCTATGGGCTTCTTTTGTGCGGATGCTTATTCTACCTCCGGTTCTCATGTAAGACTGCTTCCTTGTTTTCAAGCCAGTTATCGTTGACTGGGCTATTTTGTTCCCTTCAATTACTTTCTCACATTCATTTTTTGCTCTGGGTTCACACAGGACCTTCAATTTCTTTTACCTTGTCGTTCAAGTTTTGCTTCAGTGTTCTCTCTTTGACTTTCTCTCGTACCCTGGATTGCGTATGTCCGTACACTTTGCACTTGTGTGCAGGGCTTTGCTATTTTTTCCCCTTTATATTCCATTGTGGCCTCGAGCTGTTTTCCCTGCTCCTCCTGAGGCAACCAGTGCAGGTCTGCTAGTACTCTTTAGGGTTCTTTTCCTGACCCGGTGTTCTGTCTTGGCTTGTATGTATTTGTCACATATCACCTCTGCTGGAGTACTGTCACATTCTGACTGAGATTGTTTGTATACCACACTTATGCTTGTCCTTCTACTTTGACTCTTTTACACATTTTCTAGCATGTATTTTCTAGTTATTTCTCTGACTGTTTTTTTTCACAGTTTTCCCTCCCCTATGGGTATAGTTGTTGTCTAGTTTCCTGTGGTCACTTTGCCTTACCAGTCCTGACTTAGCATTTCCCCTGTGGATATGCTGATAATTTTTTCGTGTGAGTAACTTATGTTCTTCTCTTACCCTCTCTGTCTCGTGCCTGGTTGGGCTTCTGTGTCTTTGCAAGACTGGTGTGATCTGTTCGCACCCCTCTTCTGGGGCTAGGGGTGTGGGGGGATTGCTCGGTTATCTAATTCAAAGATAAGGAATCTGCGGGTAGGTTCCTCTATCAGATGAACAAGTTACTTACCTTTGGTAACGCCTTATCTGGCAGACACACAGACTAGCCCGAGATTCCTTATCGACCCACCCATCCTCCCCGCTTGCGAACTATGTACTCTTAAGTCTCGCTTATGGTAAATTTGGGTGTTTTCTAGTTATTATACATCTCATGACGTGTCTTTTCTGATTGGCATATACACTATTGCTCTGTTTTACTATTTCTGATGGATACACCTACCTGTGGATTCCTCACCTAAAGAATTCTCCCCTTGAGCCAGCCCTCGACGGAAATTTCTTCTAGCTCTGCACGCCGACAATGACGTCACAATCGCCCGACTCCACGCAACGCCACATGACGTCATCCAGGCATAAGAAGCCCTCGTCGACGTGCAGATGTCCGTTCCCTTTTTTCCGTGCCCGAATAACGGTTAATTCTTCGAGGCTCACAGGGAGCTATTGTTTCCAACGGCGGTTACGATGTCGCAGCCTAGAAAATCCGGCTTTAAACCTTGTAGCCAGTGCGGGGGTCGGATGTCCGTTACCAATCCCCACGAAAACTGCCTCTGGTGCCTTAGTTCCGGCCATGAGGTGGAGGCATGCGGTTCGTGTCAACGCATTAACCCAAAGGCACTTAAGGAGAGGGAGGCAAAGTTGTTCTTGGCGCGGTCCAAGAAGAAGAAGGAGAGGCGTCATAGGAGGGAGTCTTCGTCGAGATCTTCGAGGTCTCGTCACCATCATAGTGACTCTCGGCGCCGTCATGGATCTCGGCGCCGATCGAGCAAGGGACGGTCTAGATCTAGATCGGCTTCTCCGTCGGCTCTGCGTCGTCCGATGTGGGAGATAAGCCCGACCGTCACCCCTCCGCCTCCGATGACCCCGACGTCACCCGGGTCGGTCTTTGAGGTTGAGCCTCCCCAGAGGCCTGAGGGTTCTCCTGGCCAGGAGTTACCTGGACCCTCTTCGGCAGCTTTGCCGGCACCGATGCAGCAGTACCCGGCTTTCCCGACTCCGGGATCGGATCCTGCAGCGTTTTTAAACGCTATGTATAACATCTTTACTTCCATGACGCCGGGTGGAAGTCATGCAGGTCCGTCTGGCCCTCTGGCCTTTGATTTGGGTGTTCCGGCGTCTTACAGGTCGGCGCCGTTCACCCTGTTTTTATCTGCTGCACCTGAAGCGGCGCCGATGCCTATGACGTCGCCCAGGATGGCTACACCTGTTACGGCACCGTCTGATTCGCCTCGGATCCGATCTAAGAACCCTTTGGAGCCAGAGCCTCTGGCTTCGGACGGATCTTCGGCATCGGCCGACGCCTTGTCGACTCCAGGCTTGGAGTCAAGACTTAAGTCAAGACGCCTGGCTCTTCGTCTCTTGGAGGAAGAGGATTACGCGAGGCAACACCTGGAGGAAGGTGAAGTTATAGAGCCCTCTGGTGACTTCCAGCGACTGGACTCAGCTAGTGGCCTAGACACTACCCCGGAATGGGATCTGGCTTCCCCTGGAGAGGTCATAGAGGAAGCTGCTTCTTTCCACGCAGTCATTCGTAAGGCTGCAGACTTTTTGGATCTTCCCCTTCCTACCACGGAGGTCAAGAGAAATTTATTAACAGAAGTCCTCCATCCGACGTCTGCTTCTGCTGAGCCTCTTCTACCATTCAATGAGGCTCTGCTGGACCCCATTAAGGATATCTGGCTGAAACCTGTGTCCACCGCTGCGGTCAACAGAGCGGTGGCTCAGCGGTTCATGACGGCACCTGGGGATCCGGTGTTTCTTTCCAGACAACCAACTCCGGAGAGCCTAGTGGTGCAAGCTTCATGTTCATCCAGATTCTCTCCTGGCTCGTTTCCTGGGGCCCCTGCGGACAGGGAGTCAAAAAAGATGGACCATACTGCTAAAAAGACATTTTCATCTTGCAGTATGGCCCTAAAATCTTCCAATGCCACATGCATACTAGGGCGTTACATCCATGCCCTTATAGAAGAGGCTAAGGGCCACCCTAATTTGTCCCAGGAGATGCTGCAACTATTAGCGGATGCTCAGGCGGCTGCAACGCAAGGGATCCAGTCTGGATTGGACACTTCGGACTCGGTGGCTAGGGCTATGGGCACGACCATAGTCTCTAGGCGGCAGTCTTGGCTTCGGTCATCTGGCTTCTCGTCGGACGTGCAGGCCACACTGCTTGATCTTCCGTTTGATGGAGAGAAGCTCTTCGGCACAAAGGCTGACTCTGCCCTGGAACGTTTTAAAGAAAGTAGAGCGACTGCTAAGTCTTTGGGACTCCAGTCGTCGGCCTCATCCTCCTTTAGAGGCTTTCGGAGATTTAAGGGATTTGGACGTGGTTCCTTTCGGGGAAGATTGCAAGGGCCACAACAATCTACTTCTACCCTGCCTTACAGATCTTTCAGGGGCAGAGTCCGTACGAGAGGAGCCACCTTGCAGCACTCTGCCTCTTCCTCGGGAAGGGTGCAGCAAGGAAAGCAGCCGTAGTCCTCCACCACTCCCTGTCCATTCGTCTCCGGTAGGGGGGAAACTTGCCTCTTTTCTTCCAATGTGGGAGGTCATAACATCGGACTCCTGGGTCGTCGACATTGTGAAGAGGTGGTACGCTCTTCCCTTTTGGGAATTCCCTCCTACCTTCCCTCCCTGCCCATCCTTCTGTTCGGAAGACCATCTTCTCCTATTACAGCAGGAGGTATTATCCCTATTACAAAAAGGTGCAATAGAGTTGGTTCCCGAGCAAGAGAGGGGTCAGGGGTGTTATTCAAGATACTTTCTGATTCCCAAAAAGGATGGTCGACTGAGGCCGATTTTGGACTTGAGGATTTTGAATTGGTTCCTCAAACAGGAAAAGTTCAAAATGCTGACCCTCTCACAGGTTCTTTTGGCGTTGAACGAAGGAGACTGGATGGTGTCGGTCGATTTGCAGGACGCGTATTTTCATATTCCGATCCTCAAATCGCACAGGAAGTATCTCCGATTTGTAGTGGGATCACAGCATTATCAGTTTGCGGTCCTTCTCTTTGGTCTTACTTCAGCACCTCGAGTCTTCACGAAGGTGATGGCGGTGGTAGCAGCAGAGCTCAGAAGAAGGGGGATAGCTGTGTTTCCCTATCTGGACGATTGGTTGATCAAGGCCAAAACTCCGGAGCTCGTGCGGTGCCATCTCCAGTCGACGACTCAATTGTTGTACGACCTGGGTTTTTCAGTCAATGTACCCAAATCTCTCCTGGAGCCCTCAACGCCTCCTGTTCATAGGTGTAGTATTGGACACGACATTGAATCGGGCCTTTCCTCCGTCCCAGCGGGTTCAGGACATCCAGGCTTTGATTCCAATGTTTCGAAATGGAGCGGTAGTTCCAGTCCTCAAGGTCCTTCGTCTGCTCGCTTCTTGCATACTGTTGGTCACTCATGCACGCTGGCACATGAGGGCTCTCCAGTGGTGCGTCCGCAGGCAGTGGTTTCAACACAAAGGGGATCTCTAAGATTCGATAAAGATCTCCAGAGACACTGCGGAGGATCTTCGATGGTGGGCAGCGGTCGACAACCTGTCTCAAGGAAGGCCGTTCTCGCTGCCACCTCCAGTGGCCATGGTGGTAACGGATGCTTCCACTCTAGGGTGGGGAGCTCATCTGGGGGACCTGGAGATCAAAGGCCTTTGGTCTCTGGGGGAACAGAAGTTACATATCAATCTGTTAGAGTTGCGGGCAGTACGTCTGGCACTCAAGGCCTTCCTCCCTTCCATTCGCGGTCAATCAGTCCAAGTTCTAACGGACAACACGACCGCGATATGGTATATAAACAAACAGGGAGGAGTGGGGTCGTATTTTCTCTGCAGAGAAGCTCTTCGTCTCTGGTCCTGGCTTCAGGATCACAAGATCTGCTTAGTTGCACATCATTTGGCCGGAATCCTGAACGTGCGTGCAGACATTCTCAGTCGACGCAGCTCGGTCGATCACGAGTGGCGTCTTCATCCAGATCTAGTTCTGGGTATCTTCCGGATGTGGGGATATCCACAAATAGATCTGTTTGCGACTCAAGAGAATGCGCAGTGTCCGCTATTTTGCAGCCTCCAGTATCCGGTGCAAGGAGCTTTGGGGGACGCATTTCAGATGTCCTGGAAGGCACAGTTGCTTTACGCGTTTCCCCCCCATACCCTTGATATCTCGAGTTCTCAGGAAGATCCGCCAAGACCGAGCTCAGGTCATCTTAATAGCTCTGGATTGGCCGAGAAAGGTGTGGTATTCGGTCCTACTCCAACTCTCTCAGTGCCCTCCGCTCCGTCTCCCTTGCAGGGTGGACCTCCTCTCGCAGTCGCAGGGGCAGATTCTACACCCCCACCTCCAGAGCCTGCATCTTCATTCCTGGAGATTGAACGGGGCAATCTGAGTTCCTTTTCTCCCTCCAGATGTGGTGGAAGTTATTTTATCGGCCAGGCGACACTCCATCAAGTCAATCTATGCTAATCGTTGGGCTAAATTTACAAGCTGGTGTGGAGAGAATAGTTTAGATCCTTTAAAAGCTGGTTTATCTGACATTTTGGCATTTGCACTCCATCTGGCACAGAAAGGTTTTGCAATTGCCACTGTTAAAGGTTATCTGTCTGCACTATCTGCTTTTCTGTGCCTTCCTGATCAACCGTCCTCCTTTAAATCACCAATTGTTTTAAAGTTTCTAAAGGGACTCACTTATAGGTATCCACCCACGCCATTCGTTATGCCTCAGTGGGATCTTAACTTAGTCTTAACTTTTCTTATGGGGGCTCCGTTCGAACCAATGCATTCTTGTTCTTTACGGTACCTGGTATTTAAAACTGTTTTCCTGGTGGCCATAACATCTGCCAGAAGTGTTAGCGAGCTTCAGGCTCTCTCAGTGGAAACCCCGTACCTTTCTTTCTTTAAGGACAAAGTGGTGTTGAGGACCAAGGCGGCTTTCCTACCAAAGGTTGTTACACCCTTTCACCTGGGGCAGTCGATTACTCTCTCTTCCTTTTACCCTCCACCTCACCCATCCAAAGAGGAAGAGAGGCTCCACCGGCTGGATCCTCGAAGAGCTCTGAGCTTCTACGTCGCCAGGACGAAAGAGTTCAGACAGGATGAACAGCTCTTCGTTGGATACGTGGGGAAGAGGAAAGGTAGAGCGGTCCACAAGAGACCGCTATCCAGGTGGGTCATTCTATGTATTAAGATCTGCTATTCTTTGGCGAAGAAGGATCCACCTGTGGGGATTCGTGCCCATTCCACCAGAGCCAAAGCAGCTTCATCAGCTTTGGCTAGAGGTGTTCCTGTGGCTGACATCTGCAGGGCAGCAACTTGGGCGTCCCTCCATACTTTTACCAAGCATTGCTGTTTGGACTCTGAGGTTAGGAGGGATGGCCATTTTGCTTGCTCGGTGCTGCAAGATTTCTTGGTTTGACCATTCGGGCACCCACCACCGGAGGTTTTACTGCTTGGGGACTCTATTCTTTAGGTGAAGAATCCACAGGTAGGTGTATCCATCGGAAGACTAAGTTACTTACCTTCGGTAGCGCTTTTTCTGGTGGATACAATAACTACCTGTGGATTCCTCATGGTCCCACCCGCCTCCCCGTTGCCTGACTGGTCAAACCAAGATCTCTTTGGGTGCGCATCCTTGATCTTGTAATATATGTATATAGCTGTTTCATGCATATAGTTGTATTCATTGTATATACTTTTCCTTTGCACATTAAGATAGTGAAAGGGGCATTTTGGACTGGATTTATGCATATATATATATATTTATTTCTGTCTCGGATTGAGCATTCATAACTGTGATTTTTATTGAGTTTTATATTAAATATTTTATTTTAATCTATTCTGGCTGAATGTGTACTTTTTAGGTTTAACCTGTTTGCCTCTATGGCACGTAAAAAATTGTGATAACTGACGTCTGCACGTCGACGAGGGCTTCTTATTGCCTGGATGACGTCGTGTGGCGTCGCGTGGAGTCGGGCGATTGTGACGTCATCGTTGACGTGCAGAGCTAGAAGAAATTTCCGTCGAGGGCTGGCGCGAGGGGAGAATTCTTTAGGTGAGGAATCCACAGGTAGTTATTGTATCCACCAGAAAAAGCGCTACCGAAGGTAAGTAACTTATTCTTTATTGCCAGTTTCTCTGTGGCTCTGCGTTGTTCTGCGGCTTCAAGTCACCGAAGAAACTGACGTTAGCATGTCGGAGGAGAGACTATATGGGCTCTGCTGACATTGGGTCCGGTGACGACGCTGCGGAGTCTTGACGCCCTCTACCGACGCCCAGAGGTACTGCTGAGGAAAAATTTCCTGATCCAGTCTGACACCTGGGGTAGAATTCTAAGATGAGGAATCTGTGGCTAATCTGTATCTCTACCAGATAAGGCATTACCGAAGGTAAGTAACTTGTTCGTCAGTGCAGTCGCCACCTCCTGCATCCACACCCTCTGCATACTCTGCATAATCTTTAGCTGGATCCCAACCAACACCAGGAAGACAGTCACCCAGGCCCTTGTCACCAGCCGCCTCAACTACTGCATCAGCCTCTACGCCGTGAACAGACCCACATCAGCCCCCCACTTCAGAAACCTCCACTGGCTCCCCATCCAGAAGAGATGTCACTTGAAGATCCTCCTGCACTCATACAAAGCCGTACACGATCAAGGACCGTCCTACATCAACCATCGATTGAATTTCCACCTACCCTTAAATGCCTGCCATCCGCCTCACTCGCCCTCGCACACACGTCCACATTTGTTGCAGCGGCATGCTGCTCCTTTTCCTACATCACTGCGATGTCTTGGAACGATCTGCCTCTCTACTTCCCAACAGCACCCTCCCTCCCTGACTGACTTAAGAAATAATCTCAAGACATGGCTTTTCCACAGAGACACATCACTCTCAGTGACAGTGCTGTGCTATTCAAATGCTGATTCGTTGATTGACTAGGGAGCAAATGACCTGCACAACTTTTAAATCAACTTCTCCTGGCTCCACATGGTTCAGATTTGACTCTTAAAGATTCCATTTTTAAAACTTCACAATTTTAAGACTTACTTAAACCAAATTTAGCTGTCTGTAGGCAAAAGCCTACTGTGAGCAACAGTGGTTTAATTGAGGTGAAACAGTTTGGGTGGGGGATGGATTTCTAAAAGGGGCATGTCCTAACTTATTAAGGGCATGGCTTAAAACGTGTGATCTACAGCTCTGTGGTTTCCTCTGCATGTTACCTGGCCATCATTGCTTTGTGCGTTTTCTGCTACTGCACTCACTCAACAAACGTGCCTAAAACATGCCAGACCTACTGGCTTTGAGTACTTCTTAGCAGCTTGACATAAATGATTAACAATCAGGAATTTCAATCAGGAATTTGTAAAGCGCACTACTCACCCGTGAGTTGTAAATAATTAGAATTGATAATTGTAAATGGTACATATGTAACCATTACTATGTGTACACTGGAGAGGGGCCATGGATTGGATGAACATGTCATCTGAACACTTATGGCCCACTTACTCACATTACCTTCCACCTCGGTTCCAGAGCTTTCACTCGTGCTCAGTTATGAAAACGCTTCATCACCTCGCTAGTGCTCATTTATGAAAGCACTCCTGCAATCCGAACCTAGCAGGACACCTAAATGCGATACCATACAAGCATTAGAAAACCCAATAGCTAAATCGCTAGTGGAGACGGAATGGCTTTGCCAATACTTTGAAAATACTAATTACAGCACAAATTGTCCCATAGCAAAGTGTTTACAAGTGTTAACAAATTCAAAGTCTTTACTTTAAAATGTGCATTTGTGTACAGTAACCTATTGCTGAAACCTTTCGCAAAGCCGTTAGGTAAAGTCGCAAGCTTTGCCAATGCTTTGTAATGTCTGAGCGAGCGCTCCGAATCTGATTCCGGTCATATTGCTTGAATTGAATGAGTGCGTTCTCTGTGGTATTTTCTTAGCCAGATCAGAGACTATATCAGGTGTTCTTACTTGCTCCTCCTCTACTGAATCTTGTGATAATCCTCAATACAAATCATATTTCAGAAGGTATCGTTTTTCAGTGAAGGAAACCTAGAGAGGTTTGTCAAACTGTGCAGTGAGCTAAGCAGTGTGTACGGATTCTAGATCCACATCATGTGAATTATTTCCTATTAGTGTTTGGACTCGGGGGGGGAAAAAAAATTCTTATAGACAAACCTTTATTTGGGTGTTGACGGTGGGCAGAATCTGTATTAATTAGGGGGCGATGCGCCTGAAGCTTACAGTCCATGTTCAGAATGTTTCCACCATTCAGATTGTAGCAAATAATCAGATCAAATTGAAACATTGTTCAAATGTTGAGGAGGCCAACTTTTTGAAGGAAGAAACAAGCAACATCAGAATACGAGGACTTTGGAAACCGTGACATCTGATGCTGCGAACCTTCACAATCTGCCCCAGTATAGCTCTCATAGAATGACTGAGATTTGATTTGTTTTTTGGATCTGGATTTTTACCACTTGGATAACTACTTAATGTGTAGTGATCTAGTTGTGACCTTAGAATGGCCACTTGTGCAGGTCCACAAGCTTCCTTTTGTTTTACCTTATTTCTGGTGTAGAGAATTCGCATTATACTGCTTGTTGGTGTCTCTGCAGTAAATGCAATTTACCTTAGCAATCAGTAACTTTCCCCAAGGGATCCTCATTTCTTCAGCATGACCAGATTAAGAATATTCCGCTACCTGATTAGAAAAGCCTGCATTTTGGAATACATGGCATGTCCTCGTCCAGCGAATCAAGTAATGAGTCTAGTTGTCTGGTAGAGTTGAATATACTTTTCTTGTTGGTCGTTAGTGAATGGAGAGTGATTCAAGCTTAAAAAAAAAATCTTGCAGGCACTGTTGTATTATGACTCCTTAGAGCAGGTACTGCAAGGTGCAAGTACAAGGAGATAAAGTAATGTATTGTGCTACCTACACTACTCTGTTTCACAGTTTACAGATGGGGGCTAAAAAAATAACTACCTCATCTGATAAAGTTCAAGATCATTTGGACATTCCAACAAAAAGGGCTGCGAGTTCGGGAAGTAAACGTAGACTCCAATGTGTAACTTAAAACAATTGCTGTATTGAAGATGTGAGATATCTAGCTGGGATAATGTTTGTCTGGAAATAAACTGGTTTGTATTTATCTACTTAGAGTGTACTGAAGAGCATACTCTAGTCGTTATAGTAAGGCACTTCTTAAGTCTCCTCTATCGCAGTGGAGACTGGTAGTGAAAGAACTATTGAGAAATTACAGTGGGCTGACAGCACCCTACCCGTTACTTAACATTGATTGACTTCGACACTCATTTACTTGCTTCTTATTAGACGACTCTTGTTTATCCCTCCCTGGAGCACAGCCTCCATACAATCTTTTTGATTGGCCGACTTGTATCCTTACACTACTCACATTTCGGCAGTTACTTTTTTCGTTTTCATTCAGCACTCCATGAGTACATGTGTTTCTTAGCTCTCTCCATGGTGTGGTGTTCTGCGTCCCCACCTCGAATACCCCTATGCGCACTGTATTCCTTCCCTCCCCAGTAGCAGTAAGAGTACAGCAAATAGGATTTTTTTGCTAGTGTATGACTTAGGAGCAGGCGGTAGGAGTTATTGTTTTGTCTTCTACATTCCTCATATCACATGAACTGCATGGTTTGGCTCAAAAAGGCTTTTATGGCACTGGGGAAAGGGTATTCTAGTGCACTCACCTGGTGTCTGAGGCAGAAAGTGTACTTAGCATGATATTTCTCTGGGGCCCGTAAAGCTGCTCTGCGAGCTCGTTCAAAGAACAACACGTTAAACTCTGTGGGAAGTGGATTAGGCCTTTACATGCGTTTCCTTTTACCTTCTGATATCTCTGTATTGATAAAAAGGTGCTTTGAGGCGAGGACAACTGGTCTACGCTGGTCAAAATGTGTAGTGTTAGAGATGCCATACATCGTGAAGCAGCAGTTTGGTGTTGCATAGATATGGTCCGAGTTTGACAAGTGAAAGCAGATAAGAGAGGAAAAGCGAGAGTTTGCTTTACTCTGATATAATAATGCAGAACTTTAGTCTGTTTTACTTTGTATTCTCCTGTCCTCTAGTGTTGAGTTTAGATTACTGCGCCTTCTGTCTTGCTTAAGTTTTGGTTTCTAGAATGAGCACTCTCCTTGTAGCACACAGACTCCACCCCGACTACTTTTTCCCCCGCCATTAAATTGGGAGGTGGCTTGCACTTAATCGCATCCTGTTTGCATGTTCTTACTTGAGTTCATGATCTGCTTATAGCACCAGTGAAAGACTAAAAAATTGAGTATTTTGTTTTTCTTTTTAAAGCTTGGCACTAAATCTTACTACAGAAATGCACTCCTTTTCGTTTTTATCTTAGCTGCTGTACCATGTTGCCACAATCTGATCGGAATCTGGTTTGTAATTTGTGCCTCTGTCGATGGCTTCATAAATGCCCGTGTGAAGTGTAAATAATTTGCGTAATGCTGAAACGAGGACTGATATTCCCTTCATTATATATGACCTTTGGTAAGGAAGGGTACATTCCACCCCGGGTTATGCAGCCCTTAGTACTGACATTTTTTTCTTAACAAAAGCTTCTACACGCACAGGTTAAGGGACAGATTCCTCTGGTTAATACATTGCCCAGGTCTGAGGAGTCAAAACACAAATGGAACGGGCAACAGCGAAACCTAAGAATTCCTAAGGAGTGTCCACAAGTGAACCAAGCCACCCTCGTGTAGAGAGGGCACGGCCAAGAGTGCACGAATCTACTTGAAAGCTAACTTCTCTATTAGAGGGAACAACTAGCTCAAAATCTAAATCGTAACAATGAACCGACCTCGAAACGGGCTCGACTCTGCTCGGAAGAACTTGTTGAGACAATGCACACCTCGAAGCTGAGAAATCTAAAGATTTCACTGTTTTCATTAGAGGAAGCAGGAGATTAGACAGGAAATTATGCTTATCGACCCTGACAGAGGTGACATTTCAGCTATCAAATCAGTCACAAGAAAAGGGAGAAATCTCCCGCTAGACGACAGATGACACCACCTTTACAGAAGCCTTAAAAAAGGTTAGTTTTGCCGAAGCAATTTTAAACCAGCGTTGGCAGAGCCAATAGGTCTGCCTTGGTAGGCGTTTAAAATGTTTAAAATATGCATTTTTGAAAACATGCAGTAAGCAAAAATAAACTGTTAAGCATCAAAACGATTAAAATAAAGGAGTGGTTCAGCCGCCTAGGCGTGTGATCCCTGGCAATTAATTAATTACACTTCTTTTGAGGTGGCGGTGTACTTGTGAAAAGGAAAATACTGTCTCTCACAGTAAAAAGTGAACCAGTGGATGATTGATTTGGGTTAACCCATGCTCCCACTGTGCAAGTTCTATTCGCACGCAAAATGCCAATGATACTTCAATAGAAGAATGACTGAAGGGCGAATAAGAGCCTGGCGTACATTTTTATTATTTGGGGGTCGGGAGAGGCGTGAAGTTGAGTGTATCTAAGGCCCAAAAATGAAGGTTGTGCAATACACGGAGTGCAGAATTATTAGGCAAATGAGTATTTTGACCACATCATCCTCTTTATGCATGTTGTCTTACTCCAAGCTGTATAGGCTCGAAAGCCTACTACCAATTAAGCATATTAGGTGATGTGCATCTCTGTAATGAGAAGGGGTGTGGTCTAATGACATCAACACCCTATATCAGGTGTGCATAATTATTAGGCAACTTCCTTTCCTTTGGCAAAATGGGTCAAAAGAAGGACTTGACAGGCTCAGAAAAGTAAAAAATAGTGAGATATCTTGCAGAGGGATGCAGCACTCTTAAAATTGCAAAGCTTCTGAAGCGTGATCATCGAACAATCAAGCGTTTCATTCAAAATAGTCAACAGGGTCGCAAGAAGCGTGTGGAAAAACCAAGGCGCAAAATAACTGCCCATGAACTGAGAAAAGTCAAGCGTGCAGCTGCCACGATGCCACTTGCCACCAGTTTGGCCATATTTCAGAGCTGCAACATCACTGGAGTGCCCAAAAGCACAAGGTGTGCAATACTCCGAGACATGGCCAAGGTAAGAAAGGCTGAAAGACGACCACCACTGAACAAGACACGCAAGCTGAAACGTCAAGACTGGGTCAAGAAATATCTCAAGACTGGTTTTTCTAAGGTTTGATGGACTGATGAAATGAGAGTGAGTCTTGATGGGCCAGATGGATGGGCCCGTGGCTGGATTGGTAAAGGGCAGAGAGCTCCAGTCCGACTCAGACGCCAGCAAGGTGGAGGTGGAGTACTGGTTTGGGCTGGTATCATCAAAGATGAGCTTGTGGGGCCTTTTCGGGTTGAGGATGGGGTCAAGCTCAACTCCCAGTCCTACTGCCAGTTCCTGGAAGACACCTTCTTCAAGCAGTGGTACAGGAAGAAGTCTGCATCCTTCAAGAAAAACATGATTTTCATGCAGGACAATGCTCCATCACACGCATCCAAGTACTCCACAGCGTGGCTGGCAAGAAAGGGTATAAAAGAAGGAAATCTAATGACATGGCCTCCTTGTTCACCTGATCTGAACCCCATTGAGAACCTGTGGTCCATCATCAAATGTGAGATTTACAAGGAGGGAAAACAGTACACCTCTCTGAACAGTGTCTGGGAGGCTGTGGTTGCTGCTGCACGCAATGTTGATGGTGATCAGATCAAAACACTGACAGAATCCATGGATGGCAGGCTTTTGAGTGTCCTTGCAAAGAAAGGTGGCTATATTGGTCACTGATTTGTTTTTGTTTTGTTTTTGAATGTCAGAAATGTATATTTGTGAATGTTGAGATGTTATATTGGTTTCACTGGTAATTATAAATAATTGAAATGGGTGTATATATTTTTTTGTTAAGTTGCCTAATAATTATGCACAGTAATAGTCATCTGCACACACAGATATCCCCCTAACATAGCTAAAACTAAAAACAAACTAAAAACTACTTCCAAAAATATTCAGCTTTGATATTAATGAGTTTTTTGGGTTCATTGAGAACATGGTTGTTGTTCAATAATAAAATTAATCCTCAAAAATACAACTTGCCTAATAATTCTGCACTCCCTGTATTCCAAAGAAGACTACAGCTCAAGAAAGCACACACAACACATCATCTTCACCTCTGTATCTGCAACGTAAGATGAGGAATGCTAAGGAGCACACCATGAGCAACAGCACCAGTGTGTTGTTGGACAGTGGATTATGATGCAGCGGTCATCCCTCGATTGACTCGGACAGCGAAGAACCGTATAGAGTAAAGGCTGCCTGCCCCTCAAAATGAAACATCTGCGTGCCTCTGTTACTTGGGGGTCTCTGTATCACTGTGGAATATATATGGCAGCTGAATGAGGGTTTCTTGATGGCCATTATTTTGCATTGAGAAAAATGTTCTGTTTGCCATTGCTAAATACCTCTTTATAGATGCTGTAGGGAAGAGAATAACAGTGGGAGTTTATATGAAGAAGAGAATTGACCACTCTCAATCTCTTCTCAGCCACTTAGGACTTAGGAGTTGAAAGGACTTTTACAGCACTTGCAGGGCTAATGCGAAGCTAATAGGCCTCGCCTTTGTTGGGGGAAGTGTTTGGTAATATGAACCCGCCCCTGTGATGCCCCCACCTGTTATGGGAAGAACATTTCTTAGAGAAGCAACATCTTGGGCTTCAACATTCTCTAAGCTAGGGGTGGGGCCCCTTTCCTGAAAAGACTATCGGCAGAGGTAAGCAGTACCCTTTAAATGTTACACAAATGAATCTGAAGTGATTTTGATCAAAATACGGTACCTTTGTTGGAAGTACCCTTTGAGTTGGGTACCAGCAGTGGAATGAATGTTTTGGTTGGTAAAACATTGTCTGGTTAACATTTGGTAGAGAAAAACAGTGAATGAAATAGTGTGGTAATTAAAAGCTGTTTGAGCAGAACTGGGCTCCTACTGGGTGTCGGTATCTGACAATAATGCTATTGAAGGCATGCTGATTTTGTGCAAGGCTGTATTCGCCATGATGCCTTGTATTTTGGGAAGTTTGACAATAAAGTGAGAGTTCCGGACCGGGTAAGGCGGCTAAAAAGTGACTGGTGAGATTATAGTTTCTAGTGAGGAAAAATAAGTGTAGGTGGTAACAAGAACCTCACTAATTTTCACCCAAAACAATGTAACTGTATTTATACTACAACGCTATAACTTGATATTTCACACCCGCTCTTAATAACCAAGTGACATCTTGAAAAGATCATTGTCAATTTTGATTGCAGGGCAGACATTAAGGTGCCATTTTAGATGTTTGAAGTTTGTCTTCCTGTTTCTGCGATGTGATATGAGCCATAGAGCATTGATGTGTTTTAAGGGTAAAGACGTATACAGCGTGTTGTGTTCACGGTGGGTGTCAAATTATTTTTTGAAATCTGATCAGTGAGTGGCCAGTAGGCAATTTAATATGGCTCCATTTTATTGTTTATTTTCGCTTGAAACTATGCATCATTAATGTGTCGTATTTTTCCCCATGTTGTGTTTTTTTTTACAGATGTTCCCTCTGCCTGTGGCTAATGGGAAAAACCGTCCAACAACGCTAGCAAGCACACAGTTCGGTGGACCAGGTATAGTTCTTTTCTAAGTGATGTGTTTTTTTTTTTTTTTTTTTTTTTTTTTAAACGATTAATGAAAGTGGTGAGTCGTAGGTAAGTGAGGTGATAGTTTTTGCTATTTCGATGATTTTGTTTTAGCTTGGGTATAAACTTGATTAGTTATAAAAATGACTTTAGACCTCCGCTGTGCCAGCCATCTCACTTGTTTTTGGGTGGCTTTTATTTAATTTGTTTGATAAGGGCATGGAAACAGGATGTGACTTGGAAAGTTGGGCAAACACCTGTCTTATGTTGCACTAAAAGTGAATAAAAGTATTGTTTGGCTAGATCTTGCCTGCTTCCTCTTCTAGAAGTGAAGCACCATTCTTCCGTCCTCCAAACGTTCCCCACCTATGCATTACATTCTTTGCTAGACTTTGAGGAATATTATGGCTGGATATATATATTTTTTTAATTTTTATTTTTTTTGGCGGGGCATTTTGACATGAAGAAAGAACTTTTTTTCCATGTATCTTTCATTTTGTATTAAGGAAATGTTGATACTTCTTCCAGTGAAGGCTTGCCCTAAATTTAATGTGGGTCCTCTAATAAAGTGTGCAGTGCTTTCAAGACTAATTATACAAATACTATGGATTATGTCTCGGACCTCGCTATGTTGTCCTCAATGTTTTTTTCATGTAAAAACCCTGTAATGATGTCATCCTTGGTTGACGGAGAAAGAATGTGACCTGCGACCCATCCGTATGTTTTAGCTATGAAATTAGCCACGGATATTGTGTTGTACAGCTTTATGGGTTTTCCTTTGTCTTTTTTTAGGTCGACCATAGCAGTACGCAAGGGCTGCTTTTCCGTGGTGGTATCTGTAGCCTTTTAACCAAGCCCACCGCACGCCCATCACTATCACTCGTTCATGGGCTTGTTTTTCAAAAATCCTTTGAGATTGGTAAATGCTTTACGTTTGTCCCTCCTTGGGGCAGTGTTACGCCTTTGCAGTCGACCCGGTTACATGGATAATTGCACGATTGCCAGTATGTTTGACTGCGAGTTAACTTCTTTTTCCTTTTGTGTCTCTCCTTTGCGCTCATGGCGGCCGTGGCGCTCTGAATCGGCTTGTGTACATCAACTGTTTTACTTTTCATGTTCAATTTATGTGGCAAGAAGTCAGTTAGGAATTTACAACCCAAATAGCTGTAACTCGAGCAAAAGCCAGACCCATTGCATTACATATGTTTATGTATTGTTGCTCCTCCACCAAACTAATCTCTTGGCTCTGGATAGCAGCGTACTGGACAAGGTGTCAGCTGCCTCTACCAAACAGATAAAAAAACGATTCAGATCGTGCTCATATAGTACATTCCATAAGATTTCGTAAACATTTTCCTGAATTATGTCTTCCCCTTCACATACATCTATTGCATCTCGTGGAGAATCCTTCCCTTTTCCCATGCAACAAGCGCACCTTAAAGCAGTTTAAGACGAATTTACTGGATTAGCTCTTCATGTGTGGCCATTATTAACTAGATAACGGGCCAGTATTTGCAGATTCTCTGTCGCAACCCACAGCACATGCAGCGTTCGTATAGGTTGTCAAAAATCTTTATTAAATTGAGTATAATGTATGTTTAGGCAGAGAACGAACAGTTTGTGGACCTAGTGCTTCCTGTGTGTGATGTAGTGTGGCTTTGTATTTGTGTGCATCTCTGTATGTTGCATTTGGATTCGGATTGCCCAATGCCTTTAATATTTAAAATAATTAGTCAAAAGTGAAAACGGCTAGTTAAGACTATACTCCCACTGAGTATTTAACCTGGTGTCTGAAAGCTTAAGGTTGGCAGTTAGGCTTTTGAAAAATTCACAACTTACGTGTTCTCACAAAGCACCGTTTTGTATGTGCGAGGTCAGCATCACTAGTAGTAGGTGTTCTGGACACGACATGTACTTTTTCCAGAGTTAAAATCATGTGAATTTCATATGAACAAAGAAGCTGCAATACCGGAATAGGCACACAATCGTTATAAAAAGTAACTATAAATTGTTAGTTTAAAAAGTTGATTTTAGCCCGGGCTTCTGCCTCATTCAGTACCGAGTGGACATCAAAGAGGCCTGCAACCATGTTAAAAAAAGTAGGTTTTGGAAAAATGTCCCCATTCTGCTTTTTTTTTTTTTTTTTTGCAGGAGTAGAAATCTGCTCTTACTTTAAAAATTTGCACTTTGCAACCTGTTTTGGTTTCTATTTATTTATATTTTATTGGAACCATTGGTAAATAACCATTGCTTTTGGTAAACCTATTGATTGCTTGAGCTTCACGGAATGCCATACCTGCACTGAACAACTGTTAATGTGGTCTCATCTGAAATAAACAAGTCATTGTCATGCAACGAATATTGTGTGAATATCTCGTTCTAAAGGAATATTTAGTTTTACATTGTTGTACATATGTGACGTCATTCTCTGCCGCACCAATGAAAGCCTTTCCTTCGTTCAAGTTTAGCTTTACAGCCTCCTAAGTGAAGTAAAAACAAACAAAAAACACATATAATAATGTGTATATTATTGAGTACTGAAGAGGTATGCCTGTAAAATGAGGACTCTCCTGGACTACATTCCTCATTTTCTTTATGAATTAATTTTCAAGAAACAATTGTTAAAAGTAATACTACCAACTGTGCACCTGATATGGCATGCATCAGTCATTCTTGGGTGCAAGAGGAGTTGGCACCCTTTCTACTTAGTAGAACTCAGCCCACACTCGTTGCCACCGGATCGCATTGTTACCGCCTATCTTCAGTCATACCCCTTTCAGACAGGGTAGCATACGGACTGCTTCTCCTTTTAACCCAAACGTGTTAAGAGCCATCTTCTCTCTGTCTGGAAATTGGATTGCTTGGGTTTTGGAAAACGCTCAAATGGTGCACTGATTCACTAGGAACCTTTTGTATTCAGAGTGCATAATGGACAGGTTTTTAGAATTTAATAATCATACATATAAAACAGCTGCTGTCTTTCTTGAAAGCTGGTCCTTCCATTTGGCTGAAAAACATCAGTTTCATTGTTATTGCAATGTCCTGTGATAACTTGTTTATTGCAGTTGTCTTTCAGAACATAGCAGTAAAAATTAGTGAATATTAAAGCTGGATGACAACTCAGTGCTCAAGTCGGGCTTCGATGCCTCTTAATTTAATTCCTTTCTTTAGAGGTAAGCGGCGCTCATGGGTCTTGCTTTCAGTTTGATAAAGAATAAACATCCAAGTTTTATTCGTGGCTAATATTTCATCACGTTTTGCAGTATGACACAGGATTTTGCTGTATTAAACTTTTTTCTATTAGTAACGGAAGACTAACAAGCAGGAAAAAATACTTTGGTTTGCTATTGGATGTCACCCTACTGGGCTAATGTGGAAAAAACTCTGAACATCTTAATGTATACTTTCACGTTGTTTTCTTGTCGTTGCTTAGTTAAAACAAGTTTTTGATAGGGCATCAATCATTTTTTTTTTTTTTTTTTTGGGGGGGGTGAGCAGGAAACAAGTGCTTTGTTACAAAAATATGAAACTTGTCCTGTTGTGCTCTGAAATATTTGTTTTCAAGTGTTTTTTGTTTTACTTTCTGCGAGGAACTAGTTATAATCAATGTCTTTTTTTAGGCTGAGCGCACAAGCACTTTCTGACATGTTGTAAGTATTCTGTGGGCTTTTAACCATGCCAACCACATGTCCTTCACTTTCACGTATTCGTGGGCTTGCCTTAAAAAAAAAATCCCTTGAGGTCATTTGTAAATGCTTTGTTTGTCCCGCCTAGGGACGATTTTGTTACTACCTTGCAGGCTGACCCTGTTACATGAATTATTGCACAATATACTTCAGCGTGGACGAACAATTTTTTTTCTTTTATCTCTCCCCTCCTTCTCTATGGTGGCCAGGGTGCTCGCAGAACAGCAGCGCAAACTCCATCAGTGGGATTTAAGCGCTGGTCACATTGTTCACACTGTTACCTAATTAGAGTCTAATCTTTTGGCTTGCCCCTTCACGCTCCATAGCTTTCACAAATACACCTGTAATTGATAAATGCTTTACATAAAAAAAACACAATAATCCTCAAAGCGACTCTTCCGACACAGCAGGGGAGACAATACTACAATATTCTCTGAACTCGGGAAACTTGCCCCAGAATGCTTTATAAGCATTTTTTTACGTAACATTTTTGCCCATAACTCAGCCTGTGGTGGTCCTAGGACCATGAGGCCACCACCAAAACGTTCAGCACGAAGCACTTTCTGTCTAGGTCATCTCTGGGTCCCCACACTATGCTAGTGGGACCCCAAAATAATAACTGCTGCCACCATTCTGTGTCTTTTTGAGCATTCTCACGGCTGGAACTTTTGTATTACAGCTGAGAGTAGGTAATGTTTTAAGGGCCTTGTTTGTAATGTGATTGTAATAGGCCTGCCAGCGTTGAAAATGTGTAAGGCACTATGCCCTCTAGGGGCTAAATATATGCTTGCTCGCTTTTCTGACATTCCGTTTTTATGTGGTTATGCCCTCTAAGGTCTGGCTATATCGTTACATGACCAGTTTCTATTTTTTATTGTGGTGTCCTCTACGGGCTGTTCTGAGCATTACAGTCAACATCCTACAATATTTGCAGCACTCAGAAAATCGCCCAATAATGCTTTGCAGGGTATTCTTTTGTAAAAACATTTTTGCCCATAACTAAGCCTGTGGTAGTCCTAGGACCGTGGGACCAACACCAAAACCTTCAGCACAGCGCACTCTTTCTACCTAGGTCAACTCTGGGTCTCCACACAATGTTAGTGGGGATGCCAAAATAACTCCTTACCATTCAGTGTGTTTTTAAGTTTCTGCTGGCTGGAACTTTTGTTTTACAGCTGAGAGTAGTTTGTGTTTTAAGGGTCTTGTTTGTCATATCATTATAGTAGGCCTTCTAGCCTTGAAAATGTGTAATGCACTACGCCATCTAGGGCTGCAGTGCAGCCCATGTATGGGTTGCACTGCATTATTTTCTGCTGTTCTGTTTTCTTGTGGTAGTGCACTCTAGAGGCTAACTATATATTGTTACATGACCATGTTTTTTAGAAATTCTACTTTTTTTTATTGTGGTGTCCTCTAGTGGCTGTTTTGAGCATTACAATCAACATACTACAATATTCGCAGCACTTGAAAACTCACCCCATAATGGTTTGCAGGGCATTCCTTTTACAAAACATTTTTGCGCATAACTCAGCCTGTGGTGGTCCTAGGATAATGAGACCACCTTCAAAACGTGTTTACCACAACATGCTCTTTCTGTCTAGATCATCTCTGGGACCCCACACTAGGTTAGTGGGAACATCAGTGTATTCGTAAGCTCTCGTTTGGAACTTTTGTTTTGCACCTGGGAGTAGTTTGTGTTTTAAGGGCCTAAGTAGCCCTTTAGTTATATGCAGGGCCACTGGAATTACATGGCAGAATGTACCAAAATATGTTGCAGGGTTGATCAATTAATGTGACAAAAGAAGTACAGTTATCAATTTACAATGCCAATCGCTCTAACTCAAGAAAATGTGAGACCTGTTGCATATGCTCGTTATGGATCAAACCCAGCATTCTTTTGGGGAATTTTTTGTTCCAGAAGACTGTTTTGATACAGTCATGAAAAACCATTTGAAGTAGTGAACATAAACCTTTTACTTTTTTCTTTGTCTGAAAACTAGTATATGATAAACGTTATGGTCTGGTGTGGTAATGAGGGGGGAATCTCGTTTTCCCTCACTATAAACTCATGTTGTGAAAACGTGACCATACTTAAAAATTTAAACCAGGGCAGAATAAATAATATTAAAATAAACTCAGATGACAATCTCTTCCCAACAGTTAGTGTAACTGAGGTGCAAGTGTTTTTGGGTGAAGCCCTCCGCAATAAGGGGAAGCAAATTACAGGAAAGAACACTGAACTGTGCTTTTGAGAGTATGAAGAAGCAAGCTTATGATAATACATTTGGAATAATATGATCTTGCAGCATGGATATGCTCCTTTCCTATGGTATTCCAACTACGTGTTTGTTTGGGTGGTTAACTTGCATTGTCGCTTTAGTATATGCCTAAAGAGAAATTTGTTCTAGCAGGCCTGGACAGTCCCACTTTTACGTTTATTTTCCAAAAATTATTCGAGATGCTATAGGTCCATATTTGATATGGCACTGTCTGTATCTCCAATTGGATAAACTGCTAGTGGGAACCTATATTGCTTTAATGACTCAAGCCACAAATCTTATAAGAACAACTTTCATAATAGGAAAAAAGAAATTAATGAAACAATGTACCTGGTAACAATTTGTTGCTCACAGTGTTATACATTAACACAACATTATGTACACGTCAATGCTGATTGCTCCAATTCAGTGCAACAGTTGTGAAAACAGTGCTCGTGCAATGTGACTTGTGAGATAAAGTGAATGAAACAAAAAAATAAAATACGCAATTCTCAGAACAGTGCAATGTCTACCTGTTAGCTGTCTGGCATAATACAGAAAACTCAGTTCATCCAGGGCACCTGGGAGGCATCCTTATGAGTCCGCCAAGAGAGGGACAAAAGTGTCTCCTGTCCAACTCAAAAACCATCAAGGAGGGTCTTCATCAGGACGTAAATTAGAAGGTAGATGGAGCAACCCATATTCATGAACAATGCGTGTTTCCATCTCAAAAGACTCATTGGAACAACTGGACTGCCTATATCCTTGTCATTATGAATATTTGGACGGTAAACAGCATAGGACAATGATCAATAACCAATGTAATATAACCCTTCCTTTGTCTTCATTGGGAATGGGCCAAAGGAGCAAAAGTCCACAGTTATGCAGACAGTTTCCGACCATTTCAATAATGGGAGTAGAAATGGAATAAGAGTCAGCTGATTTATTTTTTAAAAGGGGGCTCTTCTTCCTCCTTCAATATGAATTGGCCAAAGTAACTACATTCTGCAGTTCTCAAAGGGACAGGTCACGTCAAAGACTCCGGCTGTCTAAAAAATGTCCATTACAGCCAACAGATTTTCATTTGAAATGACCATTACGTTTGCACAGACATTGAGTTTTACTGATAAAACTATACCACAGTCAATGTGTGGAAATGACATCACCTAGTGTATTGAGCTTCTTTGATCATATGAAATGTTTTTACTGCACTATAGAATTACAAACATGCACTTCGTTTGTGCTTTCCTAATTCTGATATAATACTTGCACAGTTCTTTCACAGACATTTACATTTTGATGTGTGCTAGAAAAAAACCTTTCCTTTCACACTCCTAGATTCTCAGATAAATCCTCTCACTTTGAAGTCGGAGAAAGAAAAGTAAACACCGACTCCCTCGGAAGACCGAGCCGGACATTTCTCTGTCTTTTGAAAACAACAAATTTGACAAGATAAAAACATAATGTAAAAGCCTGTTTACAGGAAGCCAGCACTCGTGGAAGATTACAGAATGCAGGTTATGCTCCATGCTAGGGATAAAGACCTGCTAGACAACCTAAAACAAATAAAGACCGCACATAAAAATAAGTGAATGTTAGGTAAAAAGCACAAAGTCAATGGCAAGCAACGGACAAAATGCATTCCTATGTCAGTTTTGAGAATGTCCCTAGGAAGTCTTTAGCAACCAGTCAGCTGTGCTGTATGGTAGGCTTCACCGTAAAAAGGGGGTTCTAATTTCAGTAGCTAAGCTACTGGCATCACATGACTGTTAGTTTCGAGTCTTATTTCAGCTTAAAGCAATCAGGCTGTGGTTTCCTTAGCACGACAGGGATTTTAAATGAAATACAGAGCAGTGTAATTTGTTGCTACCATAACAAAGAAGCTTCTTCAGACCAGGTGTTGCCTCCAGAGGTGGGTGGGAGGTTGCAATTTTAATGTTTTCAGGCATTTTACTGTATTGATAATAGTAATTTGCTGCATATTAATATCCCTGTCTTAATATGCAGCCCTGGGGATGGTTTGGGGATTTGAGGGTGGGGGTGGGGGGGATCAGGCAGGCAAAGGGAAAAACCTGAGGTAGTCCAGGTGGGTAAATACTAATGACTTGTAGGAATGTGTCAAAAAGATCGAAGTCGTTCTTCAGTTTGCTTTATCTTCTTTGCTCCATAAATGAAGTGTATAATTATATCTGAGTCCAATTAAAAATAACCGATAGCCAGAAATACAAATACAACCTCTTAAATAAGTGTAATAAATTCCAGATAACCAAGCCCTTCATTTTCTGTTGACCAATGAAGGAATTATTTGCTCAAAAATAATATTAAGGGATTTAAAGCGGGATCGGTACTGCACTAGATCAAAAAGCACTGAGTTACTATGAAAGCGTTAGAAGTGTTATACAGTGTCTTCAAGTCTAATACGGAAAATCATTCAAAATCTTTGGCCATTACCACAGTACAATCACTGATAGAGTTTGCGACTGAGACACAGAAAATTAATACTACTGGAAAATCTTTGTAACCTGCCATACAAAGAACACACATAAAAGCGCTGGAGCACATCTAAAGTTTCTCATCATTCAGTTTTAGTCTTACTAAATTAATGCACAGGTGCAGTGTACTCAAATCATGCTTCAGTTCAAAAGCAATGCCATTGCATTAACCGTTAGTTTATATAAAACCACACTAATTTCAAGTAATCACAGCAGCTGCACTATGATTGGGTAAGGGTAAACTCCAGCCATCTGTAAAATTCCTTTCTTATTTTTATCCATATTAAAGATTCTAGAGCCTGCCACTCATTCCCTGACCCACCTTCCCAAAAGCACCCACCAAAACCAACATTCAATGAGAATCAAAAGTGAGCTCAGCTCCATCTGGTGCAGTTCTTTGCTACTTCCACTGTAAAGACACCCAGTAAGGAGTTTACATTTATCAGTATCACTTGTGCCTATTTGATCGCTAGTAATAAAGATGAACTGATGGAGTTTGTAGTTGCAGGGCAAGCTTTCTCAAATTCATAGGTTCTGTGTCTGCAACACAAGTTGCAGTGTATCAACTGTGCATATTGACTGACCAACATTTTTGCCTGTGGCAATTTACGTTTTGCTTCATTTTACAAATGATTAGTAAAAGGAGTGTCAAGTGGGCAGCCACTAACTCCTCTCGATTTACAGTGGAACATAACAATGGTTTTCAGTTGTGATTTGATGCCGACAAACATGCAGGATCAGCATCAATTTGCCAAGTGGAGGCTTTCCACGAGGAACAGTTTCCACTACAGCCTCCGCTCTGAGTGTCGGCTGTGTGTCTTGGCAGGGTGCACACAAAGGTTTGAAATTGCTGCATGTCCGGTTTTTCCCCCCGAAATCACAGTTTGGTCTGTTTTAGGGATGTGGTCCACTGATAATGTTCAGCTTCAACTGCACAATAGGCTGTTGGATGTTCAGATATTTTGGTGAGAAGACTGAATAATCTCTGGAAAAGCTCAGCCCTTTCTTTTTAGAAATCTATTGTTCAGGTGGAATTATCAGTGGTAAGACTTTTATTGTCTTGAACCCTTTTTTGAGCAATATTAAAAGATTCTAAAATAGTACTCCTACTGTATTTGAGTCAACGTGGTGCTATATATTTGTTTATTTCACACATCGGTTTCTCATTGGTAAAGTTTAAACAAACATTGACCAAGCCAATAGGTTTGGCCTTAAAAGTTGCTTTATGGTAACATGAAGCATTACAAGTAAGGAGCACGGGACTGGATATCTATTTGTTGGGAAGCAAAGACCTGTAGAATAATATTTGTGTAGTTCAGAAGGTGACTGCTGCAATGTCAAGTGAGATCTAAGCATCAATGTAGGTTAATGACTGCTCTCTTTCCATCTGTGCAGCTGCCAGAGAAAAACACCGTAAATTATCTAGTTCCATAAAACACTTTAATGTGTGTCCCTGAAAGTTCAAGCTCTGGCAGCTGTATAAATTAAATGATCACATCTGTGGGAAGGACAAGTACTGTTTTTGTGGAAGCACACAATTTCTGCCCAATCAAAACATGTACTCCTGGCTCCCAATGTGATGGTGTAGCCAAAGATATTCTCTAGTGATGCTTACATAATTGTTTGGCGACAGCTGCACGGTCAAGCCAGGCTATAAAATATGGTTCTGAACATCTGTTAGGCTGCAACATATATATTGGTGCACACTGTAGGAAAGTAACCTTTTTGGCGTGGTTGCCCCCACTTTTTTTTCGCTGTCAGTGTGTTCTGTGTTCACTGGGATCCTGCTAACCAGGACCCCCACTGACTATGCTCTCTCTGAATTTGGTTGTGCAGGACTTGGCATACCCCACAACTGACATACTGGTGCTCATATATATGTGTATGTATGTATGTGTGTATATATATATATATATGCTTATATGTGTATGTATGTATGTGTATATAATAAGTTCAATGGCATGTGTAGCTGCAGATACACATGATGTGCATATCTCGCCATCTAGTGTTGGGCTCGGAGTGTTACCAGTTGTTTTTCTTGGAAGAAGTCTTTCTTTTGAGACACTGGATCGAGTGGCTGCTCTCGGTGATAGTGAGCATGGACATCAACTCCTTTGTTACATTGTTTTCCTTCTGCCATCGGGTTTGGACGTGTTCCCTCTCGCTCCGGGACTTTTGATTCGGAAACTCTATATTCTCTCAAACTTTTCTCATAACGTTGGTTTTGTTTCGTACGCAGTTTCTTCTGCACTCAATCCGATAGTACTGTTGGGATCAAGGAAATGCTCTTTCGGGTGCTTGTGTACTCTTTGGGCCTGGTCGGGCCTACTGCGTCATAGCCTGATGGATCGGACTCCATTCCGATTCTGTTCTCTGTGCCACGCACTTGGTCTGTAATATGTCTTTCTCCGGAACATCGAGAAGAAAGCTGTGAGGCGTGTCCGTCTTTTCAATCGAAGAAAACATTACGTGGTCGAAGGGCATAAAGACTGGACATGGCATCAAAGCACACTGAGTCCGACACCCTCTAAGAGGAAGGAGCAGGCACAAATGGCAGGTTCGATCCCAGACTCCGAATCCGAGCAGCGTTCAGACGATGACAGCCAGCCAATAGCAGCGGCGCAGTACATGAGTACACCTGTCCCAACATCTTTTAAAAAAGCAGGCAAGTCCTTGGGTGCATCACTTCTCTCAAGCCATGGTTGCACCCAGAAAAAATTAACCGACAACCGACCTTTGGTTTTGGTGCCGAAAAAGGCCAAAACACGCCAGTTTCAGTGTCTGGGTCGAGCTGGAAATTACAAGCCTCAACCTCCGAACCGAGCCGATGCCGAACATCATCTGATCCAAAAAAGAGTTTCGGAGCCGAAGCCTCGGCCAGCAGCTTCGGACCTGAAACATCTCAGTCCGACTTTGGAACCAAAAACAACATCTTATACAGAGGAGACAGGGCTTTTGGCTCAGATGAGGCATGTGCCTAAAACACTGACTGAACATTCCTCTAAGGGCACAAAACATACATCTGAACATCAAATGGAGGAATTGGACATTCACCCTATTTTAGAGGGTATGAACAGCAAGAAGGGAAGAATCTAAATCCAGAAAGACTGGAAAAATATTACTTCTCTGCCTCCACAGACTAAAAGAAAGTTACCATTTCAGGAGTCTCTTGATACTTCCCCACCACCGGCAAAAAGTTTCAAGCAGATTTCAAGCAGAAGGAAAAGCCGAAACCTCTTCAGATTTCTCCATCACATTCACCGCAACTTCCTTTTTCACCACAACCTCTCACTCCACCACCTTCACCTTCACCCTCACACTTCTTCACAAGAACAACAAAGGGGTGATTCTAGTTACACTGTAGACCCATTAGGCATTTGGGTATACCATCTAATGATCCAGATCTCTACCCTACTAGACCATCCCCACCAGTTGATGGTACAGCTTATAATCAAGTAATATCCAGGGCAGCTGCATACCATGGAGTAAAAATGCATGCAGACTCTTTAAAAGAGGAGTTCCTTTTTAATACACTATCCTCCACTCATAAGCAATACCAGTTTTTTACCAATGCTTCCTGGTATGCTTAAGCATTCAGAAAAAAATATATTTAAAGAACCAGTTAAAGCTAGGGTTCTAACACCGAGGATTGACAAAAATATAAGCCTGCACCAACAGACCCAATTTACATCATACAACAACTACCACCAGATTCTATTGTGGTCAGTGCAGCCAGAAAGCATGCCAATAGTCAGTCTTCTGGGGATACCCCACCCCCTGACGAATCTGAAAATTTGATGCTGCGGGGAAAAGGGTGGCAACACAAGCAGCCAACCAATGTTGTAATGCTAATTCCCAGGCCCTGTTAGCAAGCTATGACAGGGCACATTGGGATGAGGTGTAAGAATTCTTACAATACCTACCCGGGGAACACCAAAAGCAGGTGCAGCAAATTGTGAAAGAGGGTCAGGCCATAACAAATAATCAGATTAGTTCTGCTCTAGATGCAGTTGACACTGCAGCTAGAGGAATTAATACCAGCATCACAATTAGACAACATGCATGGTTGAGGTCCTCAGGTTTTAAACCAGGGATACAACAGGCAGTCCTTATGCCGTTTAACAAACAGCAACTCTTTGGACCAGAGGTGGACACAACCATAGAGAAACTCAAAAAAGACTCAGACAGCAAAAGCCATGGAGCCCTTTATACCACACCATTTCAGGGTTCCTCTTGGAAACCACACTTTATGGGAGGTTTGAAAACCCAAAATGCAGAGGGTTCTACCTCCCATCCAAAGCAAGGACAGCCGTACTACCCAAGTGGGTCATTTAGAGGCTCTTACAGAGGACAACATTTCAGGGCCAGGGGAACATTTGCAGCCTCAAAGGGTACTTCCACACCCACTAAACAATGCCTTCCCAAACATCCCACAATCCCATAAGTCTTCTGTGGGAGGAAGACTGCAGCAATTCCATTCTCACTAGCAAAACATCACCACAGATCAATGGTTACTTTCAATTATCCGCAGTGAACTCCACTCCGCTCCACCAAATATTCCACCTCATTCTCACAGACTCTCTCGAGAACACACTATTGTATTAAAACAAGAGGTACAATGTCCATTACTCTACGAGGCAATAGAAATAGTTCCCCTCTCACAGCAAGGAAAAGGAGTATACTCCCTATACTTCCTTATACCAAAGAAGGATGGTACTCTCAGACCTCTAAATCTGTATATCCTGTCAGAACATTTTCACATGGTCACTCTACAGGATGTAATTCCCCTACTACAAAAACAAGATTACATGACAGCGTTAGATCTTAAAGACGCTTACTTCCACGTTCGTAATTTCAGGCAAGCACTACCAATTCAAGGTACTGCCCTTTGGAGTAATGGCACCAAGAGTGTTTACAGAATGTCTAGCAGTAGTAGCGGCATACCTCGGAAGACAGCACACACATGTCTTCCCTTATCTATACGATTGGTTAATAAAATCCAGCACCATTCTTAAATGCCAACAATACACAACAGATACCCTACACACATTAGGGTTCACAATCAGTTACCAGAAATCTCATCTTCGGCCAGCACAAATTCAACCTTATCTAGGTGCAATTCTGAATACTCAATCAGCATTAGCCTACCCAAATCCACAACGGATACAAGCCTTTCACTACCTCATATCACAAATGCAGGTCAATCAAACCTGCACAGAAAGATTTGTCATGAACCTATTGATGGCATCATGCGTAGCCAAAGTACCAAATGTGCGGCTAAACATGAGACCACTGCAACAGTGCCTCTCGCAACAATGGTCTTAGGCACAGGGTCGGCTACAGGATCTGGTGTTAGACTGCCAAACTTGCAAATCTCAGCAATGGTGGAATCACAACAACTTAACAAACGGGCAGCCATTTCAAGACCCTGTGCCACAGACCATAATCACAATAGATGTGTCAATGACTGGTTGGGGAGCCCATCTCAACAATCTAACGTTACATGGACAATGGGACTCAATACAAAAAACTTATCACATAAACCACTTGGAATTATTAGCGGTGTTCTTAGCCATCAAGGCATTTCAACTACAGATCTTACACAAAATGTTCTTATAAGAACAGACGTGACAACAATGTATTATCTGAAAAAAAAGAGGGGACACACACACTCATCCCAATTGTCCCTTCTAGCTCAAACAATAAGAAAATGGGCAATTCAGTCACATTCACCTGCTAACGGAATACAGCCCAGGGGTACCTAACCAGCTAGCGGACCTTCTAAGCAGGACGCAGCAAAAATACACGAATGGGAGATTAATCCACAAGTAATTCAATATTACTTTCATATGTGGGGAACACCAAACATAGACCTTTTCGCAACAAGCGAAAACGCAAAATGCCAAAACTTTGCAATGAGATACCCACACCCTCAGTCCAAGGCAATGCTCTTGGATCAACTGGTCAGGGATATTTGCTTATGCTTCCCCCCCCTCTCCCGTTAATTCCATTTCTGGTCAACAAAATGCTTCACACTTCCCTCACCATGATACTCATAGCTCCCACGTGGGCACGCCAACCCTGGTGCACAACACTAAAAGATCTGTCAGTAGTACCACATCACAAGCTTCTAAATTAGCCAGGCCTGTTAACTCAGGACAGTGGTAAAATCAGGCATCCCAATCCCAGTGTGCTCAATTTGGCTCCTGAGGTCATAAAATTTGGATACCTACTGCTTCCATTAGAATGTATGGATGTTCGAAAAAAAGCACATAAGCCAACAGTTAGACAATGCTATTCAAAGAAATGGAAACATTTTGTATACTACTGTCAACCTAAAAATATAGATCCACTTAAAGCATTGATACAGGATATTGTGTTATTTGATTTAAAAGCAAATCTTGCCTATTCCTCTATTAAAATTCATTGAACAGCCATATCAGCCTACCTACAAAACAAACAACATACCTCTCTGTTTAGAGTTCCTGTCATAAAAGCATTTATGGAAGGGCTCAAACGCATTATTACACCTAGAGTTCCACCAGCTCCTGCATGAATCTTAATATTGTACTCACAAGACTTGTGTCCCCCATTCAAACCCATTCACTCTTGCGCTATTCAATTTCCAACAGGTAAGGTTGCTTTCTTGGTAGCAATTACTTCCTTGAGAAGAGTAAGTGAAATTCAGGAATTTACTCTAGAAGAACCTTTTTTCCATGTACACAAAGTAGTACTTAGTACAAAACTTTTCACATTAATCAGTCAGTGGAATTGCCAGTCTTCTTTCCACAGCCAGACTCTACTGCTGAAAGAGCTCTCCACACTCTTGAGCTCAAAGAGGTCTAATGTATTATGTAGATAGAATAAAGGACTTTAGGAAAACTAAACAACTTTTTGTTGCTTTTCAACACCCTCATAAAGGTAATCCCATTTCAAAACAAGGATTAGCTAGATGTATTGTAAAATGTATTCAATCATGCTACCTCAGAGCAAAAAGGCAGCTATTAACTCCAAAAGCACATTCCACTAGGAAAAAAGGTGCCTCCATGCCAGCCTTAGGAAATATACCAATGGCGGAAATATGCAAAGCAGCCACATGGTCCACACAACATACATTCACCAAGCACTACTGTGTGGATGTGTTATTTAGACAACAAGCCAGTATTTGACAAACGGTGCTAAAAACACTATTTCAGACTCCTTCAACTCCTACGGGCTAACCACCGCTTAGTTGGGAGGAGAACTGCTTTTTAGTCCATGCACAGCATGTGCATCTGCAGCTACACATGCCATTGAACGGAAAATGTCACTTACCCAGTGTACATCTGTCCGTGGCATGTAGTGCTGCAGATTCACATGCGCCCTCCCTGTAGTCGTTGTAGTACTTATTTAAACATATGTATATACATTTGCATGTTCATCTTATTTACTTTGATATATCTGTAGTTGTACATACACAATTCTTCACTCCTTACTTCACCCTTCTGCGGGAAAACAATCTAACAATCTAACAAAGGAATCGATGCCCATGAGCACTATCACAGAGAGGAGGAGTCACTCGATTCAGTGACTCGAAAAGACTTCTTTGAAGAAAAACAACTTATAACACTTTGAGCCCAACACTAGATGGCGAGATATTCACAGCATGTGAATTGAATCTGCAGCACTACATGCCACGAACAGATTGTAAAGAAATGGCTCCCTGTTGCAGTTACCCCCCACTTTTTGCCTGATACTGATGCTGACTTGACTGAGAAGTGTGCTGGGACCCTGCTAACCAGGCCCCAGCACCAGTATTCTTTCACCTAAAATGTACCATTGTTTCCACAATTGGCACAACCCTGGCACTTAGGTAAGTCCCTTGTAACTGGTACCCCTGGTACCAAGGGCCCTGATGCCAGGGAAGGTCTCTAAGGGCTGCAGCATGTCTTATGCCACCCTAGGGACCCCTCACTCAGCCCAGACACACTGCTTGCCAGCTTGTGTGTGCTGGTGGGGAGAAAATGACTAAGTCGACATGGCACTCCCCTCAGGGTGCCATGCCAACCTCCCACTGCCTGTGGCATAGGTAAGTCACCCCTCTAGTAGGCCTTACAGCCCTAAGGCAGGGTGCACTATACGACAGGTGAGGGCATATGTGCATGAGCACTATGCCCCTACAGTGTCTAAGCAAAACCTTAGACATTGTAAGTGCGGGGTAGCCATATGGGCTGGGAGTCTGTCAAAAACGAACTCCACAGCTCCATAATGGCTACACTGAATACTGGGAAGTTTAGTATCAAACTTCTCAGAATAATAAACCCACACTGATGCCAGTGTTGGATTTATTAAAAAATGCACACAGAGAGCATCTTAGAGATGCCCTCTGTATTTTACCCAATTGTTCAGTGTAGGCTGACTGGTTCCAGCAGCCTGCCACACTAGAGACATGTTGCTGGCCCCATGGGGAGAGTGCCTTTGTCACTCTGAGGCCAGTAACAAAGCCTGCACTGGGTGGAGATGCTAACACCTCCCCCAGGCAGGAGCTGTAACACCTGGCGGTGAGCCTCAAAGGCTCACCCCTTTGTCACAGCTTCGCAGGACACTCCAGCTAGTGGAGTTGCCCGCCCCCTCCGGCCCCGGCCCCCACTTTTGGCGGCAAGGCCGGAGAAAATAATGAGAATAACAAGGAGGAGTCACTGGCCAGTCAGGACAGCCCCTAAGGTGTCCTGAGCTGAGGTGACTCTAACTTTTAGAAATCCTCCATCTTGCAGATGGAGGATTCCCCCAATAGGATTAGGGATGTGGCCCCCTCCACTTGGGAGGAGGCACAAAGAGGGTGTACCCACCCTCAGGGCTAGTAGCCATTGGCTACTAACCCCCCCAGACCTAAACACGCCCTTAAATTTAGTATTTAAGGGCTTCCCTGAACCCTAGAAAATTAGATTCCTGCAACTACAAGAAGGACTGCCTAGCTGAAAACCCCTGCAGAGGAAGACCAGAAGACAACAACTGCCTTGGCTCCAGAAACTCACCGGCCTGTCTCCTGCCTTCCAAAGAACTCTGCTCCAGCGACGCCTTCCAAAGGGACCAGCGACCTCTGAATCCTCTGAGGACTGCCCTGCTTTGACGACGACAAAAAAAAACTCCAGAGGACAGCGGACCTGCTCCAAAAAGACTGCAACTTTATCCAAAGGAGCAGCTTTAAAGAACCCTGCAATCTCCCCGCAAGAAGCGTGAGACTTGCAACACTGCACCCGGCGACCCCGACTCGGCTGGTGGAGAACCAACACCTCAGGGAGGACCCCCGGACTACTCTACGACTGTGAGTACCAAAACCTGTCCCCCCTGAGCCCCCACAGCGCTGCCTGCAGAGGGAATCCCGAGGCTTCCCCTGACCGCGACTCTCTGAAACCTAAGTCCCGACGCCTGGAAAAGACCCTGTACCCGCAGCCCCCAGGACCTGAAGGACCGGACTTTCACTGCAGAAGTGACCCCCAGGAGTCCCTCTCCCTTGCCCAAGTGGAGGTTTCCCCGAGGAAGCCCCCCCTTGCCTGCCTGCAGCGCTGAAGAGATCCCTTGATCTCTCATTGACTTCCATTGCGAACCCGACGCTTGTTCTAACACTGCACCCGGCCGCCCCCGCGCCGCTGAGGGTGAAATTTCTGTGTGGGCTTGTGTCCCCCCCCGGTGCCCTACAAAACCCCCCTGGTCTGCCCTCCGACGCGGGTACTTACCTGCTGGCAGACTGGAACCGGGGCACCCCCTTCTCTCCATTGAAGCCTATGCGTTTTGGGCACCACTTTGAACTCTGCACCTGTCCGGCCCTGAGCTGCTGGTGTGGTAACTTTGGGGTTGCTCTGAACCCCCAACGGTGGGCTACCTTGGACCAAGAACTGAACCCTGTAAGTGTCTTACTTACCTAGTAAAACTAACAAAAACTTACCTCCTCCAGGAACTGTGAAAATTGCACTAAGTGTCCACTTTTAAAATAGCTATTTGTGAATAACTTGAAAAGTATACATGCAATTGAAATGATTCAAAGTTCCTAATGTACTTACCTGCAATACCTTTCAAACAAGATATTACATGTTAAATTTGAACCTGTGGTTCTTAAAATAAACTAAGAAAAGATATTTTTCTATACCAAACCTATTGGCTGGATTTGTCTCTGAGTGTGTGTACCTTATTTATTGTCTATGTGTATGTACAGCAAATGCTTAACACTACTCCTTGGATAAGCCTACTGCTCGACCACACTACCACAAAATAGAGCATTAGTATTATCTCTTTTTACCACTATTTTACCTCTAAGGGGAACCCTTGGACTCTGTGCATGCTATTCCTTACTTTGAAATAGCACATACAGAGCCAACTTCCTACACAGATGTACACTGGTACTTAAGTACCAGGTCATTGGGGCACCAGGGGTTCCCCATGGGCTGCAGCATGTATTGTGCCACCCATGGGAGCCCATGCAAAATGTCTGCAGGCCTGCCATTGCACGCATCCTTTCATTACAGGTCGCTATGTCACACCTATGGCAAGCCCTCCTAGTGCAGAGGCTGGTACCTGTGTGTGAGGGCATCCCAGCATGAGCAGAGGTGCCCCTACGAACTCCAACTCAATTTCCCTGGACTTCGTACGTGCAGGGAAGCCATTTTACCTGTGTACTGGACACACTGTGTGTCCAGCAACATAAGGGTAACTCCGAACCTGGGCATGTTTGGTATAACATGTTTGAATCATTCCCCAATACTGTTGTTTCCTACCAGTCTTCTGGGGTTTTCCAGGAAGCATGTGCTGCTGCCACCCCTCAGACAGGTTTCTTCTTTCCTTCTGCTGCTTGACCAGCTCAGGCAGGAGAAGGTAGAGCAAAATATTTCCTGTGGGAGAGGGAGGTAACACCCTCTCCATTGGAAATAGGTGGTTCGGTGGCATATGTAGCTGCAGATACACATGCTGTGCATAGTCCGCCGTCTGGTGTTGGGCTCGGAGTGTTACAAGTTGTTTTTCTTCGAAGAAGTCTTTTCGAGTCACGAGACCGAGGGACTCCTCCCACTTCGGTTCCATTGCGCATGGGCGTCGACTCCATCTTAGATTGTTTTCTTTCCGCCGTCGGGTTCGGACGTGTTCCTTTTCGCTCCGTGTTTCGGGTCGGAAAGTTAGTCAGAATCTCGGAAACTTAGTCGGTATTGTTTCGTTCGGTATCGGGGTAGTTAGAACAAATCAACACCGAATCTTGAAGAGCTTCGGTAGCCCTTTGGGGTAATTTCGAGCATCCGTCGGGGCCTGGTCGGCCCGACAGCGTGCAACATCGAGACTGATGGAACGGACCCCGTTCCGATTCTGTCCTAAATGCCATAATAAATATCCTTATACGGATCAACATTTGGTCTGTAACTTGTGCCTGTCCCCCGAGCACAAGGAGGATACGTGCGAAGCCTGTCGCGCGTTTCGGTCGAGGAAAACGCTCAGAGACCGAAGAGCCAGGAGGTTGCAGATGGCGTCCACGCCGACAGGACAACAACGGTTCGAGGAGGGGGAAGAAGAATCTTTCTCCATCCACGAGTCGGATTCCGAAGAATTCGACGTCGAAGAACAACCAACCGTGAGTAAGACGTCGAAACAAAAATCGCACGAAAAGACTGACAAAACCCAGGGGACGCCACCGCCAACAGGCCATGGCTTAACCCGGAAAGTAGGTGACCGTCCAACGGCACCGAAAAAGGGCGAGCTGCTGTCGAAGTCATCCGACTCCGGTCGAGATACAGGCACGCAGCAATCTCGGGACCGAGAGAGTGACGCAGAAAAAATTCGAGACGCCCGGCAACCGAACCGAAAACTGGTTCCTACTCAGAGGAACAGGGACTGTCCTCTCAACTAAAAAAAAAACACAGATTTGAGGAGGAATTACAAACAATTGAGCCAGATCACACGCAAAAGCGGATCTTTATTCAAAAGGATACAGGGAAGATTAGCACTCTTCCCCCAATCAAAAGGAAAAGGAAACTGGACTTCCAGCAAGGAGACAAGCAACCACAAGCGAAGGTGGTAAAGAAGGTAACTCCACCACCCTCTCCACCACCATCAACTCATGCATCACCGGCACAAACTCCACCATTAACACACTCACCAGCTCATACCACAATGAGCCAGGATGATCAGGATGCATGGGACCTCTACGACGCTTCAGTATCGGACAATAGCCCGGAGTCGTACCCAACTAAACCGTCACCACCTGAGGACAGTACATCATATGCACAGGTGGTAGCTAGGGCAGCCGAATTCCATAATGTCTCGCTACATTCGGAGCCTATTGAGGATGACTTCCTCTTTAACACCCTGTCCTCCACCCATAGCCATTATCAAAGCCTTCCCATGCTTCCAGGAATGCTAAGGCACTCAAAACAAATATTTCAAGAGCCAGTTAAAAACAGAGCCATAACTCCAAGGGTGGAGAAAAAATACAAGGCTCCGCCCACAGACCCTGTTTTTATTACATCACAACTGACACCGGACTCAGTAGTTGTGGGGGCTGCTCGTAAAAGAGCCAACTCGCATACATCAGGCGACGCACCACCTCCGGACAAGGAGAGCCGCAAATTTGATGCAGCGGGAAAAAGGGTTGCAGCACAAGCGGCAAATCC
Source organism: Pleurodeles waltl (assembly GCF_031143425.1). Lineage (NCBI taxonomy): Eukaryota > Metazoa > Chordata > Amphibia > Caudata > Salamandridae > Pleurodeles > Pleurodeles waltl. The sequence goes on along the minus strand of NC_090451.1, from coordinate 72,512,060 downwards.
GTGGCGCATCGCCAACTTGCAAGCACTCCTGGCGAGATACGACAGGGCTCATTGGGATGAGATGCAACATCTCATCGAACACCTCCCCAAAGAGTTCCAACAACGAGCGCAACAGGTGGTGGAAGAGGGACAAAGTATCTCGAACAATCAGATACGGTCTTCCATGGATGCAGCGGATACAGCTGCAAGGACAATAAATACTGCAGTCACGATAAGGAGGCACGCATGGCTGCGCACATCTGGGTTCAAACCCGAAATACAACAGGCTGTGCTCAATATGCCGTTTAATGAACAGCAATTGTTTGGGCCGGAGGTCGACACTGCAATTGAAAAATTAAAAAAGGACACCGATACAGCCAAAGCCATGGGCGCACTCTACTCCCCGCAGGGCAGAGGCACATTTGGCACATTTCGTAAAACAACTTTTAGGGGAGGGTTTCGAGGTCAACCCACAGAAACCAGCACCTCACAAACAAGACCACCTACCTACCGGGGACAATATCAAAGGGGAGGTTTTCGGGGACAATACAGAGGGGGCCAATTCCCAAGAAACCGGGGAAAACTTCAAGGTCCCAAAACCCCTCAAAATAAACAGTGACTCACAAGTCACACAACCCCTTCACACAACACCAGTGGGGGGAAGACTAAGCCAGTTCTACAGATCTTGGGAGGAAATAACAACAGACACTTGGGTCTTAGCAATTATCCAACATGGTTATTGCATAGAATTTCTCCAACTCCCTCCAAACGTCCCACCGAAAACACACAATATGTCAAAACAGCATATAGACCTTCTAGGACTAGAAGTTCAGGCATTGCTGCAAAAGGACGCAATAGAACTGGTACCACGTCATCAAAAGAACACAGGAGTTTACTCACTGTACTTTCTAATACCAAAAAAAGACAAAACTCTAAGACCAATACTAGATCTCGGAACACTAAACACCTACATTAAATCAGACCACTTTCACATGGTCACATTACAAGACGTAATCCCACTGCTCAAACAGCAAGACTACATGACAACATTAGATCTAAAAGATGCGTATTTCCATATACCGATACATCCTTCGCACAGGAAATACGTAAGGTTCGTATTCAAAGGAATACATTACCAATTCAAAGTGTTGCCATTCGGAATAACAACTGCGCCAAGAGTCTTTACAAAATGCCTGGCAGTAGTAGCTGCACATATCAGAAGGCAGCAAATACATGTGTTCCCATACCTAGACGATTGGTTAATCAAAACCAATACGCTAAAACGGTGTTCACAACACACAAAATATGTCATAGAAACCCTACACAACCTAGGTTTCTCAATCAACTACGCAAAGTCACACCTGCAGCCGTGTCAAACACAGCAATACTTAGGAGCAACAATCCACACAGCAAAAGGGATTGCTACTCCAAGTCCACAAAGAGTACAAACATTTCACAATGTAATACAAACCTTGTATCCAAAACAAAAAGTACAAGTCAAAATAATACTGAAACTACTAGGCATGATGTCTTCATGCATAGCCATTGTCCCAAACGCAAGATTGCACATGCGGCCCTTACAACAGTGCCTAGCATCACAGTGGTCACAGGCAGAGGGTCAACTTCTAGATCTGGTGTTGGTAGACCGCCAAACATACATCTCGCTTCTATGGTGGAACAGTACAAATTTAAACAAAGGGCGGCCTTTCCAAGACCCAGTGCCAACATACGTTATTACAACGGATGCTTCCATGACAGGGTGGGGAGCACACCTCAATCAACACAGCATCCAAGGACAATGGGACATACATCAAAGAAAGTTTCACATAAATCACTTAGAACTGTTAGCAGTATTTCTAGCGTTGAAAGCATTTAAACCCATGATAACCCACAAATACATTCTTGTCAAAACAGACATGACGACAATGTATTATTTAAACAAACAGGGGGGGACACACTCGACACAGTTGTGTCTCCTAACACCAAAAATATGGCATTGGGCAATTCACAACCATATTCGCCTAATAGCACAATTTATTCCAGGGATCCAGAACCAACTAGCAGACAATCTCTCTCGGGATCACCAACAAATCCACGAATGGGAAATTCACCCCCAAATACTGAACAATTACTTTCAAATTTGGGGAACACCTCAAATAGATCTATTTGCAACAAAAGAAAACGCAAAATGCCAAAACTTCGCATCCAGGTACCCACACAGGTACTCCCAAGGCAATGCTCTATGGATGAATTGGTCAGGGATATTTGCGTACGCTTTTCCCCCTCTCCCTCTCCTTCCATATCTAGTAAACAGATTGAGTCAAAACAAACTCAAACTCATACTAATAGCACCAACATGGGCAAGACAACCTTGGTATACAACACTACTAGACCTGTCAGTAGTACCTCATGTCAAACTACCCAACAGACCAGATCTGTTAACACAACACAACACAAACAACAGATCAGGCATCCAAACCCAGCATTGCTGAATCTAGCAATTTGGCTCCTGAAATCCTAGAATTTGGACACTTAGACCTCACACAAGAATGTATGGAGGTCCTAAAACAAGCTAGAAAACCTTCCACTAGACACTGCTATGCAAGTAAATGGAAAAGATTTGTTTATTACTGCCATAATGAGCAAATTAATCGATTGCATGCGTCTCCAAAAGATGTAGTAGGATATTTACTACATTTGCAAAAATCCAATCTAGCTTTCTCTTCCATAAAGATACATCTCGCCGCAATATCTGCTTACCTGCAGATTACTCATTCAACTTCCCTGTTTAGAATACCTGTCATTAAAGCGTTTATGGAAGGCCTAAAGAGAATTATACCACCAAGAACACCACCTGTTCCTTCATGGAACCTCAACATTGTCTTAACAAGGCTCATGGGTCCACCTTTCGAACCCATGCATTCTTGTGAAATGTAATACTTAACGTGGAAAGTTGCATTTCTCATTGCCATCACATCTCTAAGAAGAGTAAGTGAAATACAGGCGTTTACCATACAAGAACCATTTATTCAAATACACAAGAATAAAGTAGTTCTAAGAACCAATCCAAAATTCTTAACCAAAGGTTATCTCACCGTTCCACTTAAATCAAACAGTAGAATTACCAGTGTTCTTCCCACAGCCAGATTCAATAGCTGAAAGAGCACTACATACATTAGACATCAAAAGAGCACTAATGTACTACATTGACAGAACAAAAGAAATTAGAAAGACAAAACAACTATTTATTGCCTTTCAAAAACCTCATACAGGAAATCCAATTTCAAAACAAGGTATTGCCAGATGGATAGTTAGGTGCATCCAAACCTGCTATCTTAAAGCAAAGAGAGAGCTGCCTATTACACCAAAGGCACACTCAACCAGAAAGAAAGGTGCTACTATGGCCTTTCTAGGAAATATTCCAATGAACGAAATATGTAAGGCAGCAACATGGTCTACGCCTCATACATTTACTAAACACTACTGTGTAGATGTGTTATCTGCACAACAAGCCACAGTAGGACAAGCAGTACTAAGAACTTTATTTCAAACTACTTCCACTCCTGCAGGCTGAACCACCGCTTTTGGGGAGATAACTGCTTACTAGTCTATGCACAGCATGTGTATCTGCAGCTACACATGCCACCGAACGGAAAATGTCACTTACCCAGTGTACATCTGTTCGTGGCATTAGTCGCTGCAGATTCACATGCGCCCACCCGCCTCCCCGGGAGCCTGTAGCCGTTTGGAAGTATATCTTCAACATTTGTACATTTGTAAATATATTACTTTAACCTTCATTTGGTACATACGTATTCATTCCATTGCATGGGCACTATTACTAGCATACACAACTCCTACCTCACCCTCTGCGGGGAAAACAATCTAAGATGGAGTCGACGCCCATGCGCAATGGAACCGAAGTGGGAGGAGTCCCTCTGTCTCGTGACTCGAAAAGACTTCTTCGAAGAAAAACAACTTGTAACACTCCGAGCCCAACACCAGACGGCGGACTATGCACAGCATGTGAATCTGCAGCGACTAATGCCACGAACAGATGTACACTGGGTAAGTGACATTTTCCTTACATGGCTTGGAAGGGGTAGCCTCCCCAAGCTGCTGGGATGCTTTAAAGGGCACATTTGGTGCCCTCCCTGCATAAACTGATTTGCACCAGTCCAGTGACCCCCAGTTCCTGATCTGGCAAAAAACTGGACAATGGAAAGGGGAGTGACCACCCCCCTGCCCATCACCATCCCAGGTGTGGCGCTCCGAGCTCTCCAGGTGGCCACTTTATTCTGCCGTCTTTAATCCAAGGTGGGTAGGGGCCCCTGGGAGCGCCTGTGTGCCCAGGTCAGGCAGGTGACATCACAACCCACTCCTGATAGGTGGTCACACTGGTAGGTGAGCAATCACCCTTTCTGGGCTATTTAGGGTCTCCCTCTTGAGTGGGTCCTCAGATTCGATGTGCAAGGTTCCAGCAGGACTCCTCTGCATTGTTTACTTTATCTTCTGGCCACCAGGACTGCAACTGGACCCTCCAGGATCAGTCAATCCACAATTCCAGCGACGACTCTGCTCTGGAAAATTGTTTATTCAGCTCCTTCCAGCAACTGCAACATTTCCCTGGCTGTGCATCCTCTGAGGGCGACGAGTCTTCAGCCTGCACAAGAAATAAGAAGGAATGTCCCTTGGAGTGAAGGATTCACTCCCCTGCATCCAGGTCATGCTGGTCCTCTTCAGCCTTGCAAAACCTTCTTCTTGCGGCGCTTGCATTTGCCAAGGCTTGTTTGTGGTTTTGCAGCACCACTGACAGACTGCATCACAACTGTCGATGTGGGACATCACTTGCATCACTTCCGGAACTCCTCTTCTGCTCCTGTGCTGTACTGCTAACTTTCTTCTTCCACCATCAACCTAGTCATGCATCCACAGAAGGGTGAGTAGTGGCTCCTGCCACAGCCAGACACTCCAACTCAAACTGTACTTGGTCCCCTTCTTTTTGCAGTTCCTCTTCTGTCAGGATCCACCTTTAGTTTCTTCCAGTCTTGTCTGGGTCTTGCATATTCCTTTTCCAAAGCTCTCCTGTGGGTTTGGGGGGGAAACCAGGTACTTACCTCTTTTCTCCTGGTCGCTGTGGGGCACCCTGGTACTTACCTTTTGGGGTTCCTAGTTCCTCCATCTCCCCTCTACCAATCCCACTTCCTTGGGTGGGGGACTGCCTTTCACATTCCACTTACTTATTATATGGTTTGGTCTCCCCCTAGGGCCTTCACTATTTGCTATTGTTCCCATGCTAGCCGTTTGCGATGCTGAGGCTGTTTTCGGAAAATGCATCCTGTCTTGCGTTAATACGTGCTGATATGCTTTGGCAGGGGGAGACGTGGTGTGGTCTTCGCTGGCATCTCTTGAGTGAGCTGGAAGACAGGGTTTCCTGGCTCACTGGTGGTGGGCTGTGCTTCTGGGAACTGGAAGCTGCAGGTGAGAAGGTGTAATCTTGCAGCGCTCAGGGACATGATGCTCCTCTTTTGGCGGCTTCTTCCCAGTTACAGTAAGGGTTGTGCATTAGGTCATTTTTACTTGCTTTCCTGATGCACATGTGATTTAATGACTGGTTGTTTGACATACGACCTATAGGATTGCTATCTCTGGTTTTACAGTTTTGAGGATTGTTTCCTCTTTGTTGTCTCTCCTTATTTTAAGGAGGCAATCTGTTCCTTCTTCCATGAATGCTATGATGATGGCGAAGCTTGCACTAAGAGTAAGTGTATCTTGTTTTCCTATGAGGAAGATGAGCCAATTCCACCTCGGTGTAGGAGGTCCTTAGATTCAGCTGAACCTCCTGCTTTGATCTCGACTGCAGAGGTCCAAGCTATGATTGAGGCAGCAGTGTCCAGGGCGTTGGACGACAGAACTAGCCCAGGCCCAAAGACAGTCATTCTTCTGGGAGAGTTGTCGTTTCTCCACCCGGGGATTCATCGGCTCCGGAGGCTGACCTCACATCCATCTCTATTGGGAAATATATGCACTGAGAAGAGGTTCCGGATATTCTGCAGCATATTCAGTAGAAGTTTTTTTTTTTTCTCCAGTTTCCGACAGCAGGATGTGGCAGAGGGCCTACTTCCGCAATATATGAAGCCTTTGTTTTTTTACAGTGCCTTTTAATTTGTCCATGGCCATTAATCCTGAGGATTGTTTGCCCTCTGATCCTACTGACAAGACGGTGGAAGGGGCACTTCAAGAAAGATTTTTCCGCTGCTATTTGACTCTGAAAGATGGGATTGTCTCGGGTTTTGAGAAACTGACCGCATCCCTTCAGGAGGAAAATGACTGAGATTTATTGATCAATATAGAATAGGAGGCAACGTTTTTGGCGGTTGTGGCTTCAAATGGCTACAGGTTTCACAGTTTTGACAACAAGAAATTTGTCAGATTACAAAAGGAGATTTCCGTCTGTGGTGCAACTGGACATTCAGACAGCGCCTCCTCCATCGATGCCTGCCACTCCAGTGCCACAACCTCGAACATTCCCTAGATTGGCCAGAAGTACCCTGCAAAGGTCGTTCATACAAGTTACTGACTCTTCGGATGAAGAGAGAGAAGAAGGGAGAATTACAGGACAACTTGGATTGGGACAATTATATATTGCCGACACCCTCTTCTCCGTCGCCTACCCCTGTGGATTCTCCCCCAGGAGATATTGGGGGTTCCCATAATTTGCTTGAGAGGGCGGCAAAGAGATTTGCGATACCCATGCCATCCAAACAGATAGATGGATTGTTTTTTATTACTTGAAAAGAGTGTTCGCTCCATACCTATAGTAGGATACATCAGGGAGGAAGGTCTCTAAGTAATGAGCAATCTAGCTACAGTAACAGCAGTCTTGCCCAGGTTGGACAAAGTATAAGGTCCGAAATGACGCTCCAGCGTGGCTTGTTAGTCACCCGAAACTGGACTCCGCTATAACCCAGGCAGCGTAGAGGCGTTCTAAAAATCCGTCAACGCCACTTTCAGCTCCTCTGGACAAAGAGGGGAGAAGACTTGACGACATCGGGACACGTTTCTCTTCCATGTCTGGACTAATAGTGAGGGCAGCAAATTCATTGGCAATCCTGGGGAGCTGTGGGCTGCTATTGCCCCGTATCTGGATCACGTCTCTGAAGACTCTAAGGTGGAAGTAAAGAAGATCCTCTTGGAGGGTAAGCGCACCTCGGCTGAGGTGATTGACTGCTCTATGGATATTGCAACAACAGCTTTTCAGCAACTAGCTGTCGGAGCAGTGCTCTGGCATCAGGGCTGGCTAAGGGTAACTTCCTTCCGTCCAGAGGTTCAGAACGAGGTGTTGGACCTCCCTTTTGGTGGAAAAGCGTTGTTCGGCAAGCATGTGGATGAAGCCTTGCAGGCTATAAAAACAGATAGGCGCACCACAAGGTCCTTAGGGACACTTCAATTTAAGAAAGTGCCTTTTCGTGCTTGCAGAGGTCGGGGAGTCTCAACATATTGAGGGGGTTACCAGAGCTTTCGTTACCCCTCCTATACTACACAGCAGTTTTGGCCTCAATACACCCAAAGGCAACCACCTCAGGCATCATATTCCAGACCCCCACCTAGGGGAAGACCGCGTCATGGTAAAGAGGCAGCCAGACGTCCCTGACCAGTTTCAGGCTCCGGCTACAGCCTTGCCACAGAGCAGAAAGATAGGAGGAAGGATATCGCACTTCTACAAGAAATGGGAGCAAATTACATCAGACCAGTGGGTTTTAAACATTGTTCGATTTGGCCATACTTTAGAGTTCGTTCAACGCCCACCTTCTTGTCCTCCTCATACCATCTTGCAGAAGCATCTAAAACAACTCCAGCTGGAGGTGGTGACCATGCTCAGAAAGGGAGCAATAGAGAGAATTCCTTCTAAGGAGAAAGGCAAGGGGTTTTACTCCAGTTTCTTCTCGTACGCAAAAATTGGGAATCTTGGCGTCCCATTCTAGATCTCGGGCCTAAACAAGTTCTTCAAATGCCAAACCTTTTGCATGCTCACATTGCAAGATACTCTTCTCCGCATGAACCACAGAGATTATATGACGTCTCTGGATCTGCAGGACGCATACTTTCATATTCCAATTTCACTTGCCCACAGGAAATATCTCAGTTTCGTGGTATCCGGCAGCCATTTCCAGTTCAGAGTTCTTCCATTCTGCATGAAGTCCGCCGCCAGGATCTTTACAAAGTGCTTAGCTCCGGTATCTGCTTTCCTGAGAAAGAAGAAAATGCAAATTTTTCCCTACTTAGACTATTGGCTCATAAAGGCGCGATCGTCTCAGGCAGCTCACGAATCAACACTGGCTTGCATAGCATTATTCGATGAGCTGGGTCTCTCTCCGAATCTGAAGTCCAACATCTTGCCTACAAGGGTATCAACCTTCCTAGGAGCAAAAATCGACACCATCAAAGACCGAGCTTTCCTGTCAATGGAGAGACAAGCAAAACTTTTGCTTGGCAAGCAGAGTGCAAAGAAAAAAAGTCTTTCTGTACGCACTTAAAATTGCTTCTCGGGATGATGTCTTCTTGCATACAGTTAGTCCCTTTTGGTCGCCTAAGAATGCGTCCACTGCAGGAGGAATTAGATCTCCAGTGGATACAGAGAGACAACTTGTTCGACGATCTGATCATAGTAACTCCTCGGATGGTCCAGGCTCTCTACTGGTGGAAAGACAAGCGAAATATCGTAGTAGGTCTTCCCTTCCTACCACCTCGGCCTCCGTTGGTAATCCCCATGAATGCTTCCCTAGAGGGGTGGGGAGCACATCTTCAAGATCTTCAAATCAGTGGGAAGTGGAGCAACTCCTTCCAAAAGCATCATATCAACTTACTAGAGTTGAGAGTGATCTTCTTGGCCCTACAGGCTTTCCTTCCGAGGATAGAACACGCAACAGTTCTCATAAGGACCGACAATACTGCAGCTATGCATTATTTGAACAAACAAGGGGGGGGTCAAAATCTCTCCTCCTGTCTTGGGAATCGCAGACTATTTGTGATTGGGCCATTCGCAATGGCATCAGTCTATGAGCAGAACATCTACCAGGAAAGCAGAACGAGACAGCAGACACTCTCAGCAGACAGACGTCCTCCTGTCACGAATGGGAGCTGAATCCGGACGTGCTCGACCAAGTCTTCAGAAGGTGGGGGGAACCCCAACTGGATGTCTTTGCAACCCTGCACAACACCAAATGCTGCTATTATGCAAGTTGGGTTCACCATCCGGGCTCTTGCGGGAATACGTTTTCGATTGCATGGTGCGGAATATTTGGCTACGCCTTTCCACTCATTTCTCTGATCTCAAGAGTGCTTGCAAAGATCAAACAGGAGCATTGCAGGCTCACCCTGATAGCTCAGTTTTGGCCTGCCAACATTGGGTCTCAGAACTCGTCCTTTTCTCGGAGGTGGATCACATTCCGCTAAAAGTTTCACCACAGCTCTTGACGAGGAACGAGGGCCAGATTTTGCACCCAGACCCTAGATCTCTCAAGTTATAGGCCTGGCTCCTGAACACAATGAGTTCGCCCATTTAGACATTCGCCCTGAGTGTCGGGATATTTTGGCAGAGGCCAGAGCAGAGAGCACTAACAAATTGTACTCCTTGAAATGGAAGAGATTTTGTTTGTGTCAGAAGGAGCGCATTGATCCACTTTTATCATTGCCGGAGAGGATACTACCCTATCTCCTCCATCTGGCATCTACTGGTTTGGCACATGCATCCATTAGGGTGCGCTTGGCGGCGATATCTCGCCACAGACATTCGCCTACGTGCCTATCTCTGTGGTCATCTAGATTAAGCAGTTTCTCAAAGGGCTCTTTCGAGTCTTTCTGCCGGTAAGGCCTCATCCACGGTCTTGGCAACTCAACCCGGCTCTCTCTCCGCTTATGAAACACCCATTTGAACCGATGCACAGAGCGGATCTGAAGCATTTATCGTTGAAAGTGGCTCTACTTCTAGCCCTTACTTCTTCCAGACGGGTCCGTGAGATCCAGGCCATTGACTGTTCAGGAGCCTTTCCTCCAATTTAAACAGGATAGAGTCATACTTCGTACGAACCCCAAGTTTGTTCCAAAGGTGCCATCAGACTTTCATATAAACCAACCGGTGGTTCTGAAATCTTTCTTTCCGAACCCAACGTCTCCGGCAGAGAGAGCTCTCAATTCGTTGGACATCAAACAGAACCTCAAGTTTTACTTGGAAAGAACCAAGAATTTTAGAAAGACTACTCAATTGTTTGTGGCGTATAGTGCCCCTAGGAAAGGACAGGCCCTTTCTAAGAGAAGTATAGCAGGTGGATAGTAGCGGCTATAAACGTTTGCCACCAAGCAGCTGGAAAGCCTCTACAATCCTCAGTAAGGGCACATTCAGCGAGAACTGTCTCGGCCTCCATGGCACTGTTTGCAGGTGTTCCCCTGCAGGACATTTGCAGAGCAACCACCTGGAAGACGACTCGCGCGTTTACGAGGCACTATTGTCTGGATGCCATTCCTAAGGGAGATGCAGCGGTTGGTCAGGCGGGTCCTGCGACATCTGTTCCTGTAGCGGTGAGCTCACATTGCCTCCCTCCATCCTTGTTTTCTACTTCGCACATTGCATGGTTTAAGTTTGCTATGTTTTATTTGCATATATTCCCTTTATCATAACATATAAGTGTCTGTGAAAATTTAGGATATTATATGTACGGAGCATAATGTTTTCATGATATTAAGAAAAGCTCGACAATCTCCGATTGAGTGGGTTGGTAGTGCGATTATTGCAATGTACTCTTAATACTGCTTTATAGTCTGATTCAAGCATGTGAATCTATGAAAGTTCCAATACTTGAGTAAGAAAATAAGTTACTTACCTGTAACTGTAGTTCTCTAGTATTTGGAACCTTTCATAGATTCACATGTGACCCACCTGCTTCCCAGGGGAAGCTCACCTTTTAATATCTTTGGTTTAATTGTTGATTAATGCACTAGTGCTTAGAAAATCTGAGGTGCTGGAGCTTCTCTCAGGAGGATTCTAAAGGGTGGTACTCTCCGATTGGCTGAGTTTCAAGTTTGGTCCTTTTTACATAAGGACTTGGATGGGTTGCTAAAATGAAGAGAATTTCTATGTTCTAGATGTTATGTCTTCGGGACATTGTCTTTTCTAAGGTACCGGGGACTCCCATCTCAACGATGGGGAATGATTCAAGCATGTGAATCTCTGAAAGATTCCAATACTGGAGAACTATAGTTACAGTAAAGGAACTTATTTTCATCCTGGCTTGTTGGTCTCCCATTTGTCAACCCCTGTATTTACAGATTCCTCGCTCTCCCCAGATTAGGAAGGACCTGGGGTTGGTGGCTGGAAATGAAGCATATCCTGAAAGGAATCCTCCTCTCCCCCCTCTCTCTCTCTCTCTCTCTCTCTCTCTCTCTCGCGCTCTCTCTCTCTCGCGCTCTCTCTCTCTCGCGCTCTCTCTCTCTCGCGCTCTCTCTCTCTCGCGCTCTCTCTCTCTCGCGCGCTCTCTCTCTCTCTCGCGCGCTCTCTCTCTCTCTCGCGCTCTCTCTCTCTCTCTCTCTGCGCTCTCTCTCTCTCTCTCGCGGCTCTCTCTCTCTCTCTCGCGCTCTCTCTCTCTCTCTCGCGCTCTCTCTCTCTCTCGTCCGCGCTCTCTCTCTCTCTCGCGCTCTCTCGCGCTCTCGCGCTCTCTCTCTCTCTCTCCGCGCTCTCTCTCTCTCTCTCTCTCGCGGCTCTCTCTCTCTCTCTCTCGCGCTCTCTCTCTCGCGCTCTCTCTCTCGCGCTCTCTCTCTCGCGCTCTCTCTCTCGCGCTCTCTCTCTCGCGCTCTCTCTCTCGCTCTCTCTCTCTCGCGCTCTCTCTCTCGCGCTCTCTCTCTCTCGCTCTCTCTCTCTCGCGCTCTCTCTCTCTCGCGCTCTCTCTCTCTCGCGCTCTCTCTCTCTCGCGCTCTCTCTCTCTCGCGCGCTCTCTCTCGCGCTCTCTCTCTCGCGCTCTCTCTCTCTCTCGCGCTCGCTCTCTCTCTCTCGCGCTCGCTCTCTCTCTCTCTCGCGCTCGCTCTCTCTCTCTCTCGCGCTCGCTCTCTCTCTCTCTCTCGCGCTCGCTCTCTCTCTCTCTCTCGCGCTCGCTCTCTCTCTCTCTCTCTCGCGCTCGCTCTCTCTCTCTCTCTCGCGCTCGCTCTCTCTCTCTCTCTCGCGCTCGCTCTCTCTCTCTCTCTCGCGCTCGCTCTCTCTCTCTCTCTCGCGCTCGCTCTCTCTCTCGCTCTCTCTCTCTCGCGCTCTCTCTCTCCCTCTTCCCTCCCAGGATTATAGCAATGGATGCCAGTCTCTCAGGTTGGGGAACTTGGCTGGGGGATACGTCGGGTAAGCGGTTCTTACTCCCCGTCTCAGGACGGGAGGTCTTTCAAAGTGGAGGAAACTGGAAGCGGTCAGGTTGTCTCTGCTGGATTTCTCTTGGTATCTAAAAGGGGCTGCTGTTCTGATCCGGACAGAAAATGTTGCAGCAATGGCTTATGTGAACAGGCAAGGTGGGACCAGGACTCTTTCTCTTGCAGATTGCAGGCAAGATATTTCATTGGGCAAAGTCCTGTCTGTTGGCACTTTCTGCAATTCACATTCGAGTTGTGTATCAGTACACTGGCGGAGACTCAACCGGGGCGATTCAGTCGTCTAGAGTAGTGGTTCCCAACCTGTTGTCTTGGGACCCCTGGGGGTCCGCGAGAGCCTAGAAAATGAAAAAATATTAACAAATTAGGTCCCCAGCTTCTAGTAATGACTCAGGCGGGGGTCCCCGGATTCCCATGATGATTCAATGGGGGTCCCTGGGTTCCATTAATGTTAAAGTGGGGGTCCACAGAAATCAAAAGGTTGGGAACCACTGGTTTAGAGTTTTCGAGATGTTAGTGGAGTTTACTGCTCAGTGGTGATTCCCAGTGATAGATCTTTTTGCAAGCTCTCTCAATGCCAAGGTGACGATCTGCTGCTCAAGAACAAGGAACTGTCGGGGTATAGGGATGGACACTCTGTCTTTCTGGTGCTCTTGGGGTCTTCT